>NW_027150659.1:761837-1186584 GCF_020800215.1 Phytophthora ramorum
AACAGGATAAAAGAACGTAATAAAGGGAACTTCAAAACGGCCGATTAGCCTGAAACCGGCTGGGGGAATTCAACACGACTGGCCATGCTGACGCTGGAAAGCGAGACCACCAGTTCCGTTCATACGCAAGACCTACATTTGGATGTATGCCTCCGACTTTCGATGGAGAGCTGTCGTGCTCCACTATGTGTACGCGATTCCATGCGAGCGCGTTGCCAGAATATTTGGGGTTGCGGGGCGCACTGTACGGCGATGGTACGCCTTATTCAAGAAGTCAGGCGACGTGCTACCTGGCCAACGCGCGGCACAAGGACGACATGCACCTGAGCTGGTCGACTTTATTGCTGACTACGTGAAGGAACACCCAACCTTCTTCGTGGAAGAGTTGCAAGTCGAGTTGCGGCGCCGTTTCGCAGAGACGCATAGCGAGCTGTCGGCCTCTACTATCCTGCGCATCCTCCGGTTCGAGTTGAGTCTATCACGCAAGGTGCTAGAGCGCCGGGCACGAGAGGCGCTCCCTCATGAAATTGAGACTTTCGTCGCCAAGCTACGCTGCTGGTACCGGTACCCCGAGCAGGTCCTCTTTCTCGATGAGACCTCCAAGAATGGGCTCGACAGTATGCGTAGGTACGCTTGGTCGAAGCGAGGGATGCGGGCTGTCGTGCGGGTTCCATTTGCCCGTGGAAATCGGGTGTCTATTCTTGCGGCGTGCGACGTACGGGGGTTCGTTGCGTGGAAGACGACGCGGGGCACGTTCACTCGGCTCAAGTTCCACCGAGCATTCATTGGCAGCATCGTTCGTCAGTTGAACCCGTGGCCGCTCCCACGATCGATTGTGGTACTCGATAACGCGCGGATTCACATGTACAAGGAACTGGAGGAGGCGGTCCACGGCTGTGGGGCTATCCTACTATTTCTTCCGCCCTACTGCCCGCAGTACAACCCCATCGAGGTAATGTTTGGCCAGCTCAAGAAGTGGTTAGCTCGGCACGCCAACTTGACTTTCCCACTGTATCCAGAGCGTGTGTTGGAAGTAGCAATGAAAGCATGCGTCAAGTCCGACGAGACAGGTGTGAACCTCTTTCGCCATTGTGGTTACGGTGATGCCGGTCTGAATGACGCTGTCTTTCGTTTTGACCTCGACTCCATGTAGTACCGCGGGGAGGCGGAATGGGAGGTGGGGTGGGTGGTGGAAGATTTTGCGAGCGTAGCGAGAAGGAAAATATACATGTTGATGCATTTCCTTAAGAAAATAGATGCCGCTCCTGCCGTTTATGTGTGGTCGGTGTCCTCAACGTCATCAGGTTCCGAAGGGGGCTGGAACGAGGAGAAGATGCCATCTGCCAGAAAGTTGTACCCGGGAAGTCCTAGCAGCGCTCGAAGATCGTTGACATTGAATGTCAGTTGCAGAGGTGTAGAGCCGTTCACGCTGACGGTAAGCGTGCGCATGATCTCTTCTTCGCGGTCGTCCGGCTGCTGCGCCGCTCGCATTGCATCCAGGTGCTGGGCTTGACGGAAGGTAGCCGTGTCCGGCACTGTCGGCAGCGTCCCGTCCGGTTGTCGTGCATGTGACATGGCCCAGTGAGTGCGCGAAATAGCACCGACTTGAATGTCGGGTCGCTCAATCAGTATGTCGTCAATTGCACGGGAAGCCTCTTCGACACGATTTGCGGTGGCACGCCGAATACCGGGCTGTTTCTTGGCGACGAAGACGAACACTTCAACGACGAATGGTCCACCAGCCTTCGTGCGCTTCAAATAGTTGCTGCGCGCTATGTCGATCTTGGCCATCCAGTTATCGGCGGTCAGCGAGACCCAATCCTTCTGCGCAGCAGTTAGGCCAGGCTTCAGGTAGAGATTTGAGTCCTGGCGGATGGCCTTCTGCTCATAGTTCCGCAGCGCACTGGAGACGCGCTCATCAACCTTGGCGCAGAGCTGTCCAAAGTCCTCGCTTTCGTCGTCGAGCGGGAACCTACCATCCTCCACACGCACATTTGTTCTGCTTGATCGCCCTATGTCTCCGACCTTCACAGCAACTTGAATCAGCATGACTGTCAGTCGACGTGGCCGATATATATATGCGCAACTCCCCGAATGCCGATTTGCATTCGGGCATTTGGGAGGATTTAAAAATAAATCGCTTGCACCCCAATAAATCCGCCAGACGCGTGCTAAATATGGCAGCCCAATCATGAGTGCAAACCCGGGTGATGTGTCCTAATTCAGTGTTAGGCGCCGTATTTATATACTAAATCTGGGTTCCTAATTATAAATCGGGCGATAAATCGATGGATTTACAATTGGAACAGGCAAAAAAGCTGGTGATCACAATATATTTTATCCAATAAAAACACGATTGTACGCTGCAGTCGGAAGCTGAGCGATTCCGACATATCTGGTCGGAGCTGACGCCCAGATATGTGTATCGTGATGCAACCAAGAACAATGAGCCTGAACAACTTGAAGCCCGCAAACACCAAGCGCGCGCGCGCAACGGCCATAAAGGCGTTCAATCGCTTCCTCTCCCCCGAGAGCACGAGCATGGAACATGTCAAGGCTTTGATCGTTGCCGACCCAAGCCGCGCGGGGGCCATTATAGTGACTCTGATGGACAAGTTTGGTGTGTACCTGGCATTCTATGCAGGAGCAAGGGGGCTGCACTTGTCGCGCCACTCCGTCGCTCAATATTTCCGCCAAGGGAAGTGCTGGCTCCTCGACGAGTACCCTGTTCTAAATGGAGCTGTGGCCCGGCAGCTGCTCAGCATCAAACGCGAGAGCAGTGGGTTCGTCAAGAAAGCGGTTGCACGCACGAAGGATGATCTCAAGAAGAAGCCAACCTATCTGTATTCAACGGCCTGTTGTGCATCGGACTACCAAGATGCAGCACTGCTATGTGTCTTATGGTATCTCTTCGGGCACGCTTCGGACCTGACCTTCGTCCGGAAGCAGCAGCTCACCATCGGTGCTGGTGGCGTGTTCTTTATCCGCTTCATCCGCGTGAAGACGTCAGACGAGCAGACGCTGTCGCTCTTTCCCGACGAAGATTTCATGACTTGCCCACTGCTGGCGCTCGCTCTGGCCTTGATCACGCAGGAGTCGCCGTGCGCAGCGCTGCTCAATACCTTGCCAGTGCAGGCGAAGGACGTCCCTGTTGAGCTGACCGACTCGATCCCATTGCTGGACCTGCTTGAAGACAGCAGCGCCCTAGATTCTTCTCAGACGTCGAAGAGAAGCACCGCCGTCCACACGACACCGACAGTCGGGGTCCAAGCTTTTGTCAACCGCTTGCTCGATCGTGTTGTTGGTCCAGCTGGAGTCGAAGAGCCGCTGACCTCTCATTCGTTCCGACGTGGCGGTGCGCAGCAAGCGAACGCGAGCTCAGGGTTGACGGCGCAGTGGATACTCGACCGCGGAGCCTGGAACTTGACCACGACCAACAAAGCTTTCGCATACGTCTTCAATACTCCAAATGAAGATCATCAAGTAGCCAAGGTGCTGAGCGGGATGACACCAAAGCAAGCCTCTGTTCTCCCGTCGCTGGATGTCTTCGACTCGGCTACACAAGAGAATATTCGAGAGATTAGCCGCAAGCTCTTCAATGCAAGTCATGCGCTGGGTAACAAGGCCTTCAATGTCTGCGCCGCTGTAAGAGATGTGCTGACAGTAACTATCTTCCTCCACTATCCATCGTTGATGAAGACCAACGCGCAGGCGCCTGCAATGAAGACGATCCACCGCTGTGCTGTAGCCTCTGGTATTACGACGACGAGTCTGCTTGCCTGGTCACAGCAACTCACGAGGTCAAAAGCCAAGCCAACACCACCGCAGAAGACCTGATGGAAGGAAACGTGAAGGCCAAAGTTGCGTTCGATCATCAGATTGCTTTGATAGAACGGTTAATCGAGGTCAACCGTAGCCTCGAGGCTCGAGTCAACTCGCTAGAAGCTGCAAGCACCAACACTGAAGCAAACACAGCAGCACATGATGATCAAACCAAGCGACCAAGAGATGAAGATGAAAGCGCACCTGTGAAGCGCCGACGCCGCTCGAAGACGATACCACTTATAGACACGTGGTTCGCATGATACACTGCCGTTCCACGCGGATGGCTAAACACGAACAAGCACAAGAAATCAGACATCAAGCAGCTTGTTGCCTTCATGAAGCTCTTCATTGAAGACGGATACACGCTCGACGATTCATCGCTCAGCTACAAGGATAACGTCCGCAATCTCGAAGAGTTAGCGTCAAGCAAAGTCACTGCGTACCTAGGCGCGCGAGGCGTACTGTCAAAGGGATCCAACGCTGTACTCAAGGCGCTTCGGCAGCTGCATCGCGAGGGAAGCCTCAACGACCTCATCAACGCCTATCATCAGCGTCTTGCCAGCGACAGAATTGTAGACCCTGCACCTATCCATCAACAAGGCACACTCAAGCTGCTCCCGTAACGCAATACGATCCTCTTTCTCGCGTCCTTGTAGTCGGTGCTTGCATTGATGTTAGGTCTGCAACAGTCATTCGAGCAAATAAACTTTACCGATGGGTGGAATCGAATCGAACCACCTTCTTCCCTTTCGGGAGCTCTTCCATTGAGCTACATCGGTGGGGGTTAGACAACAACATCGCAGGGGTACTCGTCTGGAGTGCTCGACAGGGAATTAACGGTGATCCACAGTTCTTCGTGGTCGCGACAACCCTTTAAGGTGACCGATGCTCGGTACCCCCCCCCCCCCCCTCAATTCGCCGCGCCGGGTGGTCAATCGAGCACTGAGCTCGCATGGCAAAATGGCAAAATGCCGCAGCAAAATTGCACGTACGCCACTCATTTATGAGGCGTAATTACATATGCCACCTATCAATAAGCCAATCATTTGAGAGGATGTATTTTTACGAAACCTCCACAACCTGGTGCGATATAAAGTTTTGCGATACGTCGGATGCTGGTCGGAGTTGTACTAACGGTCGGGGCCGTGACGATATGGTGAAGTAGAACAAAATTCACCTTCGAATTTCATGTTACTTAACTAATTTGTGTACTATTCATCAAACGGAGACCAAACCGGCTTTTGCGTAGACCAAACCTGTAACGGGTACACCGACGTATATCCATGTTACATAAAGAGTGACGGGATGTCTCTCTTTTGTGCCCATGACACGTGGTACCGGTTGGAGGTGAGCCAACCATTGGGCACTTGTTTAGCTTTTACTATAGTAGACTTAGAGTTTGTAAGGATCAAGCTTGGCTCACCTATAAAATATATTCAGTCTTTAAACCTACCCTCTAAGTCGTAGTCGGTTCCCTTAGACCGGGAACCGTGAACTTGTTCTTCACCGAGAGCTTACGCTCTCTAGTACTTCCTCTGTGCAAGGTGCTGTGTGCCTCGTCACAAAACCGGTGGCCACGAGGTGCGCAGTGCATTGCTCCATTCGCTCTCACTGCTCTCACATCTTGATTTTCTCGCTTCTGTGAAACCAGCCTCTCTACCGACCCGAA
Source organism: Phytophthora ramorum (assembly GCF_020800215.1). Taxonomy (NCBI): domain Eukaryota; phylum Oomycota; class Peronosporomycetes; order Peronosporales; family Peronosporaceae; genus Phytophthora; species Phytophthora ramorum. The sequence goes on from NW_027150659.1 coordinate 767,332, forward strand.
CCTCCTGCGCACCATGCCCACGTTACCGCACCCACCAGTAGCTCGAGCATGTGTCCTCGACAGCTACCGAGCGGGAGGGGGCTGGATGCTCGTTGCGGCGCACAACGGCATCTCATCGACTTCGGCCCGTCGGATCGTGGCCAGTGGCCGAGAGGAACCTCTACCCCGTGGCGGCTTTCGGGATGCGTGCATGAAGTGCACGCCGGAGATTGTTGCTGCCCTCGAGGGGTACTTGGACGACAACTGCACCTACATGCTGCCGTCAATCAAGGGCATGGTGACGTATGACTTCGGCGTGGACATCAGCACTTCAACCATTTCGGATAAGCTCATCGATATGATATACACGGAGAAACAGGGACATGATCATGAATATTTCCACCTACACATGCATATAAAAGTACTGACCACTCACATTGTTTGATGCAGGATCGAGTGGAACCAATGACGGGTAACAACGAGCAGAATAAGACAAAGCGCATGACGTTTGCTAAGAAACTACGTTCTCACATGAGTACTGGAGACTTTATCGTATACTACGATGAAACCAACTTCATTGTTTACTGCAAGCGCACGCAAGGCCGCACCAAGATCGGCACACGAGCGACCGTTGTTTTGCCCCCATCTAAAGGAACCAACCTCCAAGAACAGTGTGCTGTCTCGACCGAGGTTGGATTGGTCCACCTAAATCGTGCGATGATTCGGGAAATGTTTTGGGTGTGGGCACGAATTTGGGGTGCATTATCCGACTTCGACTAGAATAGAGATGAAGCTGCATTTGTTCCAGCAGCTCGCAGTTGCTCTCACGTTCGTTTATATAGGCGATGCTCACTTCAAATTTAGACAGTAGCCGTAGGTCGGGCTCCGCCTCCAACATCGGGGTGGACTGATGGAGGTTCTAGCACGGAAGCAAGTTAGGGCGCAGACACCACTGTATCCAGAGAGCCCTCAAGCCAATCAAGCTCAAATAGTAGCGGAAGCTCGTCGGGGACTGAGGTTTCTTTCAACCTCGTCGGACTTCTGAGTTGCGCTGTCACTTTAATTGCTTGAAATGTAACGATCTAACGTAGAATTTGTTTTCTTAACGCTTTAGTCCGATGACGCGGATGCTGCGGGGCATCTTCCAACTAGACTTCGACCAAGTTGGCAATTTATATGGAGCTCCGCCGGCACTAGTCGCACTTTTTCATCAGTGAACGAGTGTTTACCCAGCTTTGCTAGAAAGAAGAACGACCAGTTCGCTTATACTGTGGACTACGCGTCTCAAAACCAGATCTGCATCTCCGGGGAAGCGCATACGATGTGTACTATCTTAGCGAAGTGCATCTCGACGCGATGTGAATGCCAGGAGGGTACGCGCAAGTATCGCTACAAGATAAACGTATGTGAAGACAGCGAGCTTATTGACGTATTTCAGGAAGGAGATCATGTTATGCTTGACGAGAATGCAACATCTCCGCGCGATTCGATGATGGCTGCCGAAATGAAAGACTTCGTGAACAGCACGTTGAGCAGTAACTCTTCCATCACGTCGCATGTATTATTTACTGGCATCTGCACGAAAGTAAATGAAGGTAGCTTTAGTGACGTACCTCCATTGGAGAAGCAAGTTCAAGCCTACGTGAAGCGGTGGCTTGAAAAGCATCGTGATGATTCAATGGAGCCGGTGGTCGACGTTTGTGCTAGCTCGATATTCAAATTGGTGCGAAATGTATATAAAAATCCACAAGATTTCATCGTCTTTTGCAACTCACAATACGATAATAGGTCCCTGATTCCTGACATTGGCAATGCATCCGAAGCCTCACCGTTCCGCATGGGCCTTACTTCCTACTCCCTATGGGAAGCGTACGTTAGCGTATAATAGGATACTCGCTGTGTTACTATTATACATTTAGATAGTACACGCAACATGATGTGCCAGCGCTTCAGCGTCTTTATCTTAGAGTTTTCAGACAGCTGTGGTTAGCATTTCCTCGGGTCTACTACTGTGCATCCCAACGTCGGAACGTTGCATGGTGCCTTTCTTACCTCAAACGTACCATGCTGAAGACCTTTGCAGTGCGCTTTTCTCCACAGTTTGTGATGACCAATGCGGACAATGCTCAATATAACGCATGCATAGGGGAGCTGCCGACCACGGAAGTATTCATGTGTTGCTTCCATGTTTGCCAGAATGTCTGGAAAAAAGCTAGGAGGCTGAAGAAGCTCGAGAGAGCCACCAGGTTCCGTGACCTGAATGACCTTCATTTCCGCCGCTCACAAGAAGAATTCGAAACTAAACTTGCCACTGTCAAAACAAACTGGCGGGCTGCCCCAGGTATGAGCGCTTGGTTTCGTACGGCCACGAAGAAAATCATTCGTCTATGGCTTGATAACCCGCGTTTCTCAAAGTGGCAAGCCTTCCATTCGCCTCCAGGCTACCCCACCACGAATAATACTGTAAAACAATATCACAGGACTGTTAAGGTAGTCAACAGCACTTCCTGAGCGACTCTTATCGAGATGGTTGAGCTTCTAAACCAATCACGTCTCGGCTTTCTTGCCAAGAAGACCCAATTCGCCAGCATAATGAAGGTTTCGAAGCAGTTAAAAGTGCACTACAATAGAATTAAAAAGCGCGGCGACCTTACTACAGCCCGATGGAGATCTGTGACACCAATTTGTGCAAGTGAAGCACGAAGTCCGCCGGTTACCTATCGAAATTGCTACTCATCAGATCGCACACACTGCAGAGATGCTACCTTCGATCCATCGTGAACGGATACTTCTACAACGCAACGGAGCACTTCAAATAACGGTCAATAACTCACAGACAGCCAACCTCGGAATGAGCCGGCGAACAAAAAAAAAGCAGAAGAAGAAAAAGAAAAGTGAGTTGCACGCCGACGACGGAAACCAATCCATTAAGGCGTCACACATTGTGCGAATGCAGTTCGAAGACGTGCCGAAGAAGGACTGGATTATCGATGCGACATCAAGAGCGTGCCAATATCGCTTTCATGGAAAATACAACAGGTGCCCACACATTATTGAAGTAACAAAGGTCTCCGGACTTCCCTGTTCAGGCCTGCCACAACCTGTGCGCCGATTTCTGACGAGAGACAAACGATCACGAAATGGACGTGTACAGCGACACATCAGCATTAACGATCAGACCGGGCAAAGGTACAACGATAGCACCACAGATGTCCAGCGCGGTCGTTATGAGGAGCTCATTCGCCAGAGCCTTGTGCTTTCACATTATGTCCGTGCTGGTCGCCCTTGTACGACAACTTCCGAAATGACAGCACCTATTTCACTTCCGATAACCATCGAAGATACTTTGTTAGACCTAGGAGAATATATGGTTCCGCTTCAAGTTCGATGCCCACCCGTACCAGCGATTACAGAGACGCTTCCACGAACGACAGACAATTCTGCCGAGCGCGCAATGATAACAGCTACTTTCAGACCGGAAAACGCAATTGCAATTCAAGCTCAGCATCAGCACGCCAGAGTAGACGCGATACCTGGGGGGTTGCTAGGGGGTACTAGCACGAACACGCGAGCGATTGCATCGCTGTCCAGAAGTCGAGTATCACCTAAACGCGAATCTTGAAACGACACCAAACGACGCCTATGCTAGCGACAATAGGCTAAAATAGATACTTGAATGACGCCGGGGCTATTGACAATAGGCTGGGGGAGGAAACAATACACCTGAAATGAATTATGGAATAGATTTCACGTATTTTATTCCCCTTGACAGTCTTCAGACATGCTATTAGTTAAAAGGAGTGTTGGTAATCACGTCATCCGGTGCTCGCAATCCACCTAACCCTCAGTGTCGACGTCTGTGTTTTCCGTGCTTAAGCCCATTCTTACAGCGGAAGCCTTTCAAATATACCTTAAACGAGGAACTTAATTGCAGCAAGTATGCCTCGACTTAAACGCGTATAAATCCTCGTAGGCACAGGTATTGTCTCGACAAACGATCCTACCCCTAGAAGTGTGCGGTGTATCTATCTTAAAGTGTTTTCTTGTTGTTTGTATGGTTTATGCTGGCTTACACTCTGTCGTATGAATTCTTCATTTAGCGCGATATATATCTTCCGCCGGGTCCAACCGTCGCTCACTTTCGAATCTGCGGCCAGAGATGCGAAGGCAACTGCTTGGACGCCCACTTTGAAGGGTGTTATCTGGCTTTCATATATGCATGCGGAACTTGCCGCTCACTAACCGAATGACCATGTGCAGGTGCTATGGAGCATTTCAGCCACTCAGCCCTGCACTGGACGCGGCGCTGCATCATTGATACACCCAGTGAAGACGAGAATACGCCACCGAACATCTCGACCGACGCGCAGCATGACGCAAGCGGCGCCACCAGCGACACAGGCGCGGCAACTTCTCCCTGACTGTCACCTGGACATAGCAAGCGCCAGACCCCGACGGTCTATGACCGAAGCCCGGAGACAACGTCTTTGCCTCCTGCTTCGCCGCCGTCCGATTCACCCCGCGCCAGCCCCGTGACGTCGTCACCTGTCCTGCTGGAGTCGCCGCCTCGGGCTTCGGTGCATTTGAGACGCAACAAGGGTCTCCACCCTCGCGAAGACGGGCGTCGTGATCACCGTGAAGCTTCCGCTCCGTACTTGCGGGCACGACCACCGCCAGATCGATGGACCCGCAACCCGCCTACATCGCGAGCTACTGATGCAATTTCTTCGCAGAGGCGACAATCGACGTCGTGACCCCGTGACCGGTTCGTGCCTGCGCAGTGACCGTGTCACGTGATCAATCGGGGCGAGCAGTTCAACCCGCTCGGCAAGGTCTTCCCTGCTGTGCCACATTTTGGATGGTGCGACTGTCCGTCGCCGTGCAGAGGGGATTCGTGCAGAAACTCCCTCATGCACTTGTAGTGCAACGTGAACTCGTGTCCGTACGACAGACTGTGTGGAAACGTTCTAGGCGAATCGACCAAGGTGCTCATGGGGAAGAATGTGGGCACGAAATCGCTCGGCGTCTTCGCTGCGGAAGATATCGAAGCCGGGGAGGTGGTGGGGCAGTATTTCGGGGAGATGGAGCACGTAAGCGCTACGCGCGCGGAGCGACCCCGCCACACGGGTATAGTCTATTCCTGAAGCAACACCCAGAGCGACCGAGCTGGCCTGTTCGCGTTGCCATCAATCCTGTGAATATGGGGGGGGGGGGGGGCGCTCATGAGGTTTGTCAACCACTCATACCAGCCAGTTGCGAGGTTCATCTAGGTCGCCAACGGCCGCCGCACCACCGTGGTTGTAATCACAACGCAAGCCGTACACCGCGGAGAGGAGGTGACCGTCGACTACGGCGACGACCTCTGGTTTGTCTGCCGGTGTCGTTTGGATAACTGCTGTCATCAAGATATCCAGAGTGAGGAGGACCCGTGAGAGTCTCTTTCAGCGTACAAGGGGACAAGAGGGTCAGTGTTTTCATAGTATGCATGTGTAGCTGAGCTTTGAGTTCAAAATAATGGTTTCTTTGACGTTGACATTGGTCCGTAGGAGGTGGTCGATGTATACACCAGCAGAAGCGTGATGAGCTACTTGCGACTGTTGGTGTCGTCATCCAGCGCGTGCAAGCATCGAAGATTACGAGTACAAGGCTGTTTGGCGCGCAAATTTCGCGCGCAAATTTCGCGCGCAAGGCGTTGAAGTTGTGCTATCACAGCACCTTTTGAAGATCCGCGGCAAATGGTGGCGTTGATCACTTCGCGCTCGGTACGTTGTGGGCGAAAGTACGTAGCAAGCATCTCTCACTTTGCTTATTATCCTGTCACCAAGCATCCCCTCCACCGCAGCGTGCTTCTCCTCTCAACTTCCTACCCGATCACACAGTACGTGGGGACTCTCGCGGTTGTACGCGTACTCGTTTATCTAGCTGACGCGGTTTTGTGAACATGCAGATGGTCAAGAACTCCGGCACAACGAACTGCACGGCATCCGACATCGATCGTCTGTTGCTGTTAGTCGAGTCAACGTTGCCGCTCGGAAAAGACGAGTAGGAACGGCTGGCGAGCTCGTTCAACTCCTGCAATGCATGCGGGGCTCCTGACCGGGACTTTGAAAGCCTTCGCCGCAAGTTTGAAATGCTCCGTAGCACTCGCAAGCCAACGGGTACGGCCACCATACCCCCGCCAATCAAAAGGGCCAAGGAATTTAAGGTAGCGATAGACAACAAGGCAAATGCCATCGATTTAGACGATGAGGCCGATGACGGGCAGCGCGAAGTCGAAGCTGACTTCTGCTTCGACGTCGACCCTGACGACACCTTTGTTGATGACGACGACGGAGGGTGTTTTCAAGCAGCTACACGAAAGACCTGTGTAGGGTCTGGCCGCAAATCGATCTGAACGGAGGAATACACGGAGGGAGATACGACAGCCTCGAGCTGCCCGTCCCTGCGCGACGGGCTCCAAGAGCTGCTGGCATCGCCTCCGAGCATGAAAGGGGCAGACGCGTTTTTGGACTCGCTGCATCCGCTGTCTTCCCGCTCATTTTTAGTCACTCGGCGTCTAGGCTCGGCGGGGTTACAGCCGCCGATGAAGGGACTAGCCAAAGGCGCGACCCGTGCCGCACCTCCGCCGATGCAGACCTCCTTTGATGTAGGAGCTGTCGCCAAGAGCCACGATGAGATCGAGGCAACTAAATATCCAAAGCTGCAAAACTACTCGAATCGTCTCGGAGGCACCGACTTGGTAACCTTCCGCGACTCCAGCAGCGCCAAACGTGCGAGAGACGAAGACAAGGACCTGAAAGAGGCCAGCTTCGCCAAGGTCAAACTTGTTCGCGCAATGCAGACGACCACCGCGCTTAAGTCGAAGCTGGATGGACTTGACAACTCTGCGATCAGCAAGCAGAGACGTATTCTCGAAACCATCTTGCTGTTGCGTTAAGAAAATGAGCGTAAAGCTGAAGTGCGTCGTGATGAGGAAAGCCAATGTCGACGCAAAGAGGCTGCTACTCAAGAGGCTCGCCGCGTCGCCGATAAGGCCGAGGCCGAAGAATGTCGTCGCACCGAGAAGCTGGAAATGGAAGACCGCTTGCGACGTGAACTGAGAAGAAGCTCGTGCTCAAACCCAGAAGCTGGTCATGCTGATTGGCGCGCTCACCAAGAAGGCATAAGCGGGAAAGACGAAGGACGAGGGACAGACGTCGGATGCACACGAAAAAGTGGGTCGCTTTCGTATTACAGTAGTTGTAGTATCTCTATTGACATCAACACGGCTCCGAAAGTGTTCAATGGTTATTACCATCTATCGTATTCACCCCTTGTCGTACGCTGCAAAATATTCACTCAAAAACGCATGGTTTTGCCAACTAAGTGCTGTATGTGTATTAGGCAAGGAGTGTTCGTGTTGGCAAGAACTACTGCTACGAGATTGTCAAGGGTATCTCAATTTCGCCTCCAAACGTTGTACGGATTTGAGATATGCCTACCGTGCGTACAAGATAGTTAGTCATGCGAAAAATATTGTTGAGCCGTAGGCCGCGGAGCTCGGGGTTGTTCGGCAACGGAAGACTCAGTCTGCTATAGACCTGCTGCATGCTCCCCATGCCCCCACGCAGCCGTCTGCCGCACGGAGGTGATTGCGTTGTGGAGCGTGTGCACAGAACTACGGAGAGAGCGTAGGATTCGCTCCAAATCGCCGATCTTGAGCGGCGTGAGGATACGGCCAGCCATGGCAGCCAAACACGGGAATGCGGAATCCGAGACGACGTTGATCCGGGTATCTGGACAACACACATCGTCCAGCAACTTGTTGCGGAAGCCGAGCGAGGTGTCCGAGCCGTTCCACGACCCGGGGCAGTTGTGGCGGCACCAAATAAGTCGGCTGGAAAGCAGATCATTCATGTCACGAAGACGGTGTGAAGCCAGTCGTTGTACGTAGCGTTAGACAGCTGCTGCACCTACAATGCATTGCTGGATTAACACATACATCGTCAGCGTTGCACATCATATCATTAGCAGAGTCGCACATCGTTAGAGTTGCACAGCATATGATTCGGAAGGTACGGCTTACCCTCAGGTTCTTTCAGTCGATAAAGCCGAAGGTGTCCTTGAGCAGCGGCTCACGAGATTCAACCAACTTTGCCAAGCTGGCCTGCCGAGCAGGCGATGGCCACGAGATCCTCGCCGATGCGAAGCCCTTCAAGTCGTTGGACAGGGTCTCTTGCGCTTGGCGAAGATACCTCGACAGCGTGCTTGGAGGAAAGCCGAGCACCAAGCAGAGCGTGCTCTACTCCATCGAGCCGACGTAGAAGCACAGTACCAGGCTCAGGACCTGGTGGTGGTAGCGTAGTTTGGGCGGTCGACCACGTGCGTCGTGGCGCGGAATGTAGTAGTACCGGCTGAACCGGCGCAGAGGCTGGTGGAACGCAGGTCTGCATACATGTACAAGTTAGCGTACGTCAGCGACAGCGAATAGAAGGGTACATGATACAGTTAACGGACGCGCACCTAGTCAAACTAGTCGTGTTCAGAAAGCTCACGTCCTTGCCGAACTTGTAGAGCATCATCGAGGCCACGTTGCACGGCGTATCGAGGCACTCCGTGGTCAAGTAGTGTCGGCTATCTTCCACGAGTCTTCCACCAGGAGGTGATAGACATCCCGACGCACCTCCCTCAGCGCTTCGTCGCGATCTACCGCAGCCTCAGCCAGCACGAGCACTGCATCGAAGTCTTCTTCTCTCATCGCAGCGAGCGCTTGAGCCCAACGCGCGCGAAATCGAAAGTGAGGAAAATTCGAACGGGTGCTGTGCTGCAAGGCGCCAAACGGTGTCCGGGGTAAAGTGACGGGTACATTCGTAGTTAGTACCACAGTCTTGTTTGGACAACCTGATTCAGGGCAGTACCAGAAGAACACAGAGTGTAGATATAAGGTATTTGCGGCGTAGCTTCCGAGCGGTAAGTTGTCATACATCTTCTTAAAGGGTGACTTAGTTGCTGCAACTAACCTGGGGACGAGGCAGTGTTTGGCTCGCTGTAAAGCTCGGCGTTTGGCACTTCACCGAGCTTCTGACGTTGAAGTTGTACCGAGTGTACGTTCACTTCAGGATGCACTCTCAACGACAGAAAGGCAGAGTGTAGTCTGGATTTCACACCCAGAGTATCGAAAATCCAGGATGCACCTTTACCCAGGATGCACCCCAAATGTCAATAGCCAACAAATACAGAGTTATATACAATACAAATAGCCGCCACTTATTCTTATCGACCCTTGGACGGTGGGTCACTGGCTAGGCTCACTCGAGTCTTACAATTCAGACACCTAGTCAGTCTGAATACTCGTACAAACGTGCGTCACTATCAATTAAGAGAGAAATTATCAATTGATATACACACAGCAGTTAAACTATCAATTCGGGGGGACAACTGTTAATCAGGCACCCAGAATACCAGGGGAATATGAAATAGGCAAACACCAGCATACTAGCGACCCAACTGGAATATGAAATAGGTCTTCGCGTATCAAAATTTTCACCCGATGGCTGGGTCAACCCAGGACGCTGGAGCGTCTCTGGTCATCACTAACTGGACTTGCTGTTATGGAAATGCCACAGACGACCCGTCCTTAATGGTTCCAACGCCCTTTGTTGTGTCGCGGTCGTAGTCTCGTGTGGTGTAGGGAAAATCATATTTTGGATGGGCCACCTTGTCTGGCTCAGTTGGATACATCGCACCTAATCGGAGTGCGCACTTAAGCAAAGAATTCAGCGACTCAGCGAGCGCCAAGATTCAGCGAGCGGCAGAACTCAGCGAGCGTATATCATTTGCGAGTTATTCCAAGTGGGGGAGGATAAATCGGGGATCTGAGCGAAGGGTCGGCGGAGATCCACCACGGCCCAGATTAATTAGGGTGCTGAGCGAAACGTCGCAGGGAGATCTATAACGACTCCATTTCACTAGGTATTTATATAGGATCGACAGGAGACCAAAGGGGCTCCCCGAAGACACAGAAATAACAAAGCAGAGCAGAATCTTCTAAGTTCAAGAACAGCGTACACTTTTCCGGCAAGTCCCTGTGTGGGCTGGATTATATCTGCCGTCGTTCCCCGAGAGGCATAATTTGTAGAAGGATCTACTGGTAGCGCCAAGAGATCAACGTCGGCCCGGAGTGGGCACTTCTCGCTACCAGCGAAGACAAACCTTGTCGAATCGACGAGCCGGTGGGTCTGCACAACCCAGGACACCGCAAGCTTTTAGCTGAGCGTACTCTGCGCTCGGTGACCTGTAAAAGCGCTCGCGCGCCGACGTCCATCCATTAGTGGAGGTCACAGGGTTTGAGGAACGGAAGCTGCCCCGCTCAGGCGAGCTTCTGGGACTGTTTGGAGTTTGGTACTCAGTGGGAGCGGAGGCTCAACTGGACCCGGCTGGGCCGAACCGCAAAGGGAACCAACAGAACCCTGCGCAAGCTCAACAACGCCGATCTGGCTGGGCAAATTGTTGTGTCATTGCGTGTAAGCCGCATCAACGACGATTCCTGTGAATTACAACACTACAATGAGTCCTAATATGTTGTCCTTAATTTCTAGGTTGTTGGGGATAAGAGTACCTATTTCGACGTAGACCTCTTTCTCGATACTACAATGGGTACGGTACTTCGGCAATCGACGTGGATGAACAAAACCAGCTTTAAGAGTGTCCCGATGAGATTCAAAAACATTCTGTATTCTTCAACGAGTATCCCCTTGCTTAAACTCCTGTGTTGATGCGGCCCTAGATCGGTCAGGAAATTGCAGCACTGACGCAATTGCCAAATCACTCAAAGCCCCTGTGGGAGATTGGAAATGGGACGATGGATGCCTACACCGATCATGTCGTCATTGCGCTGGTGGGCCTGTCCTCTACATATGTTTGCTGGTCTATAATAGAAAAGAGAAGTCGTGCTTTTCGTCGGATGGAATCGATTGGAGTTCGAAGGTGCGTTGGCTATATTGGCGGCACCACCATTCTCGCTCTCAGAAGACAAGCGAGGTTGGAGAGTGTTATATTTTTTTATCGAAAGTAGTGGTACAGCCTTTAAGCTCAAGTGGTTTGCGATGATTCTCGACGAATTTATTCCTCATTTGAGGATGGGTGAAGTTGCTAGATTAGACGAGGCAAGTTCTACAGTGTAGGAAGGCATAACGTTTGCTCTCTACCAGAAGAGCGACTTTATGCGGTAGAGCTCAGAGCACATGCGCTCGAGCTTCTCCAGAATCGACATTTTTTCTGCAGCTCACGTTTCGTTAATCGAAGCCCAGCCTCACATTCGCTTGCTGTTAGTATTGACTTAAACTTATGCATATGGGTCACTCAACTTTGCTTCATTTGGTGCTCATTCAGGTCGCACGGAGCCTCGTTTTTTTGTTCTCTCTTGAGATGTTCCGACATCATTTCGAAGACAGTTTTCTTCCTTATCTTTTCTCCATCGATGATGTTACCAGATTCAACATGGACCACGTCAAAGTGTTCCTCCACTTCGATCCACCCAACCAGAATAGGGTAATCGTCCCAGAAAGGTTCATCTTCACGGGTGTTGCTTTTTTCTTGTGGTGGCCACCGTTGGTATCATATTTCTCCCCCTCTATGACAGAAACGAGAGCTCTAAAGTAGACAGTGATCAGCATAAGTTTCTGAGTGGTAAAGGAAGAGCTACTTCTTACAGGAAATGCATTGGGAATGCAAGGAATCAAATCTCGATGCAAGCATAGAGACCTGCGGCTACAGATTACGACGAATTGGTGTGACGCGTAAGGTTTGTTGCTTGTATGGCAAGCGCAAATGACTCAAAGATGTGACACTGACGATTAAACAGCCAATCGGAAGTCACAGCAAAATTGATTGGATAAAACTAGCAGAAGAGAGCTCTGTCATTAATCGTTATAGTGACTATCCACCTGTCTTCTCCCAAGCTCGGCTAATGCAATGGTCGCTGACACTCTCCCAGGCCTTCACGACTTTCACAACGATGATTTTGCGCTTCTCCGCAGCAGGAACCTTCATGAGAGCAAGCAAACGATCTCGGAGAGGCAAAAGACCATGGGCCTTGATGAAGGACAGTTCGTACGACAGCGCTAGCGCTCGCAAATGTTTCTTGAAGGGCCCCATGATGCCAACATCAAGAGGCTGCAACACGGCCGTAGTGTTATTAAGCAACGCAACCAGCTCTGTGCCCCAGCCTGCCATCGTCTCCGCTGAAGCACTGGAACCATGACACTTGAAGTTGTCTACGTACACGCAAGGGGCTCCGCTTGTGTCATAGACACATACTCTGCCCAGACTCCATCAATAAAATGGTCATGCCAAATGCGGATATCCATCCACGCATTTGAATGTACCGCATCGTATATATCATTAATACCCACGGCACTCTTGCTCAACTGTCCCACCAAGTTGTCCCTTGAAGATGATAATGTGTCGAAGCTTTTTCTCTGCCGCTGAGACGATCAGTAAAATGCTAGCACGTGATGAACGTGCTCGTCCGCGCACCTTCGCTGAATTCTTCGAGCCTCGTTCCGCAATAATATGGTCCTGGTTCCTCATCATAGTACACAGCCGTTTCATCGGCGTTAAACACGCACTCACGCGCAAATGCCCGGGCAACTGAAGCCCCAACCCCGCTAGAACATTTCTCTTGCGCTAGTTGTAGATCCTCTGACGATAGGACAGTTCTTGTAGGATGTCGAAAGGAGTAGCCGTGTCGATGAACGAAGCGTTGCAATAGCCGATACAGACTCATCAACCTGCTCGAAGCAAGATATTTTTGTACCCATTCATCGTACTCTTCTCTAACGAACGCAACAACATGGTTCATCTTTAGAGGAAAGTCGTCACGGCGTATAGATTGAATCCGTTGTACCAGCTCATCAGTATGCACAAACGCACACGGCCGACCCTGCCCCCCCACACCTTGGACGCCACCTTGTTGTAACACGCCGCGCAATGCCGTCTCTTTCTTCTCCCAGGCGTAGATCGCCCCCCTCCCCTTACTCTTGATGCTATACCGCTCGGCCGGTGCCGTGATCGTCCAGCCCTGCTTCAACTCAGTAAGGACTTGAGCTTTGAAAGCATTGCTGACCATCATCCGACAAGAGCCAGAGCATTAGCTTCTGTCGGACCTTTCAACAACACCACAGCCGCCACCCCCTGCGCCGATGCTGACCTCTTCCTCCTTGCTGCCGTCTTCATCATCCCCTCTCAGTATAGTTCGTGGAAGACCATCTTTTATAATGCCCCACGAGCGCAAGCGCGCTTCAGCGTCATCGGTTGTGGCCATGAATTCTGGACTGCTCGACGCGCGCAAACCTTCACCAGTCAAATCTGTCATTATGATTGGCCAAAATATTTGTATAGGAAATTAAACCTACCCGTAAAAAACAAAACGTAAGTGTTGTCACATAAATACGTCCGCCACATCAATTCGTCGTAAGCTGTACTACTCCGTTCCATTACAAGAGCACCAAGCTTGAAATATGATGCGTTTAACTTTATTTTGTAACAAAAGATGCTATAGTCTGAATCAAAACACGCGACTCGTTGCCGCCAGTAGTTTGGTATACTCAGTTGTCTGTAGAGCTCAGTATTTGTTACACAACGGTTGGTTGAGTAGCGCTGGCATGCCATCGCTGGCCGGAACATAGATTCTCAAATGTAATTTCGCCCGTCCTCGCCTAAAGATCACCAATTACCATGGAAAAGTCAGTCCCCGCTCGCAAGACCAACCTAACTGATGCCGAGCGCAACCAAGCCCTCGCCGATCTGTACAACAAGATGTTCGACACCGTCCCCGTAGACGAAAAACTATTTTACATCACTCAGCCGACCCGACGCTTCCTGCTCCTGCCTGACGAAGAGGCGCCTGTTCGACGACTTCGCAACAAGCGCTACATCACTAAGGTGATGTTCTTGGCTGCGGTTGGCCGCCCGCGCTTCGACCCCGTAACATAACAGGTCTTCGACAGAAAGCTGAGCATTTGGCCCTTCGTTGAGCGCGTGCCAGCCCAGCGATTCTCAGTGCGTCGTCCAGCGGGGACGATCATCACGAAGGACATGTTCGTGACCAAAAAGGGCTATGGGGCCATGCTGATCGCTAATTTGCTGCCTGTTTTGTGTGAGCGTTGGCCTGCAGACATTGATGATAAGCCAATTATCGTCCAGCAAGACAATGCGCCTGCTCACATTGCTTCAGGTGATCAAGCGTTTGTTGATGCAGGTGCTGCATGTGGTCGTCGTGTGGTGCTGCGCACCCAACCGCCGAACAGCCCAGATCTCAATTGCAATAATCTTGGGCTTTTTGCAGCAATTCAAGCGCGACAGCGGAAAAAGAACGCCCGCACGATCGATGAGTTGGTTACTGCAGTCACCGAGTCGTACTGGGAACTGCCAATACGATCAATCAATGCAACGTGTTTGAGTTTGCAGGGGTCAATGGACGATTGTATTAACCAGGGCGGTGATAACAACTACAAGCCGTGCCACATGAAGAAGGTGAAGCTAGAGCGGGAGAAACGATTCCCCCTATCAATCCGCTGTTGCTCCCGCGCCGAGGAGATACTGACGGAATCAACTGTTTTGTAGTCAGCAGTCCGATAGTTTAATCTAGTTTAATTTCCGTGTTCTTTTGATGAAACAACGATCAAGGTGGCTTCGTGCTCTTGTAATGGAACGGAGTGGTAGTTCAATTGACTATCGGTGCCCATAACCTGGCCATGTTTTCGATATGTAGTACTTAAACGGATCGATCAGGTATGTGATTGGTCAGAAAGTGACTTGAATTTGTAGAGATTTCGTCCAAGGAATTGACAATTTAAAATCCAGAGAACAAGACGTGGAGTGGAATGCTCTCAAGGATTTACTTGGAAATGACGGGAAGGTGTCGGGAAGGTGACGGCCAGCTATGAATGTGTTGATCGATTATTGAATACATGGATGGTGATATTGTAGCAAGAGCGATCATACAGTCTCTCCAGTACTGTAATGGATCGTCCACCAAGCACCCAGTGAGGCTTTGTCTGTTGCGATCGGAGCCAAGAGAATTTGTGCAGAAGCAGACGTGATTATTGTGCCCCCCCCCCCCCCCCCCATTCCCCGATGTCAGAGGGTAGGACAAGTCAAGTCCAGAGGCAATACGTCGGCATGTGATGAGCCTTCGTGTTTCACCAGGTGTACACCACTACATGCAGTGAGGGGAACTTTGCTCCTGAGGATTTCGAGCCGTCGTGTATTGATCAAAATCAAAAGCGAGAGCTGTTGCCCAGGTCAGAAATGGGAAGATATGTCCGTGCAGCTCTCAAGTCTAACCATTGCTGGCTGCACGCATTGTCCTGCTGCATGAACGCACTTCAACATTGTTCTCGAAGGTGTTGTTGTTGGGTACGCCCCGAGGCTTCGCTGACAGCGCTTCACTGCTCCAGCAAACTCTCACTTTTCATTTCAAGCGCACTCGTCCAGTCTCCAAGTTCCAGCGCGCAAGCGCCGTCCTCCGCGGGAGGCGAGGATGCGGAGGAGGAAGAGGAAGATCGCTGAAGGAATCCCGACAGCCCGTTGTTCGCTGCTGAGGAGCTACCCGCCACATCCAAAAATACTATTTTGGCGGACCTCCGAGCGCGGACGTATGGCTGGAGGAGAATGCTGCGTCAACTCGAGAGCTGCTCAACGGATATCACGTCACGCGACCTGCATGACGAGACTGAGCACCGTCCACGTTTGCTTCAAGACAAAACGTAAGCAGAAACGTTTACTAGTGTCGCCGTGTGCCTATCTGGAGGTGGGGAAGGTTGTATGGAGATAGCCGGCTCAGGTATTAGCCCTTTCGGACTCTGTTGGCTACGCACCTATAGGAAGCCCTTCGGGAAATAATGGGGTAGTGGAGATACTATACTCTCGCGAACGAATTGAAGGCGAATGTGTTGGGGGAAGCAGAAATTAATGCGCCGTGAAGCAAGCAGATGAATACAGGCAGCAGTTCGGCATCAACCACATTATTGTGGAGGCCAGTCTGGATAATGTCAAGTGTAGCGTCATCGAATGCGCCAAGAAGTCGTGGAAGTGCTACCAGTCTCGTCACTCAAGCGAGAAGGGCTGGCGACAACCAAAATGATCGATAACAACCCGCTCAAGCAGAGGTTCACGGTCTGTATTGCGGTGGATACACAGTTGATGCTTTACTTAAACGTGTCTTTTGTCATCCACCCTCAGAACAAACTACAGCAACAAACCGTTTTGATTTCCGTCCGAATCTCAATGTAGGCTCTGATCATCCCCGTCAAACCGTAGCAGCCTCCATTCTCAGTACCCGTTGAGCTGCACCAACAACGTCCGTTCCTTTTCGTCTCACAGATCGCGGTCCTGTTCGTCCTGTTCGTCCAAGTTGTTCAGCACGTCACCCATCCCCGATCGATCTGTAATCAGCACCAAGTGCCAGCCAAACTGCAACACAAATGTCATTCAGTCATCAACTCCAACGTTGCCCTCTAGCAGTATATCTCCCATTACCTGCGTCTGCACCTTGTGGACTTCCCCCACGGGGCTCTCAAAGGCAACCTTGTCGAACTCGGGCACCATTTGGCCGCGACCAAACGACCCCAGATCGCCCCCCTTTCTACTCGATGGGCACTTGCTGCGCTCCTTGGCGAGCCGAGCGAAATCCGCCTCGAGGTCGTCCGACTGCTCCAACTCCTTCAGGATCTCGTCGCACTCCTCCTCGGTCGGGACCAAGATGTGGCTCGCCCGAGCCATGGGCTTCTCCGCCGCCATCACAGCCTTCGGACCGACATCCAGGACGTTAATGACGGCAATCGCCAGGAACAAGGCCAACAGCGTCGTGAACACACGCTTCATGATCACCCCCAAAGTTACGATCTTTCGAAATGACCTTTTGCATTTTTTATTCTTCCCAAGATAATACTTAGTGTGCGCCACACTATGTCGTACTTACAACGGTCCTCCCTGTAGTCCATACAAACGCCAAGTGAAACGTTGTCATGCATTTTGAGGGCGGGCTACTAATCGGTTTTTTCTGCGCTAATGTTGATGAAGGCGCCGTCGGCAGAAGAGGTGCTGGCCCTAGTGAATGCAGCCACGGGACCCGATGGGAACTTGGATCCGGCCATGCACCAGCTTCTTTTGCAGCTCCAGGAACAGCATGTACTCAATCAAGCCCAGGCCCAAAGCGGTGCACATGCTGGTACAGGTCCCACGCTCAATAGTGGCCCCTCCGATAGTGGACTGGTAAGTGCAGCTGAAGTTGCCGGCCCCGAAGACGTGGGACCGGCAACCACGGCCATGAAGCGGAAAAGTATCCCCTTGAGCATGAAAAAAGAGGCAATTCAGTGGATAATGGGTCCTGGCCGAGGAGTCCCGTCTCGGGCTGAAAAGCACTTTGGTGCGTTGAATTGGGACGTGAGCGCGTCTTCGTTCCGCAAGTGGTGGAAAAATCGCGACAAGATTTTGGGCGACTCCGCAAGCAAGAAACGGATCAGTGGAGGGGGGAGGAAACCTTTCCTGGAAGACTCGGAGGAGAAGTTACTGGTGGTGGTGATCCAAGAACGAGCCAAGAAGGACCGCGTCACGAGGAAATGGATCGCCAAGACGGCACGGCACATGTTCCATAGGTCGGACTCAACGTTTAAGGCCTCGGAGAACTGGGTCACCAAGTTCATCCGACGCAACGGACTCACGCTCAAACGCAGCTACGTCACGTCCGATCCTCCTGCAAAATTAGAGCAGCGGCGACAACAGATCCTGGCTAGCGGGGCGGCAACCGAGCCAGGCAACAAGTACGTTGCAGACAACGTCAAGGTAGAATTTGTCGACCTGTAGGTATTGATGCCAGCCTTTTGCTGTTTTGATGTTACAGTGTGGTTGTGTAGCAGAGCGTGGAAGGTGTGCTCTTTTTTATGAACGGGTTGGCTTTTGAGGTCACGACTGTGAAGAGAAAATTAACGTGCGGGGCATCTATCCATGCCTAATACTTTAATCTATGTTGCTGAGTTTACTGTTTCTATTTTGTGCACTAGCGGCTTTCACAGCAGCGGTGACTTAATTAATTATTTGCGCTGCTATGGTAACGTTATTCCTATGGACTCTTGCCTGGTGGAAATTCCCGAGATGGAAATCCATCCAGTCAACTAATTGCGGTTGCGACGAATGCTACACTTTGACGACTTGGTGGTGAATTGACGATACGTATTGGTGCATTGCCCGGCCGTGAGCGAGTACGTGCCTTCGATGACCTCGGAGTTAACGGAGGTGAGCGTGACGCGTACTTCACTAAGATTTTCTCCATTCGGCTTGGAGCTGCTGACAACGTAATAGTACGCCCCATCCAGCATATTCGCAGCTTGGCCGTTGATACTGACGCTGCGGACCCCTACAAGCGTGTTCGTGGGCTGCACCGCAACCCAGAAGCCATTGCTGCCTTGCTTGAGGCAGATCTGGATGGTTTCTGGGTTGGGGCAGTCCACAAACTGCCAGCGAATTTTCAGACGACTTGGGTCAAATCCCGTGACGGCCTTGAAGACAGTCGGTGAGAGGTCCAAGTCTCCGTACTTGCATTCCGGACACCGATCCACGATCTGGACGATGGCAGATGCGGTCTGATCGGCACACTGAGAGTCGACGCAGGAGACTTGAGCGCAGCGCCCACAATTGCCCAAGTTGTTCCACTGCACCTCGTTCAGCGCGGCGTAGTTTGTGGGTGCAAGGCTGTTGTACGACATGAAGTTGCAATTGCCGCTGCTAACTTGCCCAAGCGTGTAGGCGGTGCCATCGCCTTGGAAGTACTCGGCTGAAGTGAATCCGGTGGCAGTGACACACAAGACAAGGAGGACACGGAAGAAGGACGTGTTGACCATGGTGCTTGGAGTGTTCAGGCTGGATGTTAAAGTCGAATTGAAGACTGGCTAATTGAAGCAGTCTCCGCTACCACGCGGAAGGTGCTGTTCACGGATGACAGCCACAACGAAGAGATCAGTTCGGGAACGTTGATTCCGCTAAACGGTGGCCGAGCGACACCTAAGATCAGAGCCGTACGCTTATAATACTTTATCTTGTCTGTATTATCCCATTTCTGTTTCCCTCGTTCATCGCAGGCGTACCAATAATCACTAGGAACGAGAGAGCACGCTACTCGACGCATTCCTGGAAACCATTTCGGGGTTGCAAAGTCTACATGTACAAGTATAGTTGTATCCATCTTGGTGGGCAAGCCGCGTGGGATGCTGGTGCAGAAGCTAATTCCAGAGAACTTTGGCTTGATTCTACCGAACATTCACGCGTCGATCTGCATTTGGTAAATGGGACGTTGCTTCCAAGCAGTCTTCGAATACTGCTGCTGAAGCTGGCAGAGTCCTTTCTGAAATGGTCATTGGAGATGAAGATTGTGCTGCGCTCCCTTCTCCTTCGTCTCACGTGAACACAGCGGACTAAAGAACTGAGAAAATAGTGCAACGATTTACTCATATAACGGTTCTACTACGTTGACAGACTTCCACTACGAGCAGCTCCGGTTTGAACTATCCTGTCGCTGTCGCTCGTGCATTCAAATACAATTAGTCGCGACGGCTTCTCACACGGCACTTGGGCGAACTCGTAGTAGGAGTCGCTGTCGTGGGAGTGGATGTGGGCGTGGCCGTAGTAGCAGTAGGCGTAGCAGTGGTGGACACTGGGGCCGAAGTGGCCACAGGGGCCGAAGTGGCCACAGGGGCCGAAGTGGACACTGGGGCCGAAGTTGTAGACGTAGGGGTGGCAGTAGTGCTAGTCGGGGCCGTGGTGGTCTCCTCCGTAAAAGAGCTATTGGCTTCCTCCGCGGCACTGCTTCCCTGTGTCTGAGTAGAGGAGGTTGACGTCGGTGTCGCCGTTGTAGACGCTGGTGTAGTAGAGGTGGATGTCGGGGTTGCCGTGGTTGATGTCGGGGTCGTCGTGGTTGATGTCGGGGTCGCCGTGGTAGACGTCGGTGTTGCAGTGGTAGACGTCGGAGCAGTCGTAGTGGTGGAGGTTGTAGTCGAGGTGCTACCGGTAGTCTGGCTGCTCGTCTGGCTGGTGCTGCTCGCTGTAAACTGCTTGTTCGTGTCCACGCACGCTCCGGCCGTCAGCGAGTAAGTTCCTTCGACCGTCTCGCCCTCAATGGACGTGATCGACACGCTCACCGCCGTCAGATCCACTTCGCTTGTGCTTTCGATCAGGTAGTAGTAGGCGCTGTCCACCATCGTGGTCGACTCACCGTTGATCGTCACGGTCTCGACGCCGACCAACGTGTTGGTGGGCTGCACGGCCACGTAGTATCCGTTGCTGCCGGTCTTGAGGCACACCTCGATGGTGCCCGGATTGGGGCAGTCGACGAACCGCCAGCGGATCGTCAGACGACTGGGGTCCGAGCCCGTGATGTTCGAGAACACGGTCGGGGACAGATCCAAGTCGCCAGAACTGCACTCCGGACACCGGTCCAAAATCTGCACGATAGCGGTAGTGGTCTGGTCCGCGCACTGGTCGTCGATGCACGACACCTCGGCGCAGCGGCCGCAGTTGGCCAATCCGTCCCATTGGTCGTTGTTCAGCGCCGCGTAGTTGGCGGAGGCGGTCGGGATGGCCGACATGAAGTTACAGTTGCCGCTGCTGACGTCGCCCAGCGTGTAGCTGGTGCCATCGCCTTCGTAGTACTCGGCCGAGACGACAGCGACAGCGGCGACGCCCAAAGCGGCAAGTGTGCGGAGGTGCAGAGTGCTGAGCATTGTCGGACGGACGGACAAATGGGAAATGAGAGACCGTCGTGGCCTCCAGGCTACAGAAGAGGAGATCACAGTGGACTGAGGCCAGGATAGCCAACGGCTGGCTAGGTGTCCTGCCACGCATTCGGCATGCTTGATCTTCATCTATCCGAGACCAAGGTGCCGAGCACCTCGCGCGCCCTGTTCTTGGATGCCAGCTGGAGGCGCTCGACGCTCGTCCACGAAACCTTCGTAACGACGTCGTGTTGAGCGATGATTCGGATGTCGAGTGTCGAGTGCAGCGAAACTGAAGGCGACGCATGAGATCGGTGCAAAGCTGGTCGAGTCTCGGTGCGTTTCCGCTTAGCTTGGTGTCGAGCTGATGCGCGCTGCATCGGATCAAAGGCGTACACGCCGCAGACGGAGATGCCAAGGGCACTGACGTCGCCCGCCAGCTGGGGTCGTCGCCAGTCTCCGCTGTCTGGTCAGTCAGGTGCGGTGGTATCAGATCTAGGCATGTGGCGAAGCGATCCGAAGACAGTTGGAACATTGGGGGAGGCCGGAGCAAGGCTGGACGTTTGAGTAGCAATAACGTGGACAAGAGTCTATTAGATAGAGCCCCTTCGAATATACGAGGACTACGAACACACGAAGACGCAACGCTCGACTTGAACGGATACTTTGGACGGACAGACGAATGGGGGCGGCTAGTTGCGGTGGCGACGGCCGCCACGCACGCGGCACTTGGATGTATCACCAGATTGAGTGGGCGCGTCCGTAGACGCCGTTGTGGCCTCGGGAGTGGCAGTTGTAGCCTCCGGGGTGGCCGTCGTGGCTTCAGGAGGAGCGGTTGCTGCGGTCGGAGCGATGGTTGCATCGGGTGAAGCCTCGTTCTGCGTGGTGTCGTCCGACTGCGAGCTTTGGTCGACCTGCGAGTTACTGTCCTCGGACTGAGAGCTCTGGTCCTTCTGCGAGCTGCCATTCTCCTGGCCGTACGAGCCCGCGTCGGAAGCGCTGCTGTCCGTTGGAGTCGGAGCTGTGGTCGAAGGCGTGCTTGTCGTAGCAGTAGGAGTAGCTGTAGTAGCCGTCGGTGCGGCAGTCGTAGCGGCCGGCGTAGCAGTAGTTGCCTTGGGAGTGGATGCCGGAGCCGAAGTCGTCTGCGAAGTCTGCGAGGAAGAGCCGCCACCGAACTGCTCGTTCGTGTCCGTGCACTTGCCCGCCGTGAGCGAGTACGTGCCCGAGATCTCATCGCCGTTGATCGACGTGATAGCCACCTTCACGGCTGACAAGTCGGCCCCCGACGCGGTCGAGACGTAGTAGTACGCTCCGTCCAGCATGGTCGTGGCCGCGCCGTTGACTGTGACGCTCTTGACGCCCACCGCGCCGTTCGTGGGCTGCACCGCGATCCAGTTGCTGTTGCTGCCTTCCTTCAGACACACCTGGACGGTGCCCGGGTCGGGGCAGTCCACGAAGCGCCAACGCACCGTGAGGCGGTTGGGGTCCAGGCCCGTGATTTCCTTGTACACGGTCGGCGACAGGTCCAGCGCGCCGTGCGCGCACTCCGGGCAGCGGTCGAGCACCTGCACGACGGCCGTCTTGTTCTGCGCGGTGCACTGCTCGTCGATGCAGGACACCTCGATGCAGCGTCCACAGCCGCCGAGGTTGTCCCACTGGGCTTGGTTCAGGGCCACGTAGTTGGTAGACGCCGACGGGATAGCAGACATGAAGTTGCAGTTCCCGCTGCTGACCTGGCCGAGCGTGTAGCTCGTGCCATCTCCTTCAAAGTACTCGTCGGCCGCGGATGCGAACGCCGCGGTGACGCCCAACAGAGTGACTGCGAAGCTGAAAGCCTGGACCATTATGCTAACTTGCTTGCTGGTGCTGTCGGACTTGCTCGGCGGAATGGAAAATGAGCTGCTCACCGAGCACTGCCAGTGCTCAGGACGCGAGGCAACACTGCCTCGCGTATGTTGCTGCCGTCCAGAGGGGTTTTGTGGCGGCTGGGGCACGATCTGCGTGATGTGCATCAGACGCCACACGGACAGCGAGCACCTGGTTTACGGGCAGCACAATCGATCGATCCGTCATCGTTTTTTTGGTTTCACGAGGCCAGCTCAACGTTGCTGGACTTGCGTGGGTCTCACCAACCTACCGCAGACGTTGACAGTCAACGCCTTTCCTGTGGCAAGCGGACGCACAGCCCCCTGCGCGTTTAACGCGCGCCATCTTCGTGGGAACCACCTGCCTCCAGCGTCTGCTCCGGTCGATCAGTACGACGGAGATCAAGTTGATGCGAGCGAAAGCTGCAGCTGATCGACCAACCACCTGGACGGACACGACGGACCGAGCCAATGCAGGCGAGATCGGCTCGAGGGAAGGCTTTGATCACGGGCACTCTGACTGTAACAATGGTGGCAAGTCCGGACACGCCCAGCCGGTTTCGCACAACGAGGCGACCGAGTCAAGCAGTGGGACGCCGACGCCCAAGTTCAGTTTGTCGAGCGTCTAGCGCCAACGTGCCCGGCCAGAGCAATGCGCCGATGGCAAACGACCGTCGACGAAGAGGATGGCAAGTCATGGCATCGTTTGCGGCAAAGACGCCTGCCGCAGCTGGCGGATGACGGTCTCACCATTTGCTGTCAAGTTGGTTCCCCGCTTCAGTGACTTCGAGCGTTGCACCAAGTTCCAGTCTGCGATGCCAATCAGTTCGCTTCAACTTGGTCATCGAACAGTAAAAACGAAACAGTGATATTCAGGTCTCTACGGGTCACTGCACTTCCGGCTAGCACGGCGCTCGCCCCATTTAGAACTGCTTCTTGGTGTCGACGCACTGGCCGATCGTCATCGAGTACGTTCCCGACACCACGGTGCCGTCGACCGAGGTGACGTCCACCGTGAGCTTGTCGAACGGCACCTTGTCTTTGCTCTGGATGTAGAAGTAGTAGCCGCTGTCCAGCATCGTGCCGGCCTTGCCGTTGATCGACACGCTCTTCACGGCGGTGCGCGCGTTCGTGGGCTGGATGGCGACCCACCACGGGTTGCTGCCCTGCTTGAGGCACACCTTGATGGTGCCCGGACTGGGGCAGTCCACGTACTTCCAGCCGATTTTGATGCGGCCCGGGTTGTGGCCCACGATCTTGGTCAGAGCGCTGGGCGACATGTCAAGGTCGCCGTACTTGCACTCGGGGCAGCGGTCCACGACCTGCAGGGTGACGGACGTGTCCTTGTTCTTGCACTTGCTGTCGATGCACGTGGCCTCGATGCACTGGCCGCAGTGGGTCTGGCTGTCCCATTGCGCCTGGTTCACGGCGACGTAATTCGTCGACGCTTGGCTCCACGACGACATGAAGGCGCAGTTCCCCATGCCGACGGCGCTCAGGTCGTACGGGGTGCCGTCTCCCTCGAAGTAGGTCTGGCCAGCGGAAGCGGTGACGCCCAGAGCCAAAAGCGCGGAGTACTGCAGAACGCCCACCATCGTTGTCCTTGTCGTTTGAAGTCGAGTTGGAAAGTGAGGATTGAGGACCTCGAGCTCAGCGAGACGAACGCGTGAAGCGGAAAGGAGAGGGGGGGGGGGGGGGTCGGCAAGCGGCACAGACCAGCTCAAGGAACGACCAGGGATGTGCCTCCGCGATGTTACGCTACACGGGCGAAGAAGGCACGACGTCAACTCCGACACCCTGGATGGTGAGTCAACAGCAGCTCCATCGAGCGTCGCGACTGCAATTGGCCCCAATTACCCTACAGTTTACCTGTGTTGCCTCTTTCGAGCGCGCTACAGGACAAATCGCGTGCTTGGTGGTCGAATTGCATTAGCGCTAGCAAAAGGCCAAGCGGGGGTGGGCTGTGCGGAAGCTGCAGATTGGGCTGGGCAGGCAGTGCAACCCACAACCTGCGAGCCACAGCACGACCTCCGTACAGCAACAAAGTTGCTACGTCGAGGTTGCTTCTCGACAAGGTTAATATACATCGATGCACTCGCAATCGTTTGATGTATGCCTAGATGCAACTTCCGTACGAGAACCGAGGACGACTACACAAAGGGTGAAGTTGCATGTTATTGAACCGTGGTGCAGCCTCCGCTGGGCTCTCGCTCCAGTACGAGAGGCTAGTCGTTAGGCAACGCTAGCAAGGCCCCATTGCTGTCCACTTCGTTCACTTGAACGCTCGGAGGGATCGGCACAATATGGTTTTGATTCTAGTTCTCCTATTACGACACAACACTAAAGAAATTTGCACAGGAATAACAAGCGGGTGGAAGTCATAGGTCCTTCGCACCACGCAAGGGGACGGACGTCGATCGATTGCTCTACAGGAGCCCAAAAGCCTGTCTCCGGTCGGGGGTGTTCTGCACGTCGAAAGACTGCACACTCATCATGGACGGCGCCTCCATGTCGCGAGCCTTTTCCTCCTGGATGCTCTTCTTCTTGGAAATCACCACCACGACGATGAGCGCAACCACACCCACGCCTCCCAGCGTCGTGAGGGCGATGAGCCAGCCGTCAGTTCCGGCTGAGCCCTCTTTAGACTTGGTGTTGGCCTTCTGGGCATCGTCGCCGGCAGCTTCGCTCGCCGCAGTCTGCTCAGCGTTGGTCGACGAAGTGGCCGTGATAGCCGCCGGTGACTCTTGCTGCGTCTGCTGTTCAGTTTGCTGCTGCTGAGTCGAGTCGTCGGTGGTCGTAGTGCTGCTGCTGCTGCTGCTAGAGGTTTCCTTGGACGGCTTCTTCGTGGTTGCAGGGATCAACGTGGCAGTCACGTTGAAAAGCTGCTGGGTCGTCTGGCTCGCATCATCTTCGCTACCGGATTGCGACTCCTGTGTGTATGAAGATTCAGGAGCAGTCGTCACAGGAGAGGTCGTCACAGGGGAGGTAGTTGACGGGGTAGTGGTTAACGGGGCAGTAGTTGAAGGCGCAGTCGTCGAAGGAGGCATCGTGGTCGGCGTCGCAGTCGTAGACACAGGAAGAGGGGTGGGTAAGCTCTCTTGTTCAGATGATGGGGCAGTAGTAGCAGGAGTAGCAGGACGCACCGTGGTGGGTGAAGGCGTCTGCGTAGTAGGAGCCGGGGTCTCAGTCGGCGTTGGTGAAGGCGTAGGAGACGGGGTCGGAGATGGTGTCGGGGCCTGGGTAGGCGGAGACGTCGTGGGAGCTGCCGTGGTCGGAGTCGGGCTGGTGTACGTGGGTGTCGTCTGCTGCGAAGTCTGCGATGATCCGCCGGCGTTCGGGAACTGGTTGGCGCCTTCCGTGCACGAGTCGGCCGTGAGCGAGACCGTGTCTTCGATCGAGTTGCCGTTCACGTCCGTCATGGAGATGGTCACGCTTGTCAGGTCCGTCTGGGTCTGACTGGCTCCGTCCAGGAGGTAGTAGTAGGCCGAGTCGAGCATGGTCGTGTCCTGGCCGTTGATCTGCAGACTCTTGACTCCGGTGGCCACGTTCGTGGGCTGCACCGCCGTCCAGAAGTTGTTGCTGCCGCCCTTGAGGCAGTAGTTGACGTTGCCCGACACGGGGCAGTCCACGAACTTCCACTTGATCGTGTACCGGGACGGCGTTGAACCCGTCAGGGCCGTGAAGACCGTCGGCGACAGGTCCAAATCACCGTGCGCGCACTCCGGACACCGGTCCAGGATCTGCACCACAATGGAAGTGGACTGGTCCGCACACCGGTCATCGGCACACGAGACCTCGGCACAGCGACCGCAGTTCTGGAGACCGTCCCACTGCTTGTCGTTCAGAGCGGCGTAGTCCGACGTAGCAATGTCCAGAGCCGACATCATGTTGCAATTGCCCGCACTCGACTGGCCCAAGGTGTAGGCGGTGCCGTCCCCCGTGAAATACTCGTCGGCATTGACCACCGCCAAAGTGGCCGTAGCGAGAACCGAGAACGTCTTCATCCTATGTACTGTAGTAAAGCACTGCCAGTGGGTGGACTGACAAGGTGTCGGACTGTCGCCGCGAATGGAAATCCCAAAGTGTCGATTGCGCGACGGACGGCAAAAGCGGGAATGAGAGGTGAAAGCCTCGACAGCGTGTAGAGGCAGAGGGTTCAGTTGTCTGAAGTGCGAGGAAGGTATCATAAGGATCGTTGGTCGCCGCCTGGACAGGCTGACCCCAGCTGGAGGCGCGGACCCATACTGTCGGAACAGAAAGCGGTCTTTCAGATGGCGCCGTTCCGTACCGAAAGCGATTGAACAGGACGTGGTGTCTGTCATGATTGGAGTTCGCTAGAAGGAGCCTGTCGAGCGCGAAACAGCGCTTTCATCCACTGGAAACCGACATTCAGGGAACGATCCCTGGAAATCACTTTCGGCGCACTACGAACATGGTTTGTCGGCGGAGCGATCGCTTCATGGTCCTGCGCCCGAGCTACAATTGAGGTTAACCCACGCGATGCCAAGTCCATACGCAGTCACGACTGTCCATGTGGTGTTCGCACCAAAGGCACATCCAAGCGGGCATTAGGCGCTGGCTTGGATACTCGACTCCCAGTTGGACTGACTTCTTGCTGAAAGCAGTGGCAAGATGTGGGGAAGAGACGATAACAAGACAAGTCCGCCCCACAGACGGACATCTGATGGTCACTATCCGTCACTGCGATTGCTACAGTGGGGAACGAGCAGATGGATAAGACGCACCAGGTGGACGGCCCAGAGCAGCCACACGAGTCACGCCGTCCTCCAGCAGCTGCTACTGCTGACACGCACCCCAGTGTACACCGCAAATCCAAGTCGCGGACGAGTCTGTGGTCGCCAGCTCGACACGTTGTCTGCTCGTTCGGACGCAAAGAAACTGAGGATGAACATTTGACAAGCATGTTGAAGACATTATCGGGTGCTACGCATGGCGTTTTCTACCTGCACGTTGCAGGTTTGCTTACATGGGGCAGTTGACAGTTCCGGCGCTGCCAGTGGTCTCAGTTTTCGCGGTCTTAGGGGTTGACGGCTCTTGCTGGGTAGTCTCGATGTCATCGCTCGACTGCTGCTGAAAAGGCTCCGTCTCGGCGTCGGCACCCACAGCGCTCGAGGTTTGCTCGGCCGTCTCGGTCTCACCGTCTTCAGTTGTGGGGCTCGAAGAAGACGTAGCAGGAGCCGACGTCTTGGACTCAGTGTTCTTGCCCACGTCTTGGTTCGTGTTGTCACTGCTGGAGAAGCTCGAGCCCTGCCCGTACGTCTCGTTCGCGTTGCCTTCACCCGCGGGGCTGGAAACTTCAGAAGCAGACGCACTCGCGCTACTTGACTGCGTAGACGTGCTAGGGGCAATCGTCGAAGGAGCATCCGTTTCCGTAGGCGACACCGTCGAGGCCGGAACCTCGCCTTCGTTGCTAGTCCAGCCCGACTGCTGCTGAACAGTCTGGGCGTCGTCGCTCTCACTCGTAGAGCTTGACTGTTGCGCGTCCGAGGAAGAAGTGTCCATTGTGGGGACAACCGTGGCAGGAGAATCCGGCGACATCGTTGAATTCTGAGTCTCTCCATCCTCACTCGCCGTGGTCGGCTGCTGTTGAACAGTCTGGGCGTCGTCGCTCTCACTCGTAGAGCCTGACTGTTGCGCCTCCGAGGAAGAAGTGTCCATTGTGGGGACAACCGTGGCAGGAGAATCCGGCGACATCGTTGAATTCTGAGTCTCTCCATCCTCACTCGCCGTGGTCGGCTGCTGTTGAACAGTCTGGGCGTCGTCGCTCTCACTCGTAGAGCCTGACTGTTGCGCCTCCGAGGAAGAAGTGTCCATTGTGGGGACAACCGTGGCAGGAGAATCCGGCGACATCGTTGAATTCTGAGTCTCTCCATCCTCACTCGCCGTGGTCGGCTGCTGTTGAGCAGTCTGGGTTTCTTCCGCCTCAGTAGAGGCACTCGCTTGCTGGGTGCTGGGAGTGGTGGTCGTCAAGGGGGCAGTCGTCTCGGTCTCTTCGTCGTCATTCTGCGAGCTTGAGTTCTGTTCGGCCGAGTTTTGCTCGGGATCGTGGGTCATATCGTCTCCACTTGCAGAGCGAGAGTGTGACTCAGTAGGCTGAGTCTGGCCAACGTAGCTCGCAGAACCAAAGTCCACCTGGGTAGTTTGAGAGGCGTCGTCGTCACTCGATGAGCCCGACTGCTTCTTGGTCAAAGTAGGGGAAGTGGTAGTCGGGGCATCCGTCGCCATGGTAGTTGACACAGGCGTCGGAGTGGTCGCCACAGGGGCAGAAGTCTGCTGCTGGGGTGCAGTAGTGACAGTCGGTGTCAAGGTGGCCACGGACGGAACATGGGTCTGTGCGATTGTAGGAGTCGCTGTCGTCGGCTTTGGTGTCTGTGTCGGGACGACAGTTGCAGGCGCCGACGTGTTGGTCACAGGCGTCGATGTCGCCGGACTCGACGTTGAGGGCGTCGGTGACAAGCCTCCAGAAGACGAAGGGAACTGGCTGCTACCCTGCGTGCACGATCCGGCAGACAGTGACACAGTGTCTTTCATGGACACACCGTTCAAGTCGGTCATCGACACCGTCACACTCGAAAGGTCCGCCACGACCGAGCCCGAACCGTCCAACAGATAGTAGTAGGCTCCGTCCAGCATCTTGGTAGCCTTGCCGTTGATCTGCAGACTGGTGATTCCCGTGGCCACGTTGGTGGGCTGCACCGCCGTCCAGTAGTTGTTACTTCCCCCCTTGAGGCAGTAGTTGACGTTGCCCGGCACGGGACAATCCACGAACTTCCACTTGACCGTGTATCTCGACGGGTCGGAGCCCGTGAGCGTCTTGAACACCGATGGCGACAGATCCAGGTCGCCGTGCTTGCACTCGGGACAACGGTCCAGCAGCTGCACCACGACGGACTTGCTCTGGTCGGAGCAGCGCGAGTCGGCACACGACACCTCGGCGCAGCGGCCGCAGTTCTGGAGTCCGTCCCACTGCTCGTTGTTGAGGGCGGCGTAGTCGGTGGTGGCGAAGCTGAGTGCCGACATCATGTTGCAGTTGCCGGAGCTGGTGTCGCCGAGGCTGTACGCGGTACCGTCACCAGTGAAGTACTCGTCGGCATTGGTGTGAGCCAGCGTGGATGCCGCGGCGAGTATAGCGATTATTGATGGTAGCTTCATGGTTTCGATCTGGTTGGTGGTTGGTTGAAGGTAAAACCCAGAATGAACGTGAAAGCGCCGTTGATAGGTTTGGTAGCAATTTCCTTCGTGTGCTGGACAAGGTAGGCACGAGGACTAACCTCAAGTTCTTGGTTGCCTTCTGGGGTCGAGAATGGTAACATCGCAATTGTCGATGCCGCGTTTGGGCGAGTCTCTGCTTTAATCCTCGAGCCGGTTACTTGCTTGCTTGGACAAAGTCGGCGGTGCATCTATTTCATTGGCGGTCAGACTGGTCTCTACCGATACCGGGAAACACTCCTTGCATACGTGATCGACTCACGCTTTGTGTGTGAGAATCGCCGTACGCGAGAGATTGCGAGCAGTACGGTAGTTGATGAGAACGCTGTCGCGTGGTCCCAAACGTTGCCGTCGTGCGATCCAATTGCGTATCATAAATCGTAATGGGCTCGTGGTTTTGGGGGAAGTTTACCTCGAGCTCAGCGCGAACACAAAGTGCTCAGGTATGTCATGTACTCTCGTCATGGTGAGTCGCCGTGGAATGCACTTGTACGATCCGACGACGTGCGGTTTCCTTCACGCAACCTGAGCAGCAACAAGCAATTCAAGAGAAAGCAATTGTGGCGTTGGTCTTGCGTCAAGACTCTTGCTCCGATGGCGTGGTATCGAGATCAGCCTCAAGAAAGAGACTCGGGTAGTCTTCCGAGCCGGGGCTCAATATCCCTAGACCTTGTGCCTGAGGTCGGATCGCAGCGCGAGGGGTACACGTAGACGGGGTTCGAGCGAGACGGAAACGTAGCAGGCAATCCCGGACGAGGTTTACCAACTTGCAACTAGTATCTACTGTCCCTGACGAATTTGTTGTACACAGTTGTGCGTGTATCGGATAGGGGCGTGTATGAACTATCCGCTACAGTTATTGATAATACTTGGCGTAAAAGTATTCTCGTCGATTGAGAAGTCTCTTTCGAGGCAAAGCGACACCCGTGGCGATGATCAATACCTGCTCGTTCGATGCAACGACGTAGAGTTGTGCAGCCACAAGCAACGCGAACAGCGGCAAAGCACTTCAAGTAAAATAACCATTGAATCAACTACAGTACATGTATTTAGTGTAGCTAGGGGAGTCTATCGCCGTGGTCAAAGCACGTGCCCGACGGCTTTACTTCGTAGATCCTTGGATCTGCTGATGAGGATATATCAAAAGAGTCGATGCCAGATACTAAGCCTCAGTTTCCACGAAGCTCCTTGCCCACCAGTTTGTAGGGCTCTTTTATAAAATACTTCAAGTAAGCCAGCGTATACATCATCATTGAGTTCCAATTGTCAATGCCGCGATTGAGCGAGTCCACGAGCCGGTGTACAGGTACAGACGTGAACTTGCTTGGATAAAGTCGGTGGATGCATTCATTTCGTTGATGGGTGGGCTGGTCTTGGGAAATCGTCACAGCACGAACCCATGTGTTGAACACATTGTGTTCTCTTTCCTGGGGTTAATCTCGATACCACGACATCGGAGCAAGAGTCTTGACGCAAGACCAACGCCACAATTGTTTTTTCTTGACTTGCTTGTTGCTGCTCAGGTTGCGTGAAGGAAACCGTGCGTTGTCGGATCGTACTATCGCTCATCATGACGACATGTAGCATAGCGTTGTTGTAGTTATGTCGCCTGGACCGAAGTCAACTCAAAGGTGTGCAGATTTTATCGGGCATGGGTCCGTGACGTATGCCGATGGTAGCTGAACTGAGTGAATAAGCACATTGGAAGACATCTATGGCACCAATCGGGAAGTGTGAAGATCTACAGCTAGACCTACAGTTCCTGTCGGAAGCTCGACACTAACGCACGGTTCTGGATGACAGTTCCATTGCTGTCTCGGAAGGTGAGTATTAATACTGATGAGCATTCTGTGTCGGATCGTCACCCTCCGGCTGCTGCCTGGTCGGAGCAGAGGTCACCTGTTGCTGCCCTGGCGTGGGGGTAGTGATAGAAGGCGCCTGCGTTTCAGGGATCGGCGGCTGCGTTGGAGACACCGTAGGAGTCGCTGTCGTCGGCTTTGGTGTCTGTGTCGGGACGACAGTTGCAGGCGCCGACGTGTTGGTCACAGGCGTCGATGTCGCCGGACTCGACGTTGAGGGCGTCGGTGACAAGCCTCCAGAAGACGAAGGGAACTGGCTGCTACCCTGCGTGCACGATCCGGCAGACAGTGACACAGTGTCTTTCATGGACACACCGTTCAAGTCGGTCATCGACACCGTCACACTCGAAAGGTCCGCCACGACCGAGCCCGAACCGTCCAACAGATAGTAGTAGGCTCCGTCCAGCATCTTGGTAGCCTTGCCGTTGATCTGCAGACTGGTGATTCCCGTGGCCACGTTGGTGGGCTGCACCGCCGTCCAGTAGTTGTTACTTCCCCCCTTGAGGCAGTAGTTGACGTTGCCCGGCACGGGACAATCCACGAACTTCCACTTGACCGTGTATCTCGACGGGTCGGAGCCCGTGAGCGTCTTGAACACCGATGGCGACAGATCCAGGTCGCCATGCTTGCACTCGGGACAACGGTCCAGCAGCTGCACCACGACGGACTTGCTCTGGTCGGAGCAGCGCGAGTCGGCACACGACACCTCGGCGCAGCGGCCGCAGTTCTGGAGTCCGTCCCACTGCTCGTTGTTGAGGGCGGCGTAGTCGGTGGTGGCGAAGCTGAGTGCCGACATCATGTTGCAGTTGCCGGAGCTGGTGTCGCCGAGGCTGTACGTGGTACCGTCACCAGTGAAGTACTCGTCGGCATTGGTGTGAGCCAGCGTGGATGCCGCGGCGAGTATAGCGATTATTGATGGTAGCTTCATGGTTTCGATCTGGTTGGTGGTTGGTTGAAGGTAAAACTCCAAATGGTCCTCTCGTCCTCAGTTGACTTTCGTTGCGGCAGCACGGACACAAGCACCTTGTGCCCCTCTATCTAGTATGCGTGGTGGTGCGATCGCAGTGCGAGAAGTCGATGGGGTTTTGAACGAGCCGGAGGCTTGTGCATGTAGCGGGCAATCCCAGCAAGATCAATAAATTTGCTTGACGAGTGGGTAAAGGCTATCCGCTGTCTCCCGATAAAGCCTCTTGTTATTGTCATGTCACTGCCGCTTATCTGCAGCGCGCCGTGGTCTCAATACGGTAGTAATCTGCTAGTTCATGTCAAACAGCTTGCTTTGTACGTACCGCTTTGTAGTATTGCACCTGTAGTACACAGTTTATCCGTATCGGGCGGGGGCGTGCACGAAGTTTTCTGATACATGTACAGCTACTGATAATACATGTACATGTAAGATAAGTGTCGTAGCTTATGACACTTATCATAAGTACCTCGTCGATTGAGCGATCTGCAACACCCGTGGTGATACTCGATACGTACTGTAGCTGCTCGTTCAATGCAACGACGTGGAGCTCTGCACGTTGTGTGCAGCCATAAACCACGCGAGCAGCAGCAGAGCACTTCAAATAACCGTTGAATCAGCAGTGTAGATCGTTCATAGCTAGGGGAGTCTACATGTACAAACGATCGCCGTGATCAAAGCACGTGCCTGACAGCCTCCTGGGATGCGCGAAATGTCAAAAGATACTCATCCTCAATTGCAACGAAGTTCCATGCCAACTTGTTCGTAGAGCTCGTATATAAAACGGGGTGCATATACCAGTGACGGCAATGTCTAATAGAATACCCACGGCGGCCCATACGTGAAATCCTCTGTCGTGTTTCCTTAGCTGGTGCGGTTGTACTTGAAACAGAATCGGCTGAGCAAGACTTGCTTTCCACGATCTTGCAACAGTGCAATGAAATCAAGGAAGTCCAACTTTGTATTATAACGATCGATTTTTCCCCAGGTAAAAGTCTCGTCCGACAAGCAAGTTCCTTACATTGTATAGAACGATGCACAGGAAAAGCGTTGTTCCGTGTCGCCGAACACCAAAGATTGATGAACGAGTTGTTCGAGGAATTCAGCATACCACAGCGATGAACTGTCCAGCAATAGAGTGGTGATCTGTTTAGCACCACGGTAGGGGATAACAAAGCTATTCACCGTGAAATTTAGGCCCCACACGCTCAAGTGGAGCTAGTAACACTCAGGCTCGAAGTGAAAGATTTTCATGGTTAAGTGGCCTTCTATTTGATGTTTATGTTATTTTAATACTACTAATGCTCAAAGTGAAAGATCAAAGCTCCTTCCAAAATATGAAATGAGCTTGAGCCGAAAACCCACCTAGATAATGAATGGCACCGGTACATGTATAGCGCGATTTGCGAGTGCGCGATACTCAGAACCGACGGGAGCTCTACTGCTTATCGGCTTGATCAAACCAATCGAAGCAATGCACATACCTGCCAACCTTAAGATTGATACTAGTACTCGCCGCCGCATGGAACCGGGCATCTCACGTTGCCCTCAACCCTCTCATTATTGGTATCCTCCATCATTTAAAATGCCATTAATCCATCTAGTATTACAGGTCACCATTATAAGAGTTAAACTGCGAATCACTCCATAGTGGTCAGAGAGCACCGGTCTTCGTGCCAACACCTTCGAGTCTCATTAATCGCCTGTTAACCCCGCTGAATGTCGCGCTCCTCCTCCTTATCAGGCTCCACAACGGCCGAAATAGGCGCCGGCAGCCTCGTGGCCGCCTCAGAATGCGCCTGGGAACAAGTGACCAACGGCAACAAGTGCTACGTCGAGCCGCGCTCGTGCTACGACTGCCTCAACACGGCGCTGAGTTCTGGAGAAGTATGTTTCTTATATTTTCTGAAGATGGCAATCTTTAATATAATAAATGGCGGTATTTGTAGGAATGCGTCTTGACGCCGTATGGACTGTGCGAGGACATCTCGGCCTATGACTACACGGAGGACTATCGCCGCGCACAGTCTGCATTTACGTACCCGATCCATTACAATTACTTTCCTGAGGTGAACACGACGTACTGCGAACCCGATGACTCGGTGTGCAATTCCTGCCAAGAAACCACTTTCACCGTAGGGAACAAGAACCCGTCGGTGTATTGTACGGGCACGGACGACTGTGTCTGCATTGCAATTTGCGAGTCCGAGTCGTGGTGGAATGACACGTTGGCGAGACTTGCAGCGCTGCTGAAAGAGGAAAACGAGACCACGACGTGTCCATTGGCGGCCAATTCGTCGTCAACCTCTGCTGAGGCGGATGCCTCGGCTTCCAGTAGTCTGACGATACCAGTTATCAAAGATGCGTACGCTGCGGATGACGAGTGCATGTGGTATCAGAACTCGACGTACTGCGAGACTCCACGGACGTGCTATGATTGTCTCAATACGGCGCTCTACAGCGGACAAAAGTGTACTATCACTCCGGGAGGATATTGCACGACGATGGATGAGTACAACTACACGCTGGATTATCGGAAGGTATATTCGGACAGCGCGGCGCACTATTTCCCATCGACGAATACGACGTACTGTGAATATGACGACGCTACCTGTACAAAGTGCCGCATCGAGAATTTTGTAGGCGCTTACCCTGGCAAAACGAATTTGTCCGAGTTCTGTGCGGGCGAGAACGACTGCGTTTGTGTGGCCTTTTGCGAGTCGCCGAGCTGGGAATCGATCGTGGTCGAGGAAGCGTGTGAAGCCACACCAACGACGCACGATAGTAACAGTTCAAGCATTCCAACTATTGGTATCGCATCCATCATTGTGGGCGGCGTGTTGCTCGCCCTGTCAGCACTTTTGCAGCTTTTTTACTTGTTCCGCGCTCGCCGTAAGGATTTCGTTCTGTTGTCGTTGCAAGTTGAGAATGCGCTTACTAACCCTGACTGTTTTTGTTGTTGTCGATTCACGTTAGGAAGAGACGCTCGCTGGCACAATTTGTTGGCACAAAGCATCGGAGTGCGTCGGCAGCCCACCGCAGGGCTCACTCTGGAACTGTCTGCGTGGAAGGATATGCGTGCTGGCATTATCGCCGACGAGCAAGACGTCGGGAACGGGGACTTTATTCGCCATCATTTTGCTGATGCCCCCGAAGACGCTCCGATGGTTACTATAGAGGAAGGAGACGGCTACCGCCCCATGTCTCCAAGTGTGCCGGTGCTTCCAGCACCGCCTCCTTCACCAGCTCGACCGTCGTCGGTGACAATACCACCGCGGACCGAGCGGGCATCAATTTAACTTGCTTGCTGTTGTGTCAACAAATGAACAAATTCTGCAGTCCATTCTTCACAACTGAGCATACCGCGCCACTTGAGTAGCAAGTGATTTCAAGGCGCAATTGCATGCTGCATGCAATGCACATTTGTATCCAGACCAAATGAGGTAAAGTGAAACACCAGTAAAATCCAGAATCATAGATAGCGAAACATGCAACTTTTAGCCATCAGCTCTGCTCCGCATCATTTCACGACGGCTCAGCGCTCACAATGGTTCAAGGCATTTGAACGCGTACAACTGAGCACAACGCGTGACACCAATATCAACGATGACTGGGATTGAGTATAATATCTTGTGCATCTACATTTGCTCCTGACCATTGGGGTTCCCACTACCACTATTTTCACTAAATCTGGAACAGTAATTTCAGCGTCCGACAAGGGCTGTAGCTGCATTGTTGGATTGCTGGAAGTACAGCACTGCGAGAAAAAGCGTGATCCACTCCAACCTTCTGAAGGGTTTGCACTGCAAGGATATTTTTCCTCCAGTTTCACCGCAGATTCTTTCTCGACAAATATTCTCAACGGCTCGATTGCATCTGCAGTTGAACAGGATCAAAATTCGTCACACATACTATTACCAGCTCCGCATATCGGTCATTTCGCCAGACTGAGAGGATTGTTCAACTTCAGGTCACCGTGTATCACGCTTTTCTTGTGAATGGCGGTCAAGTCCAAGAGCTGCTTGACAGCCCTTTCCATATATTCGCAAACAGTGAACGGTGGCGAGCTGTTGTGGGTGCCATCGATGACTCAGCTGATAACAAATGTTGCTCTCCTTCTCGACTTTTTGCTGTGTGCTCTCGACGAGAAAACACTGCACCTCACACACCACAACTTGCACCGACATGAAGGATCCACTGTGGTAGCGGTTGTTTGGTGGTCTTGGTGACGAGAAGTACATCATTGAGTTCACGCCTCGGGTTGTCTTCTCGTTGTGCATGCGATGCTCGTTGCTTTACGTACTTCAAAAACGGAGCGTCATCAGCGCTTTCTTCCTTTAGCACCAAAACTTTGCAGCTCCTGAAGAGCGACGGCATTTCTTTCGCCGTGGCTGTCAGCACTTCCTCCTGGTGTAACCACACCATCGAAAGGATGATGGGGCGGTTCAAGTGCACCTGCTAGACCGAAGCCTTCACCCAATCAGCTGTCGCTCTGAATCTGAGTCCATCAAAGTCTCCTTCATCATTTTTCCAACATGGCCTCGGCTTCCAGGAGCTCCTCAAGCAGTGGGGTGGATGTCGCCATCGAGACGCCGGCCCCCTCCCCCGCGGTGTACACCAAAGCCAGCGAGAACGTTTGCATGTGGTCGCAGCAGAGCTCGGACGCCTGCGACTCGCCGCGGTCCTGCTACGACTGCCTCAATTCGTCCCCGGGCGACGGCGTCCAGTGCGTCATCACTAGCGCGGGTCTGTGCTCTACCATGAGCGACTACGTGTGGCAAGAGGACTTCCGCCTCAACACCAGCGATTACGCGCCCCACTACTTCCCGTCTACCAACGCAACCTACTGCGAGAGCAGCGACCCCGTGTGCGTCGCGTGTGACGCGAGCCAGTTCACGAAATCGGCGTCGGGAGCCTCGCAGCCTTCGCAGTTCTGCGTCGGCTCGGACGGCTGCGTCTGTGTGGGCTTCTGCGAGTCACCCGTGTACTCGAACTTGGTGTCGAACAAGTACTGCGCGACGCTCAGCTCCACGACCACCGCGAACGTCATGGGCATCTCTGTCGGCGACATCGT
This sequence comes from Phytophthora ramorum, assembly GCF_020800215.1. Taxonomy (NCBI): domain Eukaryota; phylum Oomycota; class Peronosporomycetes; order Peronosporales; family Peronosporaceae; genus Phytophthora; species Phytophthora ramorum. The sequence goes on from NW_027150659.1 coordinate 805,050, forward strand.
CACCATCGTGATCCTGTGCTTCACGATTCCTGTGATCGTTTATTTGTGGTGGGTCAGGTGCCTGCACAAGCGCCGCTTTGCAAGGGAAGAAGCGTTTCGCCATCGTCCGTTGGCCCACGGACCGTTGCTGCCGCTTGTGGGCTGGAAGAAGTACTGCGCAGACACCTTGGCCAACCAGACGCCCATTATGGGGGCGGTGGGGGATGGGAGTGTGGCGGCGACCTCCACTGCTGCAGAGGTGCAGCCAGAGACTGATAGGAGGGAGGCTGCAGGGAACGCCCAGCTCACGAACCTGCAGGTTGCGGCGCTGACGATCGAGTTGGAGGACCCACAGCACCCGCTTACGGCCGTGACGAGCACAGGCCGGCGTCGCTCGAGTATTGACAATACCAACGTGGTAAGACCGCGGCCAAGCCAGCCGCTTACCAGCGGTAACGAGGACGATGGAGGGGACGACGAGATTGACGCGCGCGCGACGCCGTATGCCCAGTTAGAGGACCGCACAGCCTAGGTGCAGTAAAGTCAAGTCAATATGAGTGAGGAAATGTGCGGTCGAGAATGGCCGCCGGTCTGCTGGAAAGCTTTCGGATGCGAGTCAGCGGATGCCGCGTCTTTGACCTTGAAGTCCGCTTCAACGTGGTCCCTCGGTTTCCCGACGGCCACCTTCGGCCCTCAACCCCGACGTGATCCGACTTTGAGTCGAGGCGCCATTCTGCTTGTTGCTAGTGACTGCAAGGCGAACTAACCAAGTGACGTCATCGCGAGAGAGGGTCGTCGTCCCCACCTTCGCGGCAATGCAGTAATGAAGAGTCGAGTGGTTGAAGCAATGCGATCGCGGTTTACGGCTGTGGCGCCGGGCATCATCGTGGTCCGGTGTGCGGTTCAATGCGCTTGCAGCTGCAACGTTTAGTCAGAGAATCGCTGTGGTGATCTTCCGTCTGAGTGAGACCTTGACTGCCGCAACGAGTGGTGGCTACACTTTCATTGCTAGAAAGTCTCCGAAGGTGGCAGGTCTGAGCGCGAGCGAGCATGTCGGCCTCTGGATCGGCGGAAAGCGAGGAGACGATCAGCGCCTCGAGTTGCAGCTGGAAGACGACGACCCAAAGCGGCGAGTGCTTCCTGGAGCCTCGAACGTGCAGTGAGTGCCTGGACGAGACCCCCACCACCGGAGAGGTAGCACCCATGACAGGCCCGGACCCTCTGGACAGCGATGGGTTAATCGACTTGTGTTGCTGTTTGACAGACGTGTGTGCTCACGGACACCGGCATCTGCTTGAGTGTGGAGGAGTACCAAGAAACGCTGGCCAGTGACGGGGACACATTCTACTTGGCGGAGAACGCGACGTATTGTGCAGATAAGCTTAGCAATTCCTCATCAGAGTCGACCGAGGAGAGATGCGTGGTTGTGGAGAGCTGTGAATCCTCGACATGGTTGAGTTACGCGCGGCAGCGACTGCCACTGGTCGTCCTTGCGGTCGGAGGGAGCACACCGGAAGGCTGCAGTTTTGTGGCGGCTACAGCTAATGCTGGGTCTGAATCGACAACCGACGCGTCTTCTCCATCGTCTTCGTCAATGTGGGTATCCTCGAGCAGCAAGGACACTCTTGCCAGCCAAGACAAGTGCACATGGTACCAGAACACGACGCTCTGCAGCACGCCGCGGACTTGCTACGATTGCCTGAACACTCTGTCAGACAATGGCGACGCATGTACCATCACGCCTGGCGGATACTGCGCCACACTGTCGACGACCTACAAGTACACACTGGACTTCCGGAACCCAGGCAGCACCTCCGACGGATACTACTACCCGTCGACCAACGCAACTTACTGCGAAGTCGACGACCAAGCCTGCACTGACTGCAACATCGCTGGCTCGTCCAGCAACTCAGCATCCTATTGCATTGGAAGTGGTGGCTGTGTGTGTGTAGCGTTCTGCCAGTCCACCGAGTGGCAAGCGACTGTCGTGTCGGAGAAGTGCGAGGTCGCGTCGGCCTCGACGCTGAATCGCTACAGCACCGAGTTCCCGTGGAAAACCTTCTGCATCTTCCTCAGTCTGGCGGTGGCGGTGATTCTGGCTGTGCTGCTGGGTATTTGGCGAGTGCGGCAGGTGATCCGAGCCAGGAGACGAGAGTCAATACGGAGCCGACCGACGGAGACGCGGCGGTCGACGCTGTCGCTGGAGCTGCCAGCTTGGAAAGCTCTGCGCGAGGAGCTCATCGATAATAAGGTAGATCCGGTAGGCGAAGGACGAGGTCGTCTGCGGCCGATGCTGTAGCTGCAAATGCAAAAGGCAACTTGAAGCTACAGTTACATCAGGGGTACACTTTGGAGTTCAGCTCGAAAGGTCGTTTGCGTTTCTGTACTTTCAACTTGATTTGAGTATGTGTGGTGGCTCAAAATCTGAGCGTAATCTGGGGTACATTAGTCCGCGAGGGAAGGTACAGTCTTTTCTATGGCATGATCGTAATCACTTGGGATTCCCCTTCACGGTCCCCTCTCAATAAACGCACCTCGTTGTTTAGATACCCCCTATATATCTGATGACAGTCATAAAACAAATATGGGTTTCTCTGCTTCTATCCGTTTGCACTATATATAATACCCATGAAATCGATTCCACCACCCTCGATCGCTTATTGAGAGAGCGACGTCTGTACATCAGTCAAGGCTCAGGTCTGGGGTTGCCTGTAGTCCGCGAGGATGTCGACCAAAGAAAGCCCCGGCTCTGGCCGAATCTCTCCCAGTTTGTATGCCGCACCCATAGCCATCAGCTGATGGCCGCCTGGCCAGTTCGAGATCAAGTGACACATCAAAGCGATTCGGAGCACGCAAGGAAGGTCCTCGGCCAAGTGTAAGACACACGCCGCCAGCCATCGTCTCCATCGCTTTCATCGCAGTCGTCTCAGTTGTCAAAATCTCTCTCGACCGTTACGAAGCTCTTCTTATCCGTGTCGACTAGAGCAACAATGAGCAGCTCCGCCTCGTCCTCCAACGACACTGTCGACGTCATTCTCCACAGCTCGACCAGTGACGACGTCAACGCCGGAGACGCCAGCAAGTCCGTGAGCTCCAACGCCGGCGACTCGTGCACGTGGTACGACGCCGGCTCGTGCTCTCGCCCGCGCACCTGCTCCGACTGCTTGAACGTGCTGCTGAGCTCGGACTCGTGCGCCGTGGCTCCGAGCGGCGCGTGCGTGAGCATGAGCCAGTACGAGAGCTACCTGGCCAACCGCTACTACTACACGCCGCTGCAGCGGTACTTCCCGTCCAGCGAGTACTCGTACTGCGCCGCCAACGACTCGGTGTGCGCCGCGTGCAGCGAGCAGTGGACCGCCAATTTCGCCAGCACAGGCAGCGCCGGTCTGTCCACCTACTGCACGGGCGCGAGCGGCTGTCTGTGCATCGCGGACTGCGAGGTGCCCGACTGGCAGGACGCGGTGATCAACGACTTGTGCTCGGCCAGCGGCAACGGCTCGGGCGGCGACTCGGGCACGTCCATGGCCACGAGAGTCACTGTCTCCATCTTCGTGGGGGTGGCGGTGGCTGTACTCCTGGCTTTTGTGACGTGGGGAGTGCGGCGCTACGTCAGTCGCCGCAACTACGAGCCTTCAGGTAGGAGAGAATTGGTGGGTGGGTGGGTGGTGGATGCAAGGGAAACTCATTTTGTGTCTGATGCTGCAGGTACGCGGCGTGAACCGAGACCGAGACCGGAGCCGACAGGGCCGCAGCTCTCGTTGACTGGGTGGAAGTCGCTGCGGCAGAATCTCATTGATACAGAGCACGGCTTCGTGAACGGCAGCGATGAGGTGACGTTGCAGACGGCCGACGCGTCGTTCACCCCAGCGACGACGGAACACGCCCCGGAGATCAGAGTGGAGCAGGGCGACGGGTACCGACCTGCGTCGCCGGGAGAGCTCGAGCGACACACACAGGAACCTGCGCAAAATGATAGAACCGCTCTCTAGGACGACAGTCCCAAGGAAGGCAGCCCACGTCGGCCAGTGAGTATCGACGGCGGGCTGTTAGGAACAACTATTAGCGGAGAGGACCTGGCCTTCTCCGTCTTAACCGGTAATGTAATTATGATCACTTGTTGTGCTGTTGAGGATGTCTGCTATTAACCTCGCGATGGCACTCACTGAACCCTACAGACGCTGGGCATGTTGCGCAAAGGCGGCTGGGTTCTTGTCCAAAGTTTGATTGGCATCTGCTGGCTGGCTGCTGGTCTATCGAGGTATGGACGGCGTGGCGACTGCATCGACGCCAGTGGCAGAATCTCCCCACCATTCAGCGATATGAACGCGTCGTACTCTTCCTCCGGCTCGTCCCCATCCATTGGCGACGACGTGGGTGAAGACTCTACTGCCGTGAGCAAGACTGTTGGCACCAACACTGCAGACTCGTGCACTTGGTATGCCAATGCGAGCTGCAAGCGGCCGCGGACGTGCTACGACTGTCTGAACGTCCAGATCTCGAGCGAGTGTGCCATCATGCCCAACGGCATGTGCGTGAGCCTGGCCGAGTACTCGCACTTCTTGACCAAGCAGCAGGAGTTCGGCATCTACTACAAGTACTACCCGACCAACAAGTACACGTACTGCAGCGCCGACGACACTGCATGCACAGCCTGCACGTCGACGTGGCTGTCCGACTACAAGAGAACAGGATCCATCGACAAACCAGCGCTTTGCACAGGAACGGACGGCTGCATTTGTCTCGCCCGTTGCGCTCTGCCCGACTGGTCCGCGTCGATCTTGGCAGACCAGTGCAGCTCAAGTGGCAGCATCGACTCGAAAAGCGGGACGTCGACAGCGTCCCGGATCGGCTTTGCATTGGCAGTAGGCGTTGCATTCGGTGCCTTGCTTGGGCTTTGGTGCATCAAGTTGCTGGTCCGACAGCGAGGAGTTGGTCGTGGTCGCGGATCTTCCGTCCCTGGTACGCTGTGTTTGGGTCGTTTGATGCTGCTTGGTAGTAGGGATCTCACTGTTTTGTTGTTGCTATCGCAGCTGCTCGAGAGACTTGGACTGTGTCGCGCCGGCCTCGAACAGGACCCCAACTAGCGTTGACCGGCTGGAAGGAGCTTCGAGAGAAACTCATTGCGTTCGAGCAGGAGGCTTTCGGAGGAGGCGAATCGGCCGTGTTGGGGTCTCAAGAACACTCAGGAGCTACCACCGACGCGCAGGATGAAGCGCTGGAGGGAGGAGGCGACTACCAACCATTGTCGCCGAATAGCGACGTAGCTCCATTGCACTAAGAGCTTTAGAAATGGATCATCATGCTACAGTGATGAGGTGTACGAGTGCTCGCTCCTCGTAAAGTAGTTCATGCGTGTGCCGTTTTTGTAAAGTGTTGGCAGTGTTAGGGTGAACAGGTTGGTCTTCCTGCTCCGTGATGAGATGAACCGTTCGCGCGCCACTAGAAGATGAATGTGCCTGCCAAACTCTTGCGCTCAAGCTCAAAACGCAAACCCGAAGCTCGCATTGCGTGTTTTATGCAGTCTGAAGATGCGAGACAAGCGAGGCCCATCACAAGGTCATTCACTTGATTTACGTATGACTCGTATATCGGAGCCAGTGGATGCAGGCACCACAAAGCAAGCGCCACAACAAGCAGGACCTCGGTGCAATAGGCCACGCATTGGGATTCCGCTGGCAATGCCGCGCTCAGAGTAGAATTTGCAGCACGACCCGCAAATGGCGTCGCAATCCAACAGCTCGACGTCGGAGGACGCCGGCGACTCGACGGTGGCCAAGACGACGAGCTCCAATGCTGGCGATTCCTGCACGTGGTACGCCGGAGAGAACTGCTCGCAGCCCCGATCGGGCTTCGACTGTCTCAATGTGCTGCTGGAGACGGACGAGTGCGCCATCGACCCCAACGGCGCGTGCGTGAGCATGAGCGTCTACGCCCAGTACCTGTCCGACCGAGAGTACTACGAGCCCTTGTCCAAGTACTTCCCGGCGTCCGACTATTCCTACTGCAGCACCAACGACTCGGTGTGCGCCACTTGCATTTCGGAGTGGACGACCAACTACGAGGCGACGGGAACGGCAGGTTCCACGACGTACTGCACGGGCTCGAGCGGCTGCGTGTGCGTCGCGGCCGTGGAAGTGCCCGAGTGGCAGCAGACGGTGGTTGCGTACCAATGCGGCAGTGCGAGCGACAGCGAGAGCTCCAGCGAGTTCTCGTCGGGGACGCGGACCTGCATCATACTGGCCATGTGTGTGTGCGGCTGCTTGGTATTGGCGGTCTTTGTAGTGCGGAGGTACATGCGGGTAGCTGGGCCACGGAACTTCGGTGAGTTTTTGAGTGAGTGGACGAATGCTGCGAATGGAGAGCTCATTATCGTGTGTTCGATGATTGCAGGACCTGGTTCGATCCCGCACCCGCCACCGTCGGGACCGCAGCTCAGTTTGGCCGGCTGGAAGTCGCTGCGCGAGAAACTCATCGAGACGGAGCATGGGTTCGTCAGGGGCGACACGGCAAGACTCGATGCAACAGTCCGCAGCGCCGAGTCCATGACAGACGCGTCTACAGTCACCGTGCAGGTAGCACCCGCTCCCTCCCGGCAAACACCTTCGCCTGCATCATTCGAGCCTCGGTACATGATGGCCCCGATGTAGAAGCGACCGATAGGTCAGCCAAGCGGACGGCGCAAATATTATTGTATTGCTATGAACACCTCGGCGTAGCGTCTCTTTCCAAAGCACAACGTTGAAGTGCTCACACGTCACACATCGTCGTACAGTGCCGCCTCTCTAAGATGCGTATGTTGAAGCTCCTCATCGAAAGGCCAACTATGATGTGCGGTGCCGCAGTCTGGAAGAAGCTGGGCGACCCATGGCGTCGAATTCCAACGGCAGCGCCGGCCTCGACGCAGCGGTGGCGGCCCCCAGCAACGTGTCGGCCACCGGAGACTCGTGCACCTGGTACGCGGACAAGAGCTGCGAGAAATCGCGGACCTGCTTCGACTGCCTCAATGTCGGAATCGTCGGAGATACGTGTGTGGTTGGTGACATTGGCCAATGTTTGAGCTCGTCGAAGCGGGTGGGAGGCCAGACGTACTATGCGGCGAGCAGTTTGAGCTACTGTGAGGCTTCGGAGGCCGTTTGCAGTGCGTGTCGCTCTCGATGGCTGCAGGAATATGCTGCGAGTGGGGAGGTCAAGTCCGCTACTGTGTGTGTCGGGGAGACCGGCTGCATCTGCTTGGCGGTTTGCGAACGGGAGGCGAGAGATTCGCTCGTAATTCAGAAAGAGTGTCCGGCATATGAGACGGCGCAAGTGGGGAGTATCATGCTGGTGATCGCCATGGGGGTGGCCTCGTTCATCGTGTTCTCCATGCTCAGCTTCTGCTTCAAGAGGTGGTTGAGATGTGCCATGCCATGTACGTGCTACTAGGACGAATGAGCTTTTAGGTTGTGAGAGTTGCTGAACTGTAGAGGTTTGTTGTTGCAGGGTTGGGCAGTTCGCCGGACCAGGCGATGCGACGCCCGCCAAGGTCGCCTCGTGGTCCTCAATTGACTCTTTCGGGGTGGAAATCCATGCGTGAGAGGCTGATCGAGACGGAGCATGGAAATGGTACACCGAGCGCTGGACCGGCAGGCGTTATGCGAATTCAGCTGTCGACTGCGGAAGGGACGTCGGCAATTGTCGAGGAAGGCGCAGGATTTCGGCCTGCCTCGCCAAGTCAGCAGCATCGCACTCATCTGGAAGACTTGGCACCGGCGCTGGCCATGCTGCGCTAGTGTACGAGATGCAGCGAAGGGAAGTGTTTATTGAAATTGTCAATCAAAACTTTTGTGATGCTTGTTTACTAAAGTCTGTAAAAGACGATTTTTATGCTGTACGAAGAAACAATTCACAGACCCAACAGGTACTTCATCCTTCGACTACATGTAGCTAACTCACATGCCGACACTCGCTTTTCCTTGTTCTCGTTTTAATTTCTACAGCAAAAGCCGAATCATAGCCACGTTCTGTTGCTTCGCAGCAGTCGTTAACGTCGTGCAGCCATCCGTGTCGGCTCCATTATCCAAAAGCATTTTCGCAATATCCACTGCATTCTTCTCCGCAGCAATGTGTAACACCGTTCTCTGATCGAATCCACCCGCATCGATACTGGCACTACGTTGCAAAAGAGTCTCGACAATATCTTTGTTGCCTTTGCCTATTGCCACCACAAGAGGTGGGCGTCCTAGAGCATCTTTCACTTCGATTCGTGCTTCGCAGTCCGAAAGCGAATGCAACACACCCATAGTCTCAGTAAAATGGAGTGCAGTTCTTCCACCTGGCTCCTTGAAATCCACACCCGCATTGGTTCGGAGAAGAAAGTTTAAAACGTTTTGTTACCTAGCGGTGGTTGCTGCCATTAATCTCAAGCGCGGTCTTTCTTTCATTGGTTTACGAGAAGCATTAGCCACTTTCCGTACTCAGTGGTAACAGTCAAAGTCAGCGCAGTAAATTCGTTTGATAATCCTGCTTGAGTGTCTGCACCGTTGCTTACAAAAAGCTCAATAAAGGCCGCATATACCTAAACTTCGCAGCCAGTACTAAGGGCCTAAGTCCATTCGCATACTCCACGCTCACTTAGATATCAGGGGCGAATTTTAACAGAACGCATAGCACTTCCACTTGACCGTACGAGGCTACTACAAGCAGGCGATCGCTGGCGCACTGGGCCAAATGACATGTACCAAGTGTTGCATCTGTCGATTGGGTTTGAGTCAAGATGAGTTAAGCAGTTACAAGGCCGCCAGTTTTCGCTGCCAGCTCCACCGAGCTCCAGCCATGCGCGTTCTTGACAAAGGGATCCGCTCCGCTCTTTAGCGCCCTCTTCGTTTCTCAAACATTGCCCTTTTCCACGGCACTCAGCAGAGCAATGCTTGCTGACGCACTCATATCCATTATGACGTAAAGAGGAACTGTTTGAGTTGGCCGTCAGATTTATCTACCATATCGGCCGAGTTTTCCATTTTATTCAGCAGGAACGGTAGATAACACCAGAAGGAGTCGGAGTTTTAATGAGATACAAAAATGCACTTACCAAATGCAACTTCGTTTTGTTTGTTTTTCAGTGGTGTAGCGCTTAATGCTTCCAGAAATCGCTGCGGTGGGTCGCTGCTTCACTTGAAGGCGGAAATGGCCGGCATACTTTCTCACTTACACGATTTGAAGGCGGGTGTGAACCCAGGTGTACTCTCTGGCCTGGACGAGGCGATGGTTTCCACAGCACGAGATGAATCGAGAAGGCCACTCAGTTCCCGTTTCGACAGCTACAAAGTAGATGTGGGATCTATTCCGGACGAGCAAGAAGGAGCGTTATGGACACGTCTGGGTTGCTGCTACCGCCATTGGACTTCATTCCGAACCATGCAAGGCAGGTGCTAACGGTGGACGCACAGAACCGATGGGGGTAGCTGCTTTTGGACTTGGCCAAGGTCTTGCTCAAGCGAGCGCCACAAGTGTAGCCACCACTAACACCAGTGGAGACTCCCCGCTAATGGAGGCCGCTGCATTTGGGTTGGCTGAGCGTGTTCAATATCTCGCAAAAAGAGGTGCTTCGTACGTGAATGCCACGAACAAGGACGGAGATACGGCGCTGATGAGGGCCTCAAAACACGGTGAAATGACTATCATCAAGTATCTTGTTCAGCTTTGTGCCGTAGATGTGAATGCCAAGAACAGTAGGGGATACACCGCGCTGCTGGTGGCCGCCGAATTCGGCAAAATTGAGGTCGTCCGGTACCTCGCTGGCGAATGTGGCGCAGACGCCAATGCTCAGAATGCAATCGGGGACACAGCACTGATGATGGCCGTTGTACACGGAAACGTGAACCTCGTGCGATATCTGGCATGTGAATGTGGCGCGGACGTCAATCTCAAGAACAAACACGGAAACACAGCGGTTCGACTTGCAGCCGATCGTGGATACCAAGAAATTCGTCGGATCCTCACGCCATTTCTGCTACCAGCTTCTCAGTTGCAAACTAGCGATGCAACAGCAACAGCTGGGAGTGGTGTTGCGCCTTCCAAAGAGTTATCAAGCTGCTCCATTCCTCCTTCCGAAATTGAGCTAGCCGTCTTCTCTCAGACTGGAAACATTGGGGGCGACTACCGCGCCAAGTGGCTCGATGCCGACGTGGTTATAAAAGTATTCATCCCGGACGCATCCCACTCGACATTCGAGGACGAAGCGCATCTGTGGCAGAAATTGCGGCACCCCAACGTGATCAAGATGCACGGCGCGTGCGAAGCCGACCCGCTGGTCAAGCTCTTTGTCTGCGAGTACGCTAGCGACGGGTCGCTGATTGAACACGTCACGTCAGCTTCAAAGGAAAAGCTGATGATTTGGAAGTACCTGCACGAGGCAACGCTAGGTCTCGAGTACCTTCACGAGCGGGGGATTGTCCACGGTGACCTTCGTTGCAGTAACATTTTGATCAGCAGCAACGGCATGGCGAAGCTTTCAAACTTCGGGCTCACTAGATCAACGGAAAAGTCCGGCACAGGTTCCTCTGGTGCCACCGTGTCCATGCGTTGGCAGGCTCCCGAGATTTTGAAAGGGGAGAAAGCCTCATACGAATCCGATGTGTATTCTCTGGGAATGTGCATTTTGGAAGCTGTGACTGGCAAAAAACCATGGAGTGGCCAAGTTGAGTACGTAGTGCGAAAATTAAAGTCTGACTGGGCTCCGGAGACGAGTGCAGATGCCAAATACGCCTCCATTAGCCCTGACTGCCCCAGTGGCGATGCACACGAACTAGTGTGGCGCATGTGCTGTCAAGACCCGCACAAACGCGCCAGTCTATCTTCAGTCGCCTATGAGCTTGCGTGTTTGGTTATCAAGGAGAGCTCCGATCCCTGCCAGGAACTCACCTCGCTTGAAGAATATGACTACGGCACAATTCAAGGCGAATGGCTGAAGCTGCAACAGCACATGAAGAACTGTGACAATAGTCAGTATCGCCAAGGATTCGAAGACATCAAGAAAATACACGAGTGTCTGCAAGAATCGACGATTCATCCGACCTTGTTAGCACAATTCCACGCCCTCATCACCAATTTTCACCACACAGTTAAGATGTCGCCTGAACAAGCTCGAATCATGCGACTGGCTTCAACAAGTGGCACCACGAACAGCTTGTACGCGTTGCATTGGCGCATCGAGTCACTCAAGGCATCGTTGGGAAAAACCAGCGTGCATGGGGCGAAAGGAAGAGAACTTCGATGGCAACAGCAGCGCAGTGAACAAAGTGAGCTGTTCATCTCTGGGGTGGCAGACCCTAATCTTCTGCTCAAGGACTTGAAGACACCAGAAGAACGGTTGGCATTGTTGCAGACGCTGAGAGGAGAGATGGACAACTCCACCGGCAAGTACACGCCGAATCAACTTGGAACGATGGAGAAGACATTTGAGGAGATTGCAGGCAAAATTGAGACGGAAGATTTAACGGAGCCTACCCCAGAATGGTTCATCCCCTCGTACGAATTGATCGTTGACGAGTGGAACTGTCTGGGTGAGGGAGGGTTCGGGAGCGTAAACCGAGCCACGTGGTTGAATTCGAAAGTCGTGGTAAAACGACTGAAATTGGCTGGATCGGATGGCAATGAAGACAACTGCCATACTTTGTCAGCGTCAGTAGGGCCGTCAGCCACTCAAGCCCAAGCGATCACCACCAAGAGAGTAGAAGCTCTCGCGATGTTCCGTCGCGAAGTCGACATTTGGTTTGGCTTTAGTAATCCGCACATTATTCAGCTGTTTGGCGCTTGCCACGTCGGAGCACCATTCTTCGTCTGCGAGTACGCCACCAACGGGACCTTGGTCAGCTACTTGCGGAAGTATCCAGATCAAATATGGACAAAGCTACATGAGGCTGCGTTAGGAATTCAGTATCTCCACGCCCGCAACGTCGTCCACGGTGATTTGAAAGGGAACAACATTGTGATCGGGAGTGACATGAAAGCCAAGGTGACGGACTTCGGTCTGAGTTCGGTAGCGAGCAGTGAGAATAAACCTCTCGTTTCCGCTGCGTGGCATTGGGTGGCGCCGGAGTGCTTAGTTGATGCCAATACCCGACCGACATTTGCGTCCGATGTGTATTCTCTGGGAATGTGCATTGTGGAAGCACTGCGAGTTGTCGAGGCAGTGAAGGCTGGGACCAGCTTGCAATACTGTCTACCATGGAGCAATCCTGACAAGTTTGTGGTGAGACGTAACGCATCAAATGGCACTTTGCCATCTCGACCTGCGAGCTGCGAGGACAAGCAGTGGGAACTGGTTAAACGCATGTGTGTCTTGGTGCCAGACAAGAGAATCAAAGTTTCTACGGTCGTTGATGAGTTGGCGAGGCTGGCGGATGGACAAGACGACAATTTCGCCAACGCTTCGTCGACTGAGTCTGCCACACTGGAATCTGCTTTGAAAGCAATTGCAACAGCTCAACGATTGGTAACTCGGCTGCAAGACAACTTGAAAGGAGTCGAATTTTTGCCGGTGCTGTCCCTGTACAGATCCTTGTGGGATCACCTCAAGCAGATTCACGGCCAGATCGACGGCAATTCCAAGTGCCGTGTGGCGTTCTGCACTTTGGTTGCAGATGCTTATGCGTCCACTTCGAACTTGCAAGGAATGGAAGTAACGTACATTTCCTTAACCGAGACGGCAATTCGGTGTCACTCCTTGCGTCGGCGTTTGGATAAACTCAAGGATGCATATTTCCTATCAGTGCGGGCTTCGACCGCTGGAGGCTATTTCCCATCGGTCGTTAAGCATTTTGCTGATCGTTTGCTGCTCTCCCGTCTGGACGTCAGGCTTGCTCTAGTGCTGTGTGTGGTCGCATTCTTGTGTACGTTGAACTTCTGTTAGTGGGAAGGGAAAACGGGCGGTGTGAATCAAAATTTGCAAAAAACTGTTAGTGAAGGCTTAACATTCAATCGCTAGGTGTTTCAGTTCTATACCATTAACATCCAATCGCCAAAGGGATTATCGTTGCCGGATCTCAATTACACAGCTTCTACCCACACACTCGAATTTGCTCCTAAAGGAATACCAGCAAGGTTCTGCAATTTATGCAGACCAAGTCTTGCAAGGACGACAAATTGACTACATGTTCGCAACAACAACGAGCAGCATGTCTCCGGCTGAGAACAAAGTAGGCGTCGCACCGCTTATCCAATCGACAGTCCAAAGCATTGGCCCGCATTGTCGAAAATGAACTCAAGCTTACACTCGATTTGTCGTGGCCACATCAGCGTCGGCAACAAGTAACGCACTACCTTCACATGATCCTTTTCAGCCGCCCCCATCAGTGCAAGTTCCTTATCACAGCCAACGCCTTGCTGAGCTACCGTACGAGGCGTCACGCAGTTGCGCTCTGTGCCTTCGTTCGTGGTATCTGTATCCGAGCCACAAAGTTTAGCGAGAAACCGGACGAGTTTGATATTACCGTTGCTAGCAGCCCACATCAACGGTGAATATCCATTCTTGTTCTTGGCAAGTACGTCAACTCTCCGTTGCCCTGCGAAATACCGGGCTACCTTCATTTTGTTGTTTTTGCGGCTGATATCTGCGCCGTGTCTCCAGCATCATCCATTCCTCCGCGAGGTACTGGACGACTGGATAATTGCCTTTCTTAGCGGCTTGCATGAGCGCGGTGTATCCGTGTTTATCCGTGGAGCTTACATCGAAACGACTTTTTCAGCAAGATACCGCACCACTGCAAGATGGCCACCTATAGCGGCCATCAAGGTGGTGTTTCCGTTATGGTCCTTGGCGTTCACGTCTGCCCCGTACTGTTCAACGAAAAGCCGGACGAGTTCGAAGTTACCTTTTGAGCAGCCCTCATCAAGGCTGTCCTGCCGTCAAAGTCTTTGGCATTGATGTCAACGCTGCCTTGATGAAGTAGGTACTGGACAAGTGCTGAGTTTCCGTTCCCCGCGGCTTGCATGAGCGTTGTCTTTCCCCAGCGATCCGAGTTGGTTAAGCAAGGTGCGGATGACGTCGGCATTGCTCAATATGATGAAAACGGGAATGAATGATCCTGTGGGTAAGCACACACCTACCCAAGTCGTCGTAACGAGGAATGCGTACGAGGAGACTGCACGCAAGTTTGACTTGGATGGCGATTTGGCCCGAGTGGTTCCTTCCCTGGTACGAACTGATCGGACTGAGGTAGTTGCAGGTGGGTTTGAAAGCGTGCACCGAGCGAAATGGTTGGACTCGGATGTGGTCGTGAAAAGAGTGATCCTGGCTGGATCGAATGCCAAAATATACATGTTTGTGCTTATCCATTCCCAGTCCAAGCTGTCTGGATTGTCAGCGTCGGTATATTCATCAGTCACTCAATCGAAACTGAAAACTACAAAGATGAAGAGGGCAGAAGCTCTCACGATGTTCCGCCGTAAAGTAGACATTTGGTTTGGCTTTAGCCACCCTCACGTCGTTCAACTCTTTGGACGGGAGACCATTCTTCGTCTGTAAGTAGGCCACCAACGGGACCTTGGTCAGCTACTTGCGAAAGTATCCTGACCAAACATGGGCAAAGCTTCGTGAGGCTGCGTTGGGGATTCAGTATCTCCACGCCCGCACCATTGTCCACGGTGATTTAAAAGGCAGCAACATATCACTGGTATTCCAGCGCCTTCGGACAGGGACCAGAAAATGCCAAGTACCCCATAATACTTGTAAAACCCGACATTCGTACTGTAAAACTCGACATTCGTAGCAATAACCCATTTGGTCAGCCTGGTTCGAAACCCACTTGAAGATGTCGAAAAGTGGATCCGTTTGCGGGAATCCTGCATTTTCTCTACGCGCACATCCACCTCTCGTATTTCCAATTATTCCCTGTTTCGAACCACTACATATCACCATAACTAAGATGTATATACACTCCTTATACAACGATATACCCGCATAACCCAATCTCCTCATAATTGATTTATTTCAACAAAAATCCATTTCCCCCGAAGATTGAATAATCACCGCCCAGTTTACGTGGAATGTCTCGCCGAGCTGAGTCCACGATGGGCTTCTTCCTCTCGAGCGCCATAATCTCACTTTCCGCCCTGCCCGCTCGCCATGAGTAGCTCGAGCGCGAACGACGTCGTCGGAAGCAGCGCCAACTCGACGAGCTCCGAGTCGTCCGCCGACGCCGAAATCGTCTTCACGAGCGCCCCTAAGACGGAGGCCTCGAACGACGGGGACTCGTGCACTTGGTACTCGGGCGGCATCTGCTCGCGCCCTCGCTCGTGCTCGGACTGCCTCAACGTCGCGCTTTCCAGTCAAGACGTGAGTTTGTTGTGTTAACCAGTCGACTAAATTTGACGGGACCAATTCTCTAAATGATTTCGCTAACCTACTTTTTGTTTCTTATTGCAGTGTGCTGTGAGTCCGTATGGCGAGTGTATGAGCTCCTATATGTTGTCCAGTGTGGGCGGATACCCCATGTCCAACTTCTCGTACTGTTCCTCGGACGACGTCATTTGCACGGCGTGTCGGACCAATTGGACGCGGGACGCGGCGGCCGGACAGTACGTGGACCCGACCGCCATGTGCGTGGGCTCAACGGGTTGCATCTGTTTGGCGTCGTGTGCGCTGCCCGACCGGGACGACACCATCGTCAACAATTGGTGCGTGCCTGCGCTCGACGGGTCCCAGTTCCGGCTGGTGGCGGGGCTCATCGCTGGCACCATCGCGCTCTTCGTGGTCGCTACGGTCATCACCAAGCGCCAACTCGCTCGTCGACAGAGACAAGATGTCGAGCAGCGCGACGAGCGACGGGCTGCGCGTGCGGCTCTGCGGGAGACGCGTCGTCCAGCGGCGTCGGCTCACCTACCGCAGTTGAATTTGTCCGGGTGGGCGGGCATGCGCGAGAAGCTGGTTTCCACCGAGCAAGAAAGGTTGGGAGGCACGGCCACCAAGCCCACGTTGGCAAGGACGTCCACAGTGCCGCCTGCTGCAATCGTCGAAGAGGGCGATGGATATCGCCCCATGTCCCCCAGTGAGCACCCTCCGCGCCGCGAGTTGTAAGATATTGTCCAGCTTTGTATTATCGCGTTGGCATTTATCCATGGTTTTCGGACTGTGGCGGTCCCAAAGGACAAACGTTGTTAGTTTTTAAAACTCGGAACGAGAATGCTGTTGAATTTACTATTGTGCTAATACGGTAAGGCTGTCAGCAGTCTGTGAGCCTCGGAGCCGACGATTCTATGGGGGACATGACGGGTGCGGACGGCTCGGCGCCTACGAACTGAAGATAATTTGTCGACGGAGATCCTACTGGTAGACTGTTGCCACTAACTTGACATGCATGAGCACACAGTCGTTCCTGGATATCCTGGCGCTCCTTCTCAATGAGACCAGCGCGCATCGCCTCCCAACCAAACAAGTTGAGCAGTCGGCCTCCGGTTTTGCTCGACTTTGGGGTCATGGTGTGTTCAACGCTCGCGAGTGGGGCGCCAACCACAATAGTTCGTCGTCGCAGTTCGTCAAACCTCCTCTTGTTGTTGTGGTGGTGAATAGTGATCACCATGGTCAACGTAGCCACCAGCGTCAAAAGGATGGCGATCGCAACGCACCAAAACACCAAATAGCCCTGGTTTGTGTCATTTTTGCCGGCCCTCGAGCCTTTGTCATCAGGTCCATCCCAGTCCGCTGCAACGAGCCCCGTGCAGTCGCTCCCACCAACTGCGTACGCCCAACTCGGCACTTCACACACTGCAACAAACACGCATCCACCGGTACCGTACATGAATCCTCCGTCGGCTAGCTGGTCCTCGTTGAAAAGAACGTCGTCATCTTCGCAGTACGTCGTGTTCACTGCTGGAAATTGCAACTCGACAGCGTCTTGGTCTGTTAGTATGCGGTGCGGTGGTTGAGCCACCTCACTGCCATTTGCGATTGACCTGCTCCCATTAGTAGCTTGGCCACCCACTTGCGCAACTCGAAAGTCGAGCCACGGGTCGTAATTGTCTAGAACGGAGACGCAGCGTCCCACCTCGTCGATCATGCAGCCGTCCGGCTCCTGGTCGAGCTGTGTGTTGAGGCAGTCGTAGCAACTGCGAGGCGCGCGACAGCCGCCTGCATCCGGCGGGTAGAACGAGCAAGTCCCCTGCGTTTTGTCATTGAGTTGTGCCGCGTTTGGCGAGGCCTCCGCTCGGCGACGGAGACCATTGCGCGATCGAGAAGGTGCTGGCATCTCTGGCGAGCGGTTGGGTGCTGTGTCCTACGCCGTGGAGTGCGGCAATGAGCTATTCGCGCCCCACGCGAAGGGCGTCGGTGGTTTCGAGGCCGCATTGGGCCGCTAAAACCCTTCTGCCGTTTCGAGCGCACTTCAACGTCATGTTGCACACGACAAGTCGACAAGTCAGCGCGAAAAGTATCAAAAGTTCAGACTTGAACCTGGACTCGAATTGCTTTTTGCGGATCTGTTGCCCAGGCCGGACAGCAAAAGTGGGTTTTGTGACGAGTTGCACCTCGGTCTTTCCCTGCACGGCCAGCATGGCGTCTTCGAACAGCAGATCGCCGACCGCTTTCCACCCCCACCCCGCTTTTACGCTGCTGTGCATCCTCCGTCGGATCATAACCTCCGTCGGATCAAAATGCTCGACTGGTCACTTAGCACTGGTCACTTAGCGCTGCAAATGCCTGGAAGAAGGTGGCGGCAACCTGCTCAGTCTCCACCGCAGTGAAAAAGAGCTTATTGATACCGAGCCGGTAATACGTGCACCAGTAAAAAGGAATCAGGGCTAGGGTATTATCCGGCTCGAAAAAAAACGGTTCGAGTCAGATCCCGCCCCCGCTTTTGAGCACGAACGCCACTCGCCATTTGTCAGACTTTAGAAGCAGCAGTTCGCCCACGACCAATTGCGGCTGCGCCCACCGGCTGCCTTCGCAAGGGGGGCAGAGAGCTAGACCAAGGGCAAGCGCGACTGACAGCACTCTGTAACTACAGGCGCGGGAACCAAGCCAAATGTCTTCTAGCCAAAGTAGCGCCAGCGTCGAGGACATCACGTTCCCTCCGGCGACGCAAACCGCGTCCCCTTCAGTCAATTTAGCGGCCGCCGAGAGCGAGCAAGACAGTGACGACAGCGAAGACACCCCGCTGTCCTCCACCAACGGGGAGGACGGCGCCCAGCACGAGGAAGAGAAGAACTACCGCCGCACGCACGGCACCTGCCAGTACTACCCGACGGACGACCGCCACCCGTGCCAGATGCAGCGCTCGTGCTACGACTGCCTCAACTTTAACATCACGACGGAGCCCGAGGGCTGCTTCGTGAACCCCATGGGTCAGTGTCTCCCAGTGTCCAGGTACGACCCGGCAATGGACTTTTCGCTCGGAGAACCGTCCAACCAACTCGCGGCGGAATTTGTGACTGCCGGGTACAACGGCACGACCGGTAATGGCTCGGAGCCCAGCACCGCAAGCGATCAAGAGCAGGACCAGCAGTTCGATTTCCTGGCCAGTAACGCCACGTACTGCGAGAACGACGACGCGCAGTGTCTGCTATGCCGCGCCACTGCATTCGCCGAGATTATTTACCACAACTCGGACGATTCGAGGTCCAGATACTGCGTCGGATACAATGGCTGCGTCTGTGTAGCCATTTGCGAAGCCTTGCAGACGAACCACTTCAAACCGGACAAAAGCTGCATGGTCAACGCCATGGCCACACAGGACGCTAACGTGGCAGTGAGCCAAGTCGGCTCCATTGCCGCCATCTTAGGTGCCATGTGCTTCATCGTCGCGTCAGTGTTTGTCATCTACCGGATCCGGAAACGGGGAGAGAGCTCGTCGTCCGACGACCAAGTGCGGAACAACCGACGAGGGAGCAATGACGACGACCCTGTGATCACACCAGGCGACGGAGCGTCACCAATCGCAACAGCAACGCCCGTCATGAGAGCTGGATCGGGCTCCGGTCTTTTGCTCAACTTGTTCGGCTGGACGGCCATGAGGGAGGTACTGATTCAGAAGGAGCAGATGCAGGAAGCAGGCATTGAGGACGCGGCACTGGACCCCGTGAAGAACAACAACGTGCAGTTGATTGGAGCGGAGCCATCGGCTCCGGATGTGGACGCGGCGTTGCCCACGGCTCCACCTGAGATGATCCCGTATGCCACGCTGGCTATGGCCTCAGCTCCTGTGGCGTTCACTGTTCGAGCAATGGCGGCACCGTCCGCGCCCGACTTTGAGGACATGGACTCAATCGACGGCGACATGGCCCAGCTTTGAGGACTCGCCATGGAGACGGAGCCATTTTTGTTATTTAATGCGATGTGATAGAAGTTGGTGTGGTATTGTCCATAGGTTTAGCGTCAACAAGAACGTAAAAAACTCAAGCAAATGAACAAAGTAACTCGTACAAGAGATTGTCTGTTGTTTCCCAAAACTGTCGTTACAGCCACCGCTTGAACTTGAAAAACAGCACGATGAATGCAGCCACGACGATCATCACCACCCACCAGATGAAGTAGCCGTAGTGATACGTCGTCTCCGGGATATACGGAAAGTTCATGCCGTAGACTCCCGTCAGGAACTGCGCAGGCAGGAAAATCGCCGCGATGAGGGCTAGGATGTAGCTGACATCGTTCTGCTGCGAAGCTCGGGTATTGTTGAAGTCGTCCACGAGGCTACGGCAGCGATCCAGGTTGTGCTCGCACTCTTCTTCAATTGTTGCGAGGTCTTCCTGCACGTCGGCGAAGTACTGCAGAGTCTCGCCCTGGTAATCGTTCGACGCAATGACCTTGGCGATGATTTCACGCAGTGGCTTGCAGTGCGTCTGAAGCCCCTTGATCTGCTTCGAGCAGGCTGCGATGCGACTCATATCGAAATACCGCGGCTGCAGAGAGATTAGACGCTCGAGCATGATCAACTTGGCGCCGAAGGTCTGCGAGATTGGCGAGAGCTCGTTCACGCAGACGTCCATGATTGTGTACACTAGGAACGCGGTGCTGTGCTGGCGCACCTTTGAGTACGAGACGTGTAGGCGCTGCTTCAACGCCGGCCAGAGAGTATCCCCCGACGCCTGGACGCTGATGAGCACGCCCTCCATGACGTACAAACTGAGCTGCTCCGGCGGAGTCATGACGCGTCCGACATCAAGCTCCTTGAGTCTTGTTTCCAGATCGATCTGGCTCATGCTGTCAAAGGGAGAGTCGTCCTCTGGCAGCACGAACTGCGAGGCGCGGTACATGTGCTGGTAGGTTTTCACCAGAGACTTGTGGCACGGGTGCAGGATCTGGAGAATGAGGAACGAGTGCTCGTCGTACTTGACGTACTTGGGTCGCTTGAAATCCGGGCTGAGCGTGTCTTCGATCGCCAGCGGGTGCAGTCGGTAGCGAACAGACAATCGTCTCATTAACAGCGTGTTGATGCCTTTGACGTTGATCCAGCGCACAGTGGCCCAGCTCGGTTTGGTCGAGTAGATGAAGCTCTTCACCTGATGGATCGGACACACGCTGCGGATTCGGTCGGGTGAATACTCGATCGAGCCCAGCGTCACCGGCGACTTGAGGCTGGCGTGAAGAACCGGCATAGTGCCGACGAACGAGTCGTTGAAGAGCTGGGCGAGCTTGATCTCCTGGATGGCGCACAGGAACTCTTCGTACGAGATGTCTCCACTCCTGTCCTCGTCCACGACGTCCACGAAAGCTTGGAACTGCCGGTCGCTGTCGCACGCGATGCCCATCGCCTCCAACCCGCAACGAAAGCCGTCGTACGTTATCATCCCCATGTCTACAGTTCACAAGAACAACTCTCATTAGTACTCCACGAAGCAATCTACAGCATACACAACAAGTACCGTTGGGGTTGGACAGGGAAAACAGTTTGGTGATCTTGGCATTGGTCAGATCAAAGTGAGGGTCTCGGATCGAGTAGTCGTCTTCGGTGTCGACTGCCCCAAGGGTGTCGGACCACTCCACAGGGTGTGTGTCCTCCTGGTTCGTGCCAAAAGGGATAATGTGCAGGATATCCTTGCCGTATAACGTGAGCGGGTGCACCGTCGTGTCCGCTGGTGGCGTCGTTGGGGTCTCCGTCGACTTTCGAGATGAATTCGTGTCCTGTTTCGCTCCGGAATTGCTGCGAAAGCTGTTGCCACCTGCAGCACTTCCAGGCGGAGACGGATTGGACGCCGGTACTAAGTCTCCACTGTTGCTGGCTTGCCTCAGATTGACAGCGATGCGTCTTGCACTGCCGTCCACGCGCGCGCCATCATCGGAGCTCCAGTCCGTAGGCTGGTAGGTCGTTGGTACTTCTGATGCTCGCCACGAGTTGCGATTCTCGCGGGTATTCGACGCTGCAGACGACAACTCAGAGCTCGTGTCCTGAGCTACGATGGTGATCGTGTCGTCCTCTCCCGAGTCATTACGCGGCAGCAGCGCACTCTCCATGGTTCAGAACTCTTGTGCTTGGGTGAGAACTTCAGCAAATGTGCCGAGGAAGACTCCAAGTACTGGATACCATGCCGGATTCTCCTGCAGTGATTTTCATTTTGCTCCTTCGCTGTACGCGCGCTCAGGCTCAGGCTTACCACTCGTGAGATGAGATGTCAGACTGGAAGACGGCTCATTATGAAATGAAGATGAACGCTTTGGTGGTGATCAAATTCACAGACCGCCATTCAACGAGAAAGTCATTCCCTGGCGATCGGCATCCAGGAAACGTTTGCTGTGCGGTGCAGTACCGTACTGTATGTAGGTGCATCCAGACAACGGAGCCGTTGTTGACTTGGCGTTGAAACTGCGGGCAGAAGTTCCCTGATCCTTCGATGGCCTGTGCAAGCGCCTTTGGTTTTTATGTTCGACCGCAAGTCATCAAGTGGCGAGTCCTCGTGACGCCCTGGCGACCGTCGTTCGATCCACACTTTGAGGTTGCCACCACGGACAGGTGCACGGCGAGTCACGCTTGATACATTTGTCCTGTGTAGATCTAGAAGATCGCAACGAGGCTCGTAAAAGACACGATGTACTGAGCAGATTACTAGAAGGGCAGGTGAGGTTCAAGCGCTCACCTGCTGGCTGCACGGCCGACACTGCCGAGAGCTGCGCGTTGTGTGCACGTTGCAGGCATGTTGGTCAGAGGCGGGGGACCTCATGGGACATGAGGTGGCCCGCAGTGACCTGCTTGAAGTGGTCGCGCCAAACTCATCAGTCCTTGCAGCAGCCTGCAAGCTGCAGGTACCTGCACATGTAGTGAGTGACCGAAGACCCCAGACAGCTCGACCTCAGATCGCAGATCTTTATTGACATCGTTACGTTGAACGGAACTAGAAGCACAAAATTTTTCACGCGAGTTCGACTGCGTGCGAAGCGATCAAGACTACTGAAGCAGTTTTCACCTGGATACAGTAATGCCACCGTCCGCGTCAACAACGCGTGACTTGAGAGCGAGAATTGCCAACAACTTGTCGGCACAAACCCCATCAACATCGTGTACCTGTGTCGCGCACCGAACTAACGCAGCAAACCACGTTGCTGTCGCCAGCCCCCAGTTAGCCATCTTCACCCACGCATCTCTATCCCCCATACAAACGCTCTGTTACTTAATATTGTGTGCACGCACCATAGAAACTTTGGAAGGGCCATCATGTCACTGTGAAATTTGCCGCTGACCTCACAGTTAGAAAATGGGTGCCTGGGCGTCGTCTTCCTCGGGCGATAGCGCAGCTTCCAGGGCTTCCCCGACGTCACCACCGCCTGCATCGTCATCGTCTCGCTCCGCTGCGTCATCCGTTGTAGTCGGTTCTTCCTCCTCTTCCTCCACAGCCGACACTGTTGAGTTCGCAAATGGGTCAAACGATCCCAAACGCCAGTTCTCTTCGTTCTCGTCCTCAGGCTCCAGCTCTTCGCTCCTGCAACTGGCCAATGTGGGGGACGACAGTGACAGTGACTCAGACTCAGCCAGCTGCAGTGACGACCAAGTGGAGATCGAGGCCGTGACCCCCCAGCCAACGGACTGGACGTCGAGGGACCGCTGCCCCTACTACCCCCCAAGGTCCGACGGCTGCACGGAGCCGAGATCCTGCAGTGACTGCCTCAATATCGTCGTGGGGGACGAGTACAGCTGCATGGTGAACCAGTACGGCCGCTGCGTGCAGAAAACCCCGTCCACGTACCTGAAAGCGCTGGACTTCCAGAACCAAGAGCCGTCCAATGACGGAGAACAGTGTGAGGACCAACGAGTGCAGTTCCCAGCAGATAAAGTGGACTATTGCACGTACGGAGATAAAGAGTGCAAAGTCTGTAGGAAGACGGTGTTTGAAGACGTCATGGAAGGCAGGATCAATGGGTCGTTGACCAAGTTCTGCTACGGCGAAGGAGGATGCGTCTGCATTGCAGTGTGTGAAGCTCCGATTTGGAAGAGCACTGTAGGACAGACGGTCTGCAATGGTACGGTCGTGAATAAAGACTACGAGAGTCAACACGCTAACACGTACGGCGGATCGGGTGACGATGACGGACATGGACCCGGACTGGGCAACCTCATGATGGAGATCGTGGGTGGCGTGGCTGCTGCTGTCGTGCTCGTTGCGGCGGTCATGTATGTCCGAAAGCGACGCAGAGTCGCGAGTGAAGACGCGAGTGGATCGAGCAGTAGCTCGGGAAATGCACAGACGGAGGAAGGTGACGGCGGCGCGGACGGAGCTGTGCCCATGGCTGTGCCAGTGGCTGCTCCTCATCTGAGTCTCTTTGGCTGGCAGGCCATGAGGTCGGAGCTCATTGAGCGCGAGCAGTTGCTGCTTGCTGGTGTCGAGGACTTTTCGAACGTGCGGACGGGCTACTTGCAGCTGCTGGACGTGGACGCCTCGGCTCCTCCGCCAGAGGAGGACGAGAGCTCCGCTCCTGTTTTGCTGGTGCCATTGGCTGGCGCGTCGGCGCCGACTTTCTCACCACGAGGCGTCGCGGCGTTCGCTTCGGCTCCATCTGCGCCGCCGGAGTCTCCTTCAGCTCCACCGGCGTCCCCCACTTTCCTCGACGAAGAACTGTTGTAAAGTGTAAGTGCTGTGGATAGTATTTATTATAATGCCACTTACTTAACTTGTATGCGTGGCTGGGAACTCCGTAGCGGTCATCCGGAGTGGTGCCGCTGTTTGCTGTTCGCATTTTGGTGCGAGCTTCTGTCTTCCGACACTGTCAAGATTACGAGACGTGGAGTCGTATGGATCACGTACAGCTGGCTACTTAAGCTCTTCGGATGTGCATCACCTGGCAGAAATGGGCCAGCACATCAGCAGAGCTTTCCTGTTCTGCGCCATGGGCTCCGGCTGTAATGTCCGCTCTTCCCGACTCCGAGAACTGCGCTGCTTCCCAGTCAAATCGCCAAATGCAGTGAGCAGAACGGAAAACAACGGCGCCCCCACGCTCTCTCTGTCGCGTAAAGACGGCTTAGGGTGCAGCTCTGCGTGTGTGCGATGACTCGCCTCCATTTCTCAAGGTACAACGAGGACGTTGACAGCGTCCTGAGTGAGGACGACAACGCGGCCAGCCGAGGTTTCAACCAGAGTCGTGGGCTTCCAGCGCTCAACAGGAGCGGGTTCGAGCGCAGTCTCCGCATCGACAATGTCCAGGTCTCCCATATCCCCATCCTGGGGCGGGTGGACAACCCCTTGATGAGCTCCGTGGTGATCATGAACGGAGCGGACTCGGGCGCCAACAGCCCCGGATGGAGGAAAGCCGAGGCTGAGCTTGAAGGAGGAGGAGCGCTGCCGTTTCCAGCTTTGTCGAGACAATTCGAGGTGAACTTGTTGTCTCGCAAGCACGTGGGGCTGCTGGTGTCTACAGGGTTTGCTGGTATTCTGATGAAGTGTCTGAAGCGTGGCGTGCTCCCGCTGCTTGAAAATGAGCTCAAGATGAAGTCGTACCAAGTGGCTGCGGCCACCGTGTTGGTTTCGCTGCCGTGGTCCTACAGCTTCATCTGGGGCTTCGTCTCGGATGCAGTGCCGATCTTGGGCTCTCGACGTAAAGCCTACTTGATCCTCGCGTGGGTGACGACACTGTTGGCGTGCTTCTCCATGGCGTTAACGGACCAGCTGATTGGGTATCGCGCTGAGCTCAATGATGTGACCGCGGCCGACGTCTTGAAACATAACGACGCACTCATGGACTTATACATTTTCCTGCTCATGGCGGCCAACTTTGGCTGCATCGTGGCGCTGGTCATCGGAGAGACGTACGTGATTGCACAGACTCGACGGGAGCGTCTGACGGTCCGCGGAACAGCTCTCGGCACGCTGCTTATTACGCAGTTTACAGGTGAGTTTATCGGCCAGGTCGCCACAGACTTCGCCATCTTCCACGTCTCGGAGCTTGGGACCAAACCGATGGTGACAATCCGCCAGACGATGCTCTTCTTCGTGTTCTACACGCTCGTGCCGCTCATGTTCCTGTGCACGTGCTTCTTCGAGAAGGCCGATCCGCCACCGATCAATGCCGCGCGCGATCGCCACAACCGCGCCACGATCGAGAACTTGGAGACGTCAGCGTCAGAGCTACAAAGGGCCTACATGACGGCGTCTAATTTCTATCAGCGCCTGAAACTTGCTCTTCGTGGACACTGGGTTCGACTTCGCAAGGCTTTGGGCAGGGAGTCAACGTCTCGCGTCATGTGCTTCTTGGTCGGCTTCATCTTCATTTCCGAGTTCTCGCTCACCTACACGACGACTCGCCTCGAGGAATGGTGCGGGATGACGGCCAAGGCTGCTTCGACGAGCAACATTACGATGGAAGTGTTCTCGACGCTGTCTGCCGTGCTGTGGAAGTACTTCTGTCTCAATCGCGATTGGCGCTGGTGCGTCTTCTCGAGCTTCATCATCATCACCATGACGCCCCAGCTCGTGTACTACATGATGGCCACTCTCAATCCAGCAGCGCGAAACATCACTATCTACGCTGTAGTGTCGGCGCTCACTGGGTTCCTCCGCAGTTCGCTGGTGGTCTTAGAGCTGGCAATCACCGCAGAAATCGCTCCTGTTGGTGGGGAGGGAGCTTTCGTCGGCATTGTCGTCTCGATAGCGTCCAGTATGCGACTGATGTCCAACACCGTCTCCAACGCGATCGGCTTCATGTTCAAGGATGTGGAAAACGCTGTCCCCAGCATGGCAGACCCGGATCGAATGCAGGTGGCCTTTGCCTTGGTGTTATCGCACATCATCCAAGTCGTCGGACTCGTTGCGCTCGTCTTCCTGCCCAAGCAAAAGCGCCAACTGCAGCGCCTGCACCGCTTCGGAAACAAGAACGAAAAGTGGACTGCGTGGTGGATCCTCGCGTGTCTGACGGTCTCCTTCATCGTCAGCACGGTCTTCAACGCCTTGGCCATTTCGCCCACTACGTCGTGTCTACGAATTGTAGGAGGAAGCGGGTGTTTAGAGTAGGGATCTTTTTATTAGATAAATATGAAAGAAAAAAGCTGAAAACTTGATCGTGACAATAGGATAAGGGAACTATTTCTTACTTCGAGTCTACGTTAAGTTACAGCCACTGCCGCCGACAATTTGCAGGCAGGACGTACTGGGGATGATGGCTAGCAGGTTGAATATGGCACTGATCAAGAAGGCGCACCCCAGTGAGCCTAAGACCCACCAAGTCGTGCTCTTGTCGCCTTGACCCCCGAATCGATGCAGTCGCTGCAGTTCCTGCTTTTGCCGTGGCAGGAAGAGCAGCGCCACAACGCTGATGAGTCGGATGGAGTAGCAAACGCCGAGCCCGAACGCCACTTGGCCGTTTTGTTGGGCCGTGCCGTAGAAACTGGGATCCTCGAACATGTAGCCGAGCGCATTGGAGAAGGTCGTGGAGAGCAGTCTCATGATGGAGCTCATGGAGACGATGATGCCCACGAACGCTCCTTCGCCGCCGACAGGTGCGATTTCCGCGGAGACGGCGACCTCCAGGATGATGAACCCTGCTCGCATGAAGCCTTGCAGAGCCGTGATGAATGTGAACGCCTCTTGACTGCGCATGGAGATCGACAACGTGGCCATGAAGTAGAAAATGACCTGCGGCAGCATCATAACGACCAGCAAGCTGAACGAGGTACACCAGCGCCAGTTGCAATTGATCGCACAGTACTTCCACGCTGCGGCAGCCAGCACGTACATCGCCTCCCTAGTGATGTTGCTGGAGGACTGCGCCTTGTCCGTGAAGTTGCACCAAATTTCGAGCTGGGCGTGAGGGTACGTGAGCGTGAATTCCGACAGGAAGACGAAGATCATGAAAAACCGAATGACGTGTGTAGTCGACGCGTTTGCTAGTGCCCTGCGAAGTCGAGCCCAGTTGAGTTGAAATTGCCTGAAGCAGCTCGTGGATGAGCGCGCGGCGGCCCGAACGAAAACGCGAGACTCGTCGGCTCCGTAGTTTGGCTCTCCGTCGTCGATTTCCGGCGGGTCCGGGTCCTCGTGGAACAGGAACACTAGCGTGAACAACGGTACCAGCGAGTAGAACATGAAGAAGAGCGCTGTCTCCCGGAACGACACCAGAGGCGTAATTCCGAACTCGGTGATGTTGAAGATAGCTTTGTCCGAGGCTAGTTGGCCTGCAAACTCGCCCAAAAACTGCGTCAACAGCAGCGTTCCCAGTGCCGCGCCTCGTTCTTCCAGTGGTTCCCGACGAGTCTGTGCTACAACATACGTCTCTCCGATGATCAAAGCCAGAACGATCCCAAAGGTGGCCAGCATGAGCAGACCAATGTACCCGTTGATCAGCGCCTCGCGGTGCGTCAAGGCCTCCTCCGCTGCTGCCTGGTCCGACAACGCGTTGTACTCGAGCGTGTAGTTAAGAATGGCCATGGCGAAGCACGACAAGAGCGAGACGGCCCAGCCAGCAATCATGTACGACTTGCGTCTTGAGCCTAGCAACGGCATCGAGTCCGAAATGAAGCCCCAGACAAAAGTGTGCGACCACGGCAGCAGCATGAGCACCTGAGCGGCGTCCGCCTGGTACGTCTCGAGCTCCAGTTCTGCTTGAAGAAGAGGGAACAGGCCTCGTTTCAGACACGAGCTCAGTGCTCCAGCGAACAGCGTAGACACCAGCAGGCCAATGTGTCTAGAGGACAAGAAGTCCACGGACCCTTTCACGACAGCTCCGTCGTCCGACGGCTCCGAGCTCGCCGCGTTGACCGAAACTCCGTCTCCTCCGTGCCGCATCGCCTTCGCACTGATCAAACCTCCGTCGTAGTCCACCACTGCACACGTGCTGTCGAGTGCATTGTCTCTCCTTGTACTGATGATGGGGATGTCGAACACATTGTCTCTCCTGGTACTAACGGCCGGCGCCGTGGTCGCGTACGAGTCGTCCAAGTTCCTCACTTCGTAGTCGAATCGGTTCGGGTGGTGACGTGTCGGCTGCTGCTTCCGGCGTGGCGGTGGGACTCTCTGTGGCCTTGTGCTGTTCGGACCTCTTCGGTTGTTACTTCTTGCAGATTTGGCGCAGAAATCGTCGTGGTCGCTTCCGTCGCTGAGCATGATCCGACGAACCATTTTCTTAAACTTGTTGCAGGTCTGCCACGGCCGACTCGTCCGGTGTCCCCGGAGCGACCGACACGATTGCAGACTGCTGCAAGTCGGAATGTGTTCAACAGGAGCTGCGGTAGAAATGGGCTCGCCAACTGAGACCAATGCAGCTTGCAGATGGGCTGGCCAAGTGTTCGGTCCGTAATCCAACTGTAGGTCTCTGAAAGCGGTAAAATCCACATCCCACATCGCCATTTGCAACGGATGGAGTGGCGATTTGGTGTGTTAGGCATTTGGCGCCATATTTAGGCTCCGTATTTGCCTGGTTGCCATCTTTTGTGGACTCATTGTTTCTACGTTGTCGGCAACCGAGCGGGATTTGAAGGCCGATTCCACCAATGTACGGCCTCTTCGACTGCATCTGCTGGATACGGCGACCACACCAATCGAAACGGGAAGCTGCTGCGAAACCAGTTGCCGCAGCTACATGTACAACGCCTGGATGGCTGGGTTTGACACTGCAAGTTGCAGTCTGCAAAGGCTCACCGAAGAGGCCATACTGGATGCCTGATTCATTGGTTTGGTGTCCGCGCCAACCTGCCCGCGCGAGATTGCATCTAAGCTTATGCATGGATTTGGGCGTTAAGGTTTACTGTCCGATCCACGATCAAGGACTTACGTACTGCGGCTTTCCTGACTCCGGCTCGAGCTTTCGTCTTTCGTATGAGGGACATAAAGCCTAGATTCGGTTGACACCTATAGTCATCGCAGCTCGATTTCAACGCGACACAGGCGGTTGTCGATTGAGATCAAATGCGCTCTTTTGATGGTCGCTGCCACGCATGCACCAATAGAGGCTAGTTAAAGGGATCATGAGCTCGCCAGTGTATTACTATCATACTCTCATGCCGAGCTTCTCTTCTGCTTCTAGGATACTGCCACTTTGGTCAGTTGGTGCGCTGCGATGCAGACGCTTATAAGTTAGTTGCTGGGGACATCTACCGCTCCTCGAGCACGGCGTAGTTGAAAGCACGCTCGATGGACAAGCTGGAGCTGGCGATGCTGCTGCTGTAGACGCTTGCGACGTCGTCTCGGTTGCCCAGGAACGAGTTTTGGCCCGTGGAGCTCACGTCGTCGCCGATGTCGCTCACCCGACGCTCGCGATCCAGCAGCGCCCGGACTCTGTCTGCTGCCTGAGCGGCGGTGGGGCGCAGCGTCGGCTCGAGCGTCAAACACTCCATCATGAGCATGGCCACGCCACGCGGACACCGATCGGAGAGTGACGGGTGGATCGCTCCAGTCCGCAGCAGCTCCAGCACGGTGTTCTCGGGCAGCGGCTCGCCATTGGAGAGCGTGATCTCCGAGAACGGCAGCTCGTGGCTGTCCAGCTCCGACAGGATCACTCCGAACGAGTACATGTCCACTGCAGTCGAGTACTGCGCGTCACCTGACAGCACTTCAGGCGCGATCCAGCGGTTGGTACCGATGGACCGAGTCATGGCGAAGTGCTCCACCTGGTCGTCGTCGTCCTCGCCTTCCTGTGAGTGAGGGATGCCGTACCGACTGACTCCGAAGTCTGCCACTTTGGCGGTGTACGTCGAGTCCAGCAACACGTTCCTGGACTTGAGGTCTCGGTGAAGAATGGGCTTGGGCTGTCGTGAGTGCAAGTAGGCCAGCGCCTCTGCGATATCCAGCGCCATCGCGAGCTTCCGTGACCCCCAGGCACGAGCCCGGACGTCACTTCGAGTGCGAGCCAAGTACTGGCGCAGGTCGCCGCCACTCATGAACTCCAGCACCATCTGCAAGTCTCCGGCACTGGCCGACGGCTCGTTACTAGTGTCCAGCTTGGTGGTGGACGAGGTCCACGCCACGCCGTAGAACGCCACGATCTTGGGGTGACTCAGCGTTGCAAGGAAGCGGATCTCCGCTACGAACCTGCGCATCGCGCTCTCCGCTGGAGACCCGCGTGACTTGGTTCTTGTCCTGGAGTTGGAGCCCGAGGTGGCCCCCGTACCCCCCACGCTCTGCCGACTATGGTAACTGTTCCTCCTCCACGATTTCGTCCTCGGGAGGGCTGCGGGCATTGGCGGCGACAGCTTCTTCACCACGACCGTCTCGCCCAAGTACGTGGCGAGCCAGACGGTCCCGTAGGCGCCGGCGCCAAGCGGTCGGATGGGGGCGATGTTCTCAGCGTCGATCCTCCAGGCCCCCAGCGCTTCCTCGTCTTCCTGTGTCAATGTTGCAGCGGGTGGGTGGGGTCTACGTCGGCCTAATTGGTACACGGGAAAGGTGGGGGAGCCTCCCGTCTCGAGGTCAACCTCCGCCTGCGTGTGCTTCTGCCGCTTGCAGCAGAAATACATGACGACGATGAAGGCCAGGAGCAGCACCAAGGGGATGCTGATGCTCAGCCACAGCTCCAGTGTCCTGTCGTCTGCGCTAGTGTCCGTTGCAATAGAGTCGCTGCCTGAGCTGCCAGCGAGCCACCTCCGCATCGCTCGTGGATGCAGTAAAACCTCAATTGGGCGCGTCTTATTTGCCTGCTTGGTGGTCGCGTTTGGTCGTTGGCTTCCGTCGGCCAAAGCCCGAGTGGACGAACGTTACGTCCGGGCAATGCCCTGAGCAGAGACCGACTTGCCAAACCGGAGAAGCGACATGTGCACCGGAGGGATTCGCGGACGAGCATGAGATCGGCCGTTACATACGGACAATTAGGTCGCGGCGTTGGTTCCAAAACCGTGTAATAGCATAATAGAGAGAAACAGACTGCGTTCTACGGCTGTCATCATGGCAGATTGAAGTCGTGCGAGACCTGATACGGCATAATTCCTATGATATGGCATGCTCAGGTATCCGGACGACGGGGCCGATTTTTTCGTGCAGACAACCGAACGACTTGGCCTGGATGACGAAGTTTCGAGTCCAAGGCTCTTGGGCCTTTTTGCTGTTTCCAGGATGCTCGCCGATCGATCTCCTCCACGAAGCGCGGATTTGTCACATGATTGCATCGAGCTGTCTGGCTTCGACTTGTTAATTTTTGGTCAAGGTCACGTGGACTCCTGCTGCTTTCACGGCAAGTGCGAGTTGCAGATGGCTCGAGGACTGCAGACAACTTGGCTGGATTTCACCTGGCCCGCAAGAGTGGTCGTGGCAACTGTGGGTCGTCCATAGTTGATTGATTCCGGTCATTACTGATGCTGTATTGCGGACATCGGAGCCCGTGGGGTTATCCACGGCCAGTGGCTGCAACTGGAAGGGCGAGCCGCCTCACACAACCCGCTGGAAGATACCCATGGGTTTCTTGGCTACCCGAGCTCCAAGGTTGCTGCAAGCTCACATCGTGTCGAGATTCGCATCGTGATAGTCGGGCTTCGAAGGACGACGGCGTCCGTCGCTCTTGCCACGGACTCCAATTGCAGTACATTTCGAGTGTACATTTGTTGTCAACTCAAAGCGAAAAGGCCGCGGATCAGCTCACTTCGCAATTCGGGCTTGAACTGCCATAGGGTCTCGCCGCCATTCCCCGAGGCGTGGAGATGACGGGGTCGTCGCTTGCTGAAGCCGAGCACTATTCGCACACGGCTCTGCGTGGGGGGATTGGTGTGGAAAAACGGAGCGGGCAACAGCTCATAGTCTTTCGGTGCGAGGGACTTTGGCTGAGACTCAACAAGCCCATGGCACGAGAAGACACCAACTTTATGAAGCACAGCCGTCTCTACATGCACGCGCGCGCTCCCTTTGCAACGTTTCGGTGTGGATGTTTCGGGGAGTCAACCACTCGATGTCGACTCGTACATGTAGAACGAGAGGACGTCGGCTTTGGAGGGCAACCGCGCGGTGACTTCGCCGTCTCTACATGTACAAAGCTTTCCTTGCTTTACCGCAGCGCAGCACCACGTTACTGTGGACCAGTGAGACTTTGCCCATCGTGCACTAATCATAACAAATGCTGCACCAGCACAAGAAAGCAGCGAGATCTGTGACCTGTGAGAGCTCACCCCGTTGGCCTTGCTGACTGCTGTGACACCAATCAGCACGGCGAAGTGGGTCGGGGCAATACTGCGGAAGCGACCAGCAGTCGACGAGTGAAATGAAAGGCTGACTCACGGCCTCGTTTCGCTGGTGGGTCTCAAAGTTAACCCACGGCGTGCGATACGCCCGCAACGTTCCTGTCCTGATATCTCGCTCGTGGGCCGCGGTGGTCGATTGGTGTCCAAAGTGTAGACGGATGGTGGTGGGGACTCAAAGCGCCGCACAACGCAGGACTCGCTTGCGACACGAACAACGTGCACACGAAGAACCAGGTTGAAGCATGCCGCGATCCTCACCGCGGTGAAGAGTCTGAAAGCACCCAGTAAACTATCAGCAGAGCCGGGCTGTCTTCGTGCATTCCCCAACTTACCGCTCCAGGCCAGCACCAAGTCCCAAGTTTTCTCTCATTGTCCATGGACAGCGCGTTGCTGCCACATACCGACTCGGGTGACGAAGATACCATCTCCATCGTGGCCTACGGGGCGACACCTCCGTCGTCGGAAGCTCCCCGTCCGACAAACGACACGCGCAATTCGTGGAGAGGGTCTCCGTCAAATGTCCAGACGAGTTATCAGCCTCCCGATTGGGGCTCAGACGACGGAGCCGTTGGTGACAGCAGTGCGAGACGTGTCGCGGTCAACACAGGTACGGATACCAGCAGCACTGGGGACTCGGCTCCACCTTTGGCAGGCGGCAACAGCTTCCGAAGTGCTTCCAGCGCGAAACCGGATCCGACCAGGTCAACGGAGCTGCCTACGACGCCACCAGCAGACACGACGGTGCACCCACTCACGCTCTACGGCAACGACATCCTGCACATTATTCCGCTTGGCACGCCGTCGCAGGATGCAAACCCTGTCACGTGGTCGGACACGCTAGGTGCTGTCGACACGGAGGACGACTACTCGATCCGAGACCCTCACTTCGACCTCACGAACGGGAAAATCTCCAAGCTCTTCTCCCTCTCCAACCCTGACGGTGCGTGCTTTCAACTTCGTGATGTCCAGGCCCATCGACTGACCTTGCTCTGCTGTTAAGAGAGAGGAATGCTATCTTCCCAGGGGTTTCGGTGTGGACTGGAGGCGATGGGCATCGCGTGCGACAGCGACCGGCAGTTCCAAGCTTTCGTGGACGTCGTGGACGAGGACAAGAGCGGAGACATCTCGTACGAAGAGTTCCTGGGCGCCATCCAGGAGATCAAGCTCGCCCAGCTCTTCAACGACTCGTTCGTCGGCACTATGCCGGTTCTTCACGCCAGCCTCAAGTCGCCGGTGACGCTGGGCTCGATCGAGTATTCACCCGACCGAATCCGCAGCGTGTGTCCGATCCATCAGGTGAAGAGCTTCATCTACTCGACCAAACCAAGCTGGGCCACTGTGCGCTGGATCAACGTCAAAGGCATCAACACGCTGCTAATGAGACGATTGTCGGTTCGCTACCGACTGCACCCGCTGGCGATCGAAGACACTCTGGGACCGGATGTCAAACGCCCAAAGTACGTCAAGTTCGACGAGCACTCGTTCCTGATCCTGCAGACGCTGCATCCGCGCAATATGTCGACCGTCAAGAGCTACCAGCACATGTACCGCGCCTCGCAGTTCGTGCTGCCGGAAGACGACTCGCCGTTCGACAACATGAGCAAGTCCGAGCTCGAGTCGCGGCTCAATGAGCTCAGCGTGGGCCACGTCATGTCTCCACCGCAACAACTCAGTTTGTACGTCATGGAGGGCGTGCTCATCAGCGTGCAGGGCGAAAACACGCTCTGGTCGGCACTCAAGCAGCGGCTGCACGTGTCGTACTCGAAGGTGCGCCAGCACAGCACGGCGTTTCTCATGTACACGATCATGGACGTGTGCGTGAACGAGCTCTCGCCGATCTCACAGACGTTCGGCGCCAAACTCCTCATGCTCGAGCGTCTGATGGCCCTGGAGCCGCGCTACTTCGACTTACGCAGCATTGCGGCCTGCTCGAAGCAGATCAAGGGGCTGCAGATGCACTGCAGGCCCATGCGTGAAGTCATCTCGAAGCTGATAGCATCCGATGACTACCAGGGCGAGACATTGCAGTACTTCGCCGACGTGCAAGAGCATCTCACGACAATTGAGGAGGAGTGCGACCACCACTTGGACCGCTGCAACAGCCTCGTGGACGAGTTCAACAACGGCCGCGCCTCGCAGCAGAACGACGTGAGCTACATCTTGGCGCTCATTGCAGCCATTTTCCTGCCTGCGCAATTCCTCACCGGCGTGTATGGCATGAACTTCCCGTACATCCCCGAGCAGACGTACTACTACGGCTACTTCGTCTGGTGGGCGATGATGCTGGTTGTTGCAGGGCTCATCGTGCTGTTTTTCAAGTACAAGAGATGGTTGTAAGGCTTCGGGTGAGATGGTTTCGCTGCAGATAGTAACTTCACTGACCATCAAGCACTCGTTCAAGTGAAGCAGCACAGTATCCGAGTGGGGGCGAGGGTATGCGTGCAGTTACTGGTGAAGAAATGCTTATCCGAGCTAGCCGACCTAAATCTACCACGTGTGCATTCTCTTGGAGGTTAAATAGCTGTGAACGGATACGCCACTCTGTTTGTCACGTTTCTCTTTAATAATTGTGCGTCTTCGTACCAGAATTTTGAGCAGGACCCAATGATGAGTTTCTCCTCCTTGATCTCGTCCTCCAAGTGGCCCACCGACCGACCTGGGTTGATATCCACAGGGAACGCGCTACCCGCTACTCCAACGATCTCACAGAAGAGCTTTACAACCATCTCCCCTCAAGGCGGCAGATTCTGGAATGACTGAGGAGGAGAACCTTGCTATCCGAAGCGGCATCACTCAAAATATATCCAACAGAGTTTAGTCGGCCATTATTTGACACTTTGCCCAACGGTGCTGGGTGGTCATACATATATACAACCAGGTTTCCTCCGCCAGCTCTCAGCTTCATCCTGTCTTTTTCGTTCACAATCCGCATATCGGAAACCAAAAAGCATACCAGGAAGAAGCATGGTTGGTCCCCGGCGCTGTTGCCGTCGCTGTCGACGCCACTGCTTAGCCCATGTGCCGATGGGCTGCGAGTCTGTCTGGGGAACGATGACAACGTTGACTCTGTTGGCCAACGACTGGATCGGCTTCAGTGTGAAACTTTCTCAAGACAATTGATTGTTGAAACGATTAAAATGCACGAATGAGACTCAATCCATAGCCTTCAACCGGATACGTCATGGATCCCCCCAGTGTGCAAGTGTGAAAAGAAAACCACGAGACGGATAGACGACCTCATAGGTGTCAACGCAGTAGCTTGGTCGGCTCCTAAGACGGAGGCGCAGCAGCAAGAGGAACTGCCCCCGCAGCAGCCGGGAAACCGGCGGCAGGAGCGGCAGGAGCAGCGGGGGCCAACGCCGACACCGCCACCGGAAGTGCCGCACCCAGCAAACCCGTCGCATGACTAGCCAACGCACCCGTGTTGCCGCTAGTCGCCGCCGAGATGAGACCCGCAGCGTGGGTGAGCACCGCTGGGTTCGAGACGAGGCCCGACAGCAGACCGAAGAGGTCCTCGGTCGACATGGCGGCAACGGCCGGATCCACCTCCTTCGGGTTGCTAGACACCAGCTCCTTGATCTCCTTGGCAAGCTGCATACGCTCGTCGCTGGACATCGGGGTACTCGAGACGGCCGTCGGTTGGTCGGCCGCCGTGACGAACGACACGAAGTAGATCAGCGCAAGAGCGATCGCAGCAATGGACATCTTCATGGTGGTTGCAGTGAGAAGCTGGAAGTGGGGTAGTGGCGGTCGACTTGGGGGCTTGGAGTCCAAATGAACAATGGCAGCCTCTAGTGCTAGTCAACGACAACGGCCGCCAAGATAACGAGTCGAGGAAATCACGGAGAACTATCAGCGTGGAAAACTCGTAAAGTGTTCACAAGGATAAATCCTAACCGTCAAGTTCAAGTGCGCCAGACCCCCATGTCTCGTCGATTGGTTTGCCAGGAAAACTTTCTCCTCAAGCAAGATTCCTTTGCCATACTACTCAAGACGTTTTAAACGTTTTGAAGTAGGTGTAAGATATTTAAACGTTTAAACGAAAAGTTTTCGATTCAGATGAATAGGATAAACGCAGACATCGGCCTGGGGCTCAATCTCTGTGAAGAAGTGCACAGAGCGCCGATGACAACTGTCGAATCCAGCTTACGACGACGGAGATGTAGGGAAAAAGCGCGGAGTCGGACGAGGGATGACACCCCTCGCCGCAGGAGACATGGTAATCGTGATCGAAGGATTGTAGCGAGTCGCTACTGGACGGGGGGCAGGCGCCATCACCACCGGATATGCTGCACCGATAAGCCCAACCGTGTGACCAGCCGCCGCGGCGGGATTGCCGCTGATAGCCGACGCGAGGATATTCACCGCGTGGGAGACCACCGCCGGGTTCGTCGCGACATTCGCCACCGTACCGGTACCACCGCCGTCTTGCTCGAGTTGCTCGAGCATTAGGTTAGCGGCGGCCGGGTTCGCCTCCGGGTGGCTAGCCAGCATCTCCTTGATGACCTTGGCGAGCTGCACGCGGTCGCTCTTCGACAGGACGATGTTGCTCTTGGTCACGAGCACGTTGTTGTTCTTGGCGTCGATCGTGTTGGCGATGACTCCGGCGGGCATGAAGAGCGACGTACCGCGGAGTCCGGGGGTCATGGCCTGATCCGAGGTCGTGCCAACGTCCAGGGTGGTCGGTCCGTCGGCCGTCACGAACGACACGAGGTAGACAAGCGCAGCAGCAACCGCAGTGATCTTCATCGCAGCTTGGTAGTTTTGCAATGGCTGGTGGCCGACTTGAGTGGTTCGAGTCCAATCAAACAATGCCGGCGTCGTTGCCGTTAGACGCTTCCTAAAGCAGAAAAGTGCGCGAATCCAAGAAAACACGAAGAAGTACACACACGCGATTAACGTCGGAATGTCCAGCAAGATCACAACGTCTGGAAATTCTGGTGAAAAGTGACCTCTCCATTAACAAGAATACGGAAGCTCTAGAGACTCTGCAAGCTGTGGAGCTTGAGTTCGATTCCATCATCGTCAACGGTTGCTGTAAGCCGTGCAGAGCACTTATTCACTGCACCCTAGAAGCGCTAACCATCCAAGCACTCAACTTGTCTCGATCGTAAAGATGATATTCATGCTGGCCATGAAAATATGCTACGCCTATGACATCGATATTATTCCGTTCAGCGGCGAAGGTAAATAATTCGGCGGCTATGGGAGCATGACAATCTTCCAGCACTACATCAAGTTTCTTCATGCCCTGTTCTTTTAGCTGCAGCAGTCGAAAAGAAGGTCTTTTCGGTTTCCCAAAATGCCAAAGTTAAAAATCGTGGCGTTCGACCAAACGCAAAAATGGGCACTCACCATCGCAACGTGTGATTTCCAAGCCTCGTCCCCGCGTGACTTTCCCCTCGGCGATGAATTCGCTGCTCGAGTTGGTAGTTGCTGGAGTGGCCTGGTCGGTAAGGCCCTCTCTGTCACCGAGAAAGGATGCTTGGAAATGGAAGAATCTCTGCCAGCCTGTGAACGTATTCACAATCGACTCAAGAACCTGTTTAGTGAACTTCATACTGTGGAAAAAGCGAGAGGCATCTCCCGTCCGGTGATTTACTTGACCATTTTGTGAAAGTCGTCTCTAAATTCCTCCGGCATCTGCAACATTATTGCGGAAAAAAGGTCGTGTTTCGAATTGCAGAGCACCGGAAAATAACGAAAGAACTTTTCCAGATCAACGAGGAGGCCGCCAAGGTGCTTCAGTTGCTGGATGTCGCCACTCCAGTTAATTGGAGAGATTCTTGGATTGAGGACTGCCGTGTACAGGAAACAATGTTAAATGTCGTGATCAGTGAGAAATGTGTGGTACTTCCTGATCTTCAGACTTTAAGAGCCCAAATGGAGGTCTTAACGATGCTGAAGTTTGAGATGGAGCAGCGCAGAGGGTGGCATAATGGAAAGTCTGTGGACAGGATGAAGTCATTAGTGGAGATGATCGCTACAGTATCCAAAGCGGCGCGTAGGAGTTTGCCGCTGTGGTTTCTTCCGAGCTATGAAGTAGGAATGAGGCCAATTCATGTGCACGAGGGTCTTTTGGCTTGGTGCATCGTGGAATGTGGAGTGTGGGGTCCAGGTACAACTGTTGTCGTGAAATGTGTGTTTTCTTGATGGTATGACTGTAAACGAGCGTGCGATTCTGAGAGAGATTGATCAGCTGCATCGACTCGACCACCCAATCGTCATCAAGATCTTCGGCGCTCCTCACGTCAGCCCGCCGCCTTTTATCGTATGCGAGGATACGGTAAATGGTGATCTGGGGTCATTCCTATCTCGATCAGTAGAGAACAAGAGCCGCATATGGAGGTTATTGTATCAAGCTGTACTCAGGCTCATTTTATTCACCAGAACGGCGTGATTCACGGCAATCTGAAGCTGAACAACATCCTCGTCGGAGCCGATAAACAAGCAAAACTGTCCGACTTTGGTCTGAAATGCATGCAAACGTACGCTTCTCTCTTGCGTAGACCATCGACCAATTCAGCGTTGAGGTCTTTGCGATGGAGTGCGCCAGAGTACCTGAAACAACAGACAATTGTCGCTTCAGACTCTATTCGTTCGCGATGTGCATGCTTGAAGCTGTAGATGGCGAGCCTCCTTTTGGGTTCCTGAATGAGGATGACATCCGTGACAACGTCCGGAGAGGAGAGATCCCAGCTCAGCCCGAGGAAATGCATGACGTATGGCGTTTAGTCGTTTCTATGACGAGTCCAGATTCAAGCCGACGTGTTCAACTCCAACACGTAATTGACAAACTGAAAGTGCTCGCTCATGTCGAATCAGTGGAAAGCTCCGGCACTGGTGCCAGGGACTGCACTGTGGGCTTCTCGTCCATCTCAGTCGGCTCTCGCTTTTGTTCATAGTGTGGGGCTCAGGTAGAGTTGGATGTGGATCCCGTCGAACGCAAATTTCGGCCTCAGAGCCCACTTTCTCGATCCCAAAGTCCTGTTTCCCGGTTGCGCAGGTCTTCTATACAGAACAATATTCAGGAATTGACTGGGGACACCAGCATTTTGGATCTCGTACGAGCTGTTCGGGATGGCAGTGCAGACCAAACAAGAGGGAGCCCTCCAACACCTACCTCACGCTTGTCTCAATGACGAACGGCGCGAACAGATATACGAATCGAATGGACTTCCGGTCTTGCTTGACGTAGCGAAGCGTGGCCGTCCATGTATTGTTCAAGCCTTTTCTCTAGGCTGTTTGTCTTGGTATACGAAGCTGGATTCTAAGATGTTCGAGGCAGAGTTTCAAGCAAATCTGAAATGCGTCCGTGTTACTACTTTTCGCGAGTGCATGCCCCTCGTTAATAACGTACTTCAAAGCACGGATCAACACAAACTGAAGGCCGTCATGCATTGTGCGTGTATTACAGCACTGACACTCTGGGCTATGGGTACACTTGGCCACCAAGCATACGAGGGAAATTGCAAGCTTCAAATCAGGCTTCGTCAATCCAGGCTTTCATGCCTACTGCCTATATTAGTCTATTCGAGACACTCTCAAATCCTTAATTTAGGCTCAACATGTTATTGTATGCAATTTAACTTGAATGGGTCAAAGCTCATGGATCTATGCAATGATTTTGAAAGCTGCTGCTTTGAGCAATTCGAAGTGCTATGTCGAATCCATTCCCCCCTACAAAGAGACATCTGTCGTCGCGATCGATGCTTCCTCTTCATGCATCTAGAAATACGCTGAACTCGGTTTTGAGAAATTCACCCAGTCCGTGCCAAAAAAGGCAAGTTCCTATCCAGAAACAACTGAGCGATCACAAAGGCGTCTTACCCAAGCACCCAGGTCACCCTTGCGACTCGTTAACGTCGGCAAGTAGATAATATACTTTTGGGTGCAACTTGCAACAGTTGTAAATCCTTGCAGATTGAAGCTGTGGCACAGAGCCTGTGACCCAATTCCGTGTGAGCGCTGGTCAGGTAGTCCGTCGCAAGGAGTAACGAAGTGTTTGCTCCCGCAATTTCAGCATTGGGCTGAGAATACTGTGCCCGTCGCAGAGTCGACGACTGCTTTCCCGGCTGCTCAGGCTTCTAGTCCGGACAAGGCAGCGTGTAGTTCCGCTAACTTGAGCTTTACCATTCATGATCCTCTCGGGTGCTGAGTCATGCTTGCTCATCACGGTAGAGCACGCAAATTGCGAAGCGCCCTTGAACCGTCGTCACATACACCAGTTTCTTCTTCTTCCCCTTTTGGTTTGCTAAAGGTGCCACCTAGCAGCAACCTTAGCCGTATTGGACCTCGCAGGCATCGAACTTTGTCGAAAGAGCAGTCGCCGTTATAGGTGGCGGTGAAGCCAACCTTCGGTTCGATATCGCGCACATTTACACCAGGGATCGGTTTGTAGTCCTCAAGATAGCAAACTTAGTCTTCGTAGGGCCTTTCTGAAACTTTAAAGTAGGCAATACGCCCGGTCTACACGCATAATGCCTATTTTGACAAAGCCTGCAAAATTGCCGGGGGCATCTGTACAACCTTCTATCTATAGGATGATTTCGAGCTTCTATAGGAAAAAACACATATACATCAAATAGAAGACCACCTTACCACCATAGGATGATTTCGGAGAACTATGCCTCTCTTGCTACATATGGCAACTAGCCAGTGCTCGCACCACTTCCCCCGGTCGTGAATGATTGCCTGTAAGAGCAGATAAAGCATATGGCAAAGCCTGTTATTTCCTGTGTCCTCGCTTGACGTGCGCTGAATGGTGGAATCGACGCGGCTTGAGCCAAGCTTTATAACAGTCGTTTGAGCACCAAAAATGTTTGAAAATGATGAAGCTTTGATCAAAGCGTTATGAAGAACGACCGAGGCAAAAACTACTATTTATGTACCAAATTACCGCCAACGTCCCCACCGCCGACTAAATGACCCTGCTGAAGCCTGTGGAAAGGCCATCAAGGCAATCATTTCCGCCTGGAGGAAGTGCATACATACCGGTACCCTCAATGCACCTGATTTGAGATAAGATTAGCCGTATCTAGCACAACACATGTATTGGTACCTTATTCCTATAAATTACACTGAATATTGTCGACTTGTATTGAGATGTGACCATCAATACCTGCGACCATAGACGCTTAAATCATTGTTAGCAGCAATGAATCAAAGAGGACTCTCGCTTTTGATTTTGATTAATACACCACCGCAAGAA
The DNA here is from genome assembly GCF_020800215.1 of Phytophthora ramorum. Lineage (NCBI taxonomy): Eukaryota > Oomycota > Peronosporomycetes > Peronosporales > Peronosporaceae > Phytophthora > Phytophthora ramorum. Next base: position 846,780 of record NW_027150659.1, read on the forward strand.
ATCCACGGGAGCAACGACAGCTCCCCTCGCTAGTGGTTTCACTTTTCCTACACTTTGTTAGACACAAAAGTTCATCGCATGAGATCAATAGCCGGTGGTATCGGATTTTTGCCTTGTCGTACCCTGTGACATCGGGGAATGGGGATTTAAAAACGACTTAAGTTCGCTTAGGGCAAGACTTCGCTTAGCATGCATGTATTGTACAAATCGTTTACTCTACGTACCGTATACAAGGCGCCCATTTCGATACCGCACCGTATACCTTATGTGCAAATCGGGATAACGTCCGTTTTGCACTTTGATTAGATGTCAATGAAGTAGGCATACATTTTATGAGCATCAAACCAAATGTGTCTTTTTTGAGAATAATGGTAATGTTTGTAAATAACGGCCTCGAACTGGATTCCCCCAATTGTATAGTATACATGCAATGAGACGTACCCTTTGAGTAGAGACGCCCTTCTGCATTATGGAGGTCCACGTAGCAAAGCCTCATGATACGTTCGCTGAGGAACGTGCGCGAACGGTCATCTTTAGGCTTTGCATTATCTGTATCTTTTCCCTTGCGTCGTCACACGCTGAGAATTGGTTGGTACATGTAGTACCAACTTGGTACCCATGCAGCACGTGAGCACAGGAGCGCCTGCGGCCACCTCCCCAGTTTCACAAAATATGCGGCTGTACCGCATCTTATTCGTCTCAGCGGTATCTCTGCTCGTCCGTAGCGATGCCTTCTCGGTGGCAACTGAACCCGTGACTTTGGCTGTAACATCCACTTCTTCCGATTCAATCGTCCGTGGTACAAGCGAGAGAAGGTTTCTGAGGGTTGACAAATCGGCTAACATGGATGAGGTCTCCACTGGAGACTCCAGCTACTTCTTCAAAAAGATTGACAGCGACGACGACACCAATGCTGATTCTGGAGCGAAAGAGTCCATTTCAACCGATACGGAGGACAGAGCAGGTGGAGAAGGAGCTCTGAAGGCGCTCAAGTCTTCCAAAACGTTCAAGTCGTTGCAGAAGACTATGACAAAAACTGCCAATTCCTTCAGCGAGAAAGTATCGCCAGCATTACCGCTGAAGTCAAGGCTGCAAATTTGGTCCAATAATGAAAAACCGCTCGACTTCGTCAAGAAGAAGTTGGGATTGGATCAGGTGCTCGCCGCTGCGTTCACAGGAGCCAAGAATTACAAGCTCTACGACGACTACGTGACTTCCCAACTGCCGATTTGGGCGAAGAAGGAGCTTACTCCCGACGAAGTCATGGAGAAGTTGGGTATTGAAAAGCTGTCGGGAGAGGCGCTTACGAGCAACCCGAATTTCAAGTACTTCGACGAATTTGTGAGCGCCCAAACCTTGGTGTGGGGGAAGAAGGACCTCTCCACGGAAGATGTCTTGGTACGACTAGGACTGAACACGCTGTCTGGAACTGCGCGCACAGATGCTGTGAACCACAAGTACTACGATCAGTTTGTGGTCAACCAAGTGCGGTCGTGGTTGAAGACTGATCTATCGTTGAGCGATGCCATGGTAAAGCTGAAACTGGACAAGCTGTCCGGCGACGCGCTTCTGTCCCACCCGAACTACGGGTACTACAAAAGCTTTGTGATTAACAAGTTGAAGTCCTGGGCAACGGATGAGAGTACCTTTGATGATATACTGGCGAGGTTGGGCCTGACGAATCTGAAAGGAAGAGAACTGGAATCGCATCCGAATTACACATTCTTGGTGAAATTCATGAAGAACATGAGCGAATATCGACAGGAAGCCTGGCTGAAACAAAAGCTCTCCACGTTCGATATCTGGCAGAAGCTGAAAGTACATCGGGTGCGGTCGACGATACGCAGGAGTTCGTCCGTGTACGGGATCTACAAGAATTACGTTAACATGATGGATGACTACATCATTGATCTGATAACCAGTGGCTTTACCGCACCAAAGCTGATCAGCAAGGACGCCACTTTGGAGGAGCTACAGGCGAAGACGCTGATCTGGGTGGAGGCGAAAAGGCCGGAATGGTATGTGAAGTATTCACTGGGTCTGGATGACTTGGAAGGCGAGGCGCTGAAAGAAGCAGCCAACTTCCAGTTCTTGGAGCGCTATCTGGAGGGAATTAAGCACATGAAGTGAAGATCACGGCTTTGTGAAACGAGGCTGAAAGTACTTGTGTTATTCCTGCCCTGCGCTAACAAAGTTTAAGCAATCTCAATTTTAACTATCTAGAATGTGCAGCTTCAGCTGTGAGGTGGCCAACCAAGTCCGCTACCTATCTTCATCATACGTTTGCTGCGCATAATTGACGAGCTCACAGCGCTTTTCTTAACAATTGATTGCACAAAAGAGTTTTGCTCCAGCAACCCCTGTATTTCTGCTGCCGCTAGCATTTTGTTTCGATAGAGTGGCTGAAGAACGTCAAATCGGCCGATGAGTGTACCAGTATTGAGATCAAGAAATGGGACTACAGCGGTCAAACGACCCCCACAATTTCTTGCTCACTTCTCGCAACTTAGAATACGTGCTCACCACAATGTCATTCATAGCTTTGTTCTGAAGTATGTGCCTCTTGCACTACATTTTTGGGGATTCGCCTAATCGGGTCTGTCGCAGCAGCACTCGTACACACTTTACAAGAACCACTCGCAAGGCAACTATGACAAAAAATCAATAACAAACGTGAATGATTCGTGGTATCCAAACCACACAAGCTTTCGAACCGTGTTAATACAGCCACGAGTATGATCACTACCTCACAACCCACATCAACTCACAGAAGAGCAACTAATGCCTTGGTGTTCCCGGGTATATTCTCACCTCACACGATGATATTCCTTTGAATTTCGAACAACAAACAGTCGTGTCAGCGATCTATACGCCCCCACAGCCGTTGGTGGGATTTGCAGGGCTTCGTAAACTTACTCAAAAAGCTGATTGTTATCCCGCGTATACTGAGATGTCGCACTGCTTGTTCTCGTCATATAGTTTCGTATTCCCGATGGCGACGACGACGAAGATAATTACAGCTAGGAAAGTGCATCGACGACAATCACCACGAGATCGGTGACTGAGAACTTGGGCTACTTGTTGATTTCAGTGATTTCAGTTAATCAGTGAGGTACATTGATGTCACTTAGCTCCGCTAACGACTTCCTATGCCCGCCTTAAGAGACTGCAACCACCTTCACGTGAAATCCGTGCCCAATACTCACAGCAATATCCGTGAGGACCAGCATATCCTCACCCCCCTCGAGACGCGATTATTGTGTTCATCGTCGAGTTCGTCTTCAAACCATGTCCGCGAACGCCAAACACGCGAATCTAGTTCAGATCGGCCTCCATCTCTGGGCCAGCATATCCGTGAAACTCGACTCTCCCCTTGAACTCGAGAGTATCACAAAGTTGTGGTCGCTTTCCGTCGAGGGGTTCCCTAAAACGTCGATAACGATCTGCAAGGATAGAAACCAACCTTTTGAAGTGAACGTTTTCATTCGAGGTAGCTGGTCGAGTCGGTAACTTGTCTTGGGCAGATTTAATTACGACGCATTCGTTTCGTGGACACTCGGCTGAGTTTTCCTAACGCTGCCTCCGCACTGCGTTTTTGCACTTGATTACCGGTCTGGCGTAGCATGCCAAACAAAGCAACAGCGCCTAAATTTGCGATTTCCGAGATGAGGTTGCCCAGAGTACAAGATGCGTGTTCCATTTGTCCACCCGTTCCATCCGCCAGAGGTTTTATCGCTGTAAAACCAATGTCGCTGCGATATCCACGGCTACAAGCCAAATTCGATAACGCCTTTGCTGCATGCTGTTATTCCCGTTTTCACCAGAAGAGGGAGGCACCCTATCAGAACACTTACCGCTTGCGTCTTCAGTTTATCAGTTTTCGAGCGTGCAAAACGTTCACAAGAGATGTGACACCACCCACAGCACATTCTCCATGCGAAATTCCCTATCGACGGCTAAATTATCCAGAGCACACAAAGCTTGGTGCTTCTCCTGATCATTGCACTATTCAACACGCGCCATGAGAGGTGGAATGACCCATGCCCGTGTGACGCAAGCAATTTTGTACCTGTCGGGCTGTTAAATTTTCCAAAGCCCACGCGACGAACATACTTGCGTTTTGATCCACTTCGAAGATGCGCTACGAGAACCGATTGCTGCATTCTCCATCATGACGATGCGACCTTCTTCCCCCAAGGCCAAATTAGCCAAGCCACAAACCGATTCACTCATCTGGTCGTTGGTTCTGTCTCGAAGAATTGTATTGGCACGAACAATTTTAACTCGGTTCGCATTAAGCTTTGCCAACCTAGCCAGCGCCCGTGGTGCTTGAAACTTCTAGTGATCACTATCTCCTTGAAAAAGCGCAACAAATAGCAGGAGAGCTCCTTGTTGCAAATACAATGCTCGATTGCATTCGTCGACAGCTAAATTATCAACAACCCGTGATGCTTGCTTTTAGTGTGCATCAGTCCCATACTGAAGCAGTGCGATAAGAGGTGATACACTACAATCAGGCTGTGGCTAGCTGCGGTGCAAGCCACATTCGCCGAACTCGCACTATTAGCTCTTTTTGCCCATCAGTCCCACCTTGAACGAGCGAAATGCACGGTGGAATAGCTCCTGCACGTGTAACTGCGGCATGCATGCCCTTATTCGGGCCAGGGCTCGATTTGAATCGTACTTTTCGCCACGAAGTCGTGTTACGAGAAGTCTCTCTCTCTCTCCAGTTGCGTTTCGGCTATCCGCATCGAAAGCCAAATTCGCTACAGCTCGGATTGCGTTGATATTCTGTCTTTGACCCCACTTCTGATTAGCGTTACGGGAGGTGCCACAGCTTTCAAGCCGTAAATGCTACCAACGCGACGCTTGATCATTTTCCGTATCGCTTATTTGTCGACGAGTTATTTTGTTGGATAGTTTTCGAATTGGTTTTCTTCTTTTTGTGATCCATCAAGACATCAAGCCAAGCCGTTGGATTTCCAACCACTTTGCAATCTTTTGAAAGTAAACATTTTATGCTTTTAGTGGCAAGTAATAGAAGCGCTTCCGTGAAAATGAGCTAAATATTCATGTTCGGTGCTGTAATGAAGAGGATCTTCTTCTTCTCTGGTCCCACGTTCTCGATCGAATCGTCTTGGGGCGTAAATTTGGAGATGGCGACGCTCGATATCCCACGCCATGTGCTCGCACACTCTAGCTCTTGATACAGGATCCGATTTTCTAGGGCTGTGCACAACGGCTTCAAGAAACCATAGCTCCATCGCACGAAAAAAGTGTGCTTGATTAGGTACATTTCGTTTTCGTTTCCCTCGGCAAAATCTTCAAGTAGGCTAGCCACCTGCCCCGCGTGGTGTTGATACCTCTATTTCCGGAAAACAGTACAATACACGGAAAACTGTAACTTCAGCGCTAAGAGCAGTTGACAATTATGGACGACAGGAACAATCCACCAGTTTCATATTTGTCTTTCGAGAATCTCATTCGCATACTACGAGACTTGTACATGTAGTCACATGCGACTGTAACGGGATTCTTGGAGCACATGTAGTAAGTGAAAATTTGTAATCAGCCCTCAAACTATACAATATAGTTCTCCATTTGCTCAGACCTCCACAAATGCCCCCAATTTTGGGATGCATGATCTACGACGTCGCCTTGATCAATTTGGACAGCAGCAGGTATACGGCGGTGAACCCCAATCCTGCTCCGACAAGATACGCCATGAACTTCTTGACTGAAATCGAGGGCATCGTCATATCCAGCACTGCATGCGACGACACCCCCCCATTATGAGGATGAAGAAAACCTGGATGAATGATTACTCTCTCTTCGTCTCCTCCCGGAGATTGTTGGTGACTGCCTTTGATACGGTGAATCTTGGCAGCAGCGGTGATCGCCTCAGTATCCTCCAGTAGAGCTGTGTTGTTGACTTGGGCAGCACTTTCGGCAGTGATAGAGTCAATGTCGCTAGTGACGAAGATGACCACCAGCACAGTTAGAAAGAAGGGGAGATACATTGCCGTAGATGTCTAGGAACTTGGTGCGAATGAATCTCTTCGGCGGCGGCGTGCCGATGCGTTAGGCCAGAGTCTGCCGCTGCTCGACACAACAAGTAAGAGCGACTTTGGCAACCAGTAAACGTCTATCAGCTCGGTCTCAGCGTGACCCGTGTATAATACTGTGTGCAACAACAACATATCCATTTATGTCCGTTGATTAGTCACGTGGCAAGCGTATGGTTCCTCGCTGACATAAATCCATTATGTAGTGCGGATCTGACTTTCTTTTGCGAATACGCGTCTTCCCCATTTCGTTTGGTGCTTATATTTTTTCATATGCGGAGTTAGTGACGACAAAGAGTCAGTCCAGGCGTTTCCCTAAGTGATCAGTGCACGGAACAGCTCCTCGCAGTTCGTAGCTGTCGTTAGGATTCGACGCTGTTGGCAACCCCGAACCTCTGCAATTACAGTAGCCACCGTGTTGGATATCATCGCAATGGCGTTGGTCCTCCAGCGTCAATGTTGTGCGGGTCATACAAAAACCTTTGTGCGTAGGATAGAATATCACTGACAATCGAACAGAGCAAGTAATATCGGGGTGGGTGGCAAGACGCAAGTTAGCTAAATACGGGCCAAACTGCACGTACAGACAACGACTGAAAAAGCTGGCAACCCAAAACTCGGCAACCTACCGTGATATGACTTCAACGACTATACTAAACTCAATTGCCCATTTAGCCAATAGGTTACCAGGATTCCTCTATATAGACTAATCAGTGTGCTTAACCCCCCAAGCCCGAGCCGATCTGGCTGCGCCCATTTACCGAAACCGTACACACGATAATTTTTTTCTCAATGATGTGCATCCATAGTGAAATGAAGATATTTAGTAACGTGTCTTGCTCACAGTCGGGACACCACCCAAACCCTAGGTGTCTTCAATTCTGCTTATCGTGTATCGATAGCGTAACGCGTCCCCACAATACATGATAGAAGGCATTTCGTGTCGTAGATCAAGCAAATAGTGGTCAAAGACGGAGCAAACGATGAGAAAGCACCGTATGTATTTGTTGATTTTTAGAGTTTCAGGACAGATGGCGATGTGCAAGGACGACTCGCCCAGATTGCACACTTAGATCAAGTCAAAACGCAGCACAAAACACATGCCTAGTCCTCTACGCCGTCAACAGTGGTGTGTGTACGCTGGCGGCTACTCGGTGGGCTGCCAGTCTCCGATTCCTCGCTCGACTGCGCACCCGAGTCTTCCGCATCACCGTCGGCACTAGCGCGCGCCGGCTTCCGTGCTCGCAGCTTTCGCTTTCGCTTTCGCTGCGTCTGCGGGATTCTCGTCCCATCCCTCCAGTGCTTGTGCCATACCTCGAAGCACGATGTTGCAACGCCGTTGCTCGAATGCTTCACCTTGTTGCAGAGGAACACGCGCGACGCCAGCGCGTACATTGACGATGTTTTCAGCTTGCAAGCAGCACAATAGAAGGTCGTTTCACCACCGCGCGATTGGTCCTCACGCTTCAACACCGAGCATACCTTGCACGCTCTCTGTCGGCGCTTCTGCGTCTCGTTCCCGTTGCCTTTCCTCCACTCGTCCGTCTGCACTGGAACATGAGCAGTGACGGTGCGGTTGGATTTCGTTGGTGTCGGCTGCAGTCCCTGGTCGCGTATGAGCTGGTCCCAGTCGTCGTCTTGGAGCTGACATAGCCGCAAATGAAGCTCTTTGAGAAAGCGAACATGCGAAACCTTGCTCTTGCCGTCAGCAACTCGGCGGTAGTTGTAGATAATGAAGGCGTTGATGATAGCGATATCCATGAGCCCTAGAAATAGGGATTTGTAGTACTTCTTGTACCGACGTGCCAGTTGAAGCGAGTATCTGCGCAAACAAAGATGTAGAAGACACGTTAACGCTGAACCCGGAATGTGTATATACACGATACGAGAACTTTACGTTTGCAAACGAAGCTGGTCATGAACATCAACACCGCCCATGAACGACTGATAGTCCTTCACGAATCTTGGGCACATCACTTCCGCTTGTTCACCAGTTGCTTTGTCACGACGCACGGTTCGGTCTAAAATTGAGCTCCCTCCTGCCGCAAGCACGAAGACGCCTTGGTTGTCCCACCAGCGCGTAAACTTCAGACAAGGCACGTGTCTTGACTCAGAAATGTGGAACGTGCCTCGGGCAATCCAACGCGGGCGCTTGTTGGACTCTTTTCTGCCGTTGGGGAGCTTCTTTGGAAGAATTGCCTTGCAGAGACCCTGCCTGTCCGTCTGGACAGTCCCCACACTGTAAAACTTCATCATCAGCAACTGCATTGAAAGCACGACCGAAGTGTAGAAGCGATCCGTGACAATCAATCTGTAGTCTGCTGGTCCCGTAGGACCAAAGACATGCCTGAGGTTCCTGACCACAGCTGCGGGTCCGGACTTCGTATCGGGTGGGGTACTGCTATCTCTTGCTTGACGTTTGCCGCAGTAGACTTCAAAACTGTATCAGATACGATAGAAACAATAAGTTAGCGTGTACTGGACACGATAAGCGGACTCTAGAGCCAAAAAAAAGAGAGCGTGCCCCAAGGCACGCTCTCATTCTTACCGGATGCAGTACGCAGACTTAGAACAGCACAGCATGAACAGCTTAGCCCCCCCAGCGATGAGGCTTATCCTTCATGAAGATCCTCATTCGGTTGAATGGAGACGAGCACGAAAAGCATTGCCTCGTCAAACGCCATCACTGGTGGCGGAGCGAAGCTTCTTTGGAAGGTATCCTGCAGGACATCGATGACCGGACGAAGCTTCCAGGCTCGGTCGATGACCGCACGATCGTCACCATTGCTGCTGAAGTGAAGATTGCGCGAGATGTGGTCGAATCGATCTCGTTTCATGAAGTTGCCAAAGCCTCCGCGTGGGATAGCGCCTTCGTCCGTATTCTTCCAGTGGTGTGCGAACTTTTCTCGGTTGGGTGCAAAGGTCCTCGCAATCAGCAAACCAATGAAGCAGCATAACTCTCTGCCTGAGATTTTCAGGGTCTTTTGTAGCTTCGTCTTAATTTGCTCAGGGGCTTGTACCTGGAAGTCCGGTCGCTTGAGCTTGCGCGCTTGCTGCTTGGCGTGTTGGGCTTCCACACGAGCGTCCAGGTTTTCCGTAAAGTAGGTGTCACTCTCTCTCCCGATCTTTGCCAACAGTTGCGGCGTCACGAACCGCAGGAACGCACCGAGGGGAGTAGATGCGGCCTGCAGCGCACTAGCCGTGGGACCGTTAGGGCCGTCATAAATACCCGGATAGTCTTTGCCGAGCCATTCATCTGGTCGCACTTCATACGGTTCGTCCATGTACGGCCATGGTGTCTGAATTCGAGGCACTGTCCAGCCATTCACAGCCATGTCATCTAAGACTTGTTTGCGTATTGTGCCGCTGGCCACAGCATCTACACCTCCCACAGCTGTGAGCAGCTGCGGGTCAAAGTGCAGGTCTGGCGCAGCGTCGTCAGCATCCAGTGTAGCCCAGTCCAAGTCATCATCGTCGCTATAGATTGAATCTCCTTCGCCATCACCGTCCGAATCAAGCGCTGTGTAGTCTGCCAAATTGTCGCCTGGAGTGGTGATGTTGGGGTCGTTTGTGAGCGTGCCTGATACAACCAGTATATACTAGAGTTATAACATGTATCCATATCGTGTATGTATGCATGCCGCACTAACCTCCGACTTGACTGTCACCCTCTTTGGTTTCTTCTTCCTCGTTGTGTGAACTCCTTACGACACCAGTCTCGTCATCATTAGACCCACGTTCTGAGTCCTCGTAGTTGCTGTCCGAGTCTGCCAAGTCGAAGAGGTTGCTGAGATTACGCCGTGATGACATATCTACCAGGAAATCCAATCCATCGTTAGTCGTTACTGCTCAATACAAAGCTGCATCGCGTAATGCGTACCATTGGTGTCGTTGTTAGCGTTCAAATCCTCCTGACGTGTGCTTGTGCTGCTTGAATCCTCGTTCATCACGTGGGGCGAAGTGGCAATGAGTCTGTGGTTTGAGACCGGAGACGCGGGAGAGTCTGCAGCTAATTTCAAGAACGTTAGCATCGCACCAGGTGACATGAGTCTATACAGCAGCATACCTGCAGATGGCGTACGCTCCAGCGGTGCGCGGCTTTGGGTTTGATATAGATCTTTGGAATGATATGTACGATACACGTTAATGTCAAACAACTAGCGTGTATAATACCGGCAAGTCATCACATCCGTACCAGTCCGTTCTGGCGGGCTTTCAAGGCGGGCTGTAGCGACGTCCGGGCCCGCTGCGTCCCCTTCCTTTTGCTGACGATCTCGTTCCGCTAAAAGCGTACAGCTCGTCAGTCTCAGTGGTGGAAAGTACGCTTGAATCTCATCTTACCGATATCCACGCGATCCAAGTAGCCCATTAGCTCGTTCTCGCCCACAAACTAGTCCTCACCACGCGTTCCTTGCTTGATCTTGCCCGGCTTGATATAAAAGAAGTCGTTTGATAGTCCTGCGGGGCGCCTCGAAGTCCAGCCTACACGCTTGAGCTCTCTCCATCGAGCCTGGAACGCCATTGCTCCACAAAAAAGACGGCTTGAGCTGCGGCGGGGAGAAATCTCGAATGACCCCAAAACGGTTGGCGCGCAATGGTACCTCTGATCCCTTATTCGATTGTGTGTACCACACTGACAGCAGTGAGATCTTATATTTCGAAAAAACGAAAATCAAGCTGGCCGGAATTTTATGCACCCTCGTGCAGGAAGGATGGGGATAAACCAACCCCTACTTGACTTAACGTTTGTATGAGTCAATACAAAAAGGAAGAGTAAAAAAGTTTATTGTGTCTAATACAACATCAAGGATTTTAGTTAACGTGCCTGATACAGGCCTTCGGGTTTGGGGGGTTAAATTATTGACCGGTTCAGAGAGACCAGTCTTTTGTTGTTCACGTGGACGCTTTATTGGGATTTGTTTGTCCAGGAGGCTTCATTTAATCTAATCAAAATGCTTTATTTTTCATGTCGAGTTTATCAGTCGGATGCAGTACTTGGACTAAACTTATACTTCGAAGTAGTACGGCGAATGGCGTTCAGCGGCGCCGGCTTTTTTTAGTCGTTGTCTGTACACCCTTCACTCAAATTATTATAGTCCTGCTTCGGATATAGTCATGAAACTGTTTTATTTTTATTTTTTTATTATTGAGGTGTATTGTGTTACTTACCCTAGTGCTAGAGCTGAGCTCGAATAACCATTCCGGCCAAGTGTTTATAGCTTGTCCAGTTCTTGACCCCCTTGACGCCACCCTACTTCCTTCAGGCCTTCGTGCAGCTCGCCTCCCCTTCCCTCTCTTCGAGCCACTGCTGGATGTCTCCTCGCATCTTTTCTTCCAATCCACTGCACAGCGGATGCGCTGTGCCGTCCATTTCCAGCGCCGCCATCGTGCTACGCCTCGTGTCCATCGCGAAATTAGCCAGCCAATCTGCCATTGTGTTATGTCGTCTGTAATGGTGCCTCCACCCTTGCACTCTGCCGATGTCTGCTAACCTTGTGCAGATGTGGTACCAATGCCGCATCTTCGCTGATTTTGGTTGAGTTCGTAGTCTCATCATGCGTAAAATCAGCCCACTATCCCCCACAATCCACATTCCACTCCATCCTTTCTCAACCACTTGGTTTAACAGCCGATGCAGGCCAATAAACTCAGCTTCGTTATTTGTCGTGGTGACACGCCCGAGCGCTGTAGTCGCTGCCCAGACTGGCCGTGCCGTATCTGCCGTCTCTCCGACTTCGATAATTACGGATCCGCTTCCTCCTGGTCCCGGATTCCCCCGCGAGCGCCATCAAAGAAACCCACTTGCCTTATCTCCATTTGCGCCATGCGCTGTTCGTCCGGGCTGTCGCCTCCAGTCCCCTGTTTCCACCTTCCGATGATGACACCCGCCGCCCTTACCTTTGCTTCAGTTTTTGCTGTCAGCGGATAAAGGTTCAGCCTGTATCTCATGAACGCTTCCGTGACTGTAGCCTTGGTCCTGTCTAGCGTCTCCATCATCATCATTGTTCTCTGCTTCCGTCCTCCCGGACACAGCCTATCCACATTTCTTCTCCATATTGCTGGAGCATTACTGCAGTTGCAAGCTGCCATAAGTCCTGAGCCACCTCCCTCATTTGGTCCCAGGGTTCAAAACGCGTGCTCCGTCCCCATCCAGTCAACCGTCTCGGTAACCTCCGCATTCTAAACTCAAAGATGTCTGGGATCGCCTTTTCTCTCTCAATATGAGTGATAGAGCCTTCAGTTGCGCCAAAGCCCCATCCATTGAGTAGTAAGGTCCAGTATTGTGTTGCTTCCTTGCACCGCCATGCCAGGTGCAGCGTTCCCCCCTCATCATCTTTGCTGCACCCCCGCGCCGTACACTGGTAACCCTGTTCCGCACCATCCCACAACCGGAGTCTGTTGTGTTTTACCTTGAAAATGTTTTGGGAGTGGTAAGGCGATACCCCCTCCATTCGTTGAATACGCTGCCATGTCAGTTTCTGCAGCGCTGTCGCTATGTCTCCATGCGCCTTCTCTAGCTTAGCAGTTGTGGTCATTATCGCCCCGTCCGCCACTAGTTGCTGTCCTTGGGCCATCAGCCTTTTATATTTCCTTCGCGATTGTAACCATCTGCGTTTACCGGCCCAGAGCGGTAGGCACCTCATGATCCACGGGTGTGGCACGACCCATACTGTGGCTAGCCCTACTTTCAGGAAATTGGCCACCGCCTGCTCTACTGTCTCGTGCTCCCTTTTCCAGGGCACCCTCGTCGGAGTCGGTCCCCAACAGTGGTCTATTTGTATCCCATCTTATTGTGAGAGGAGGAAGACGTGGTCCGGGTCCTCCAACTTGTGTCGGACCTGCAGCACCGCCTGCTGGGTCCTGTTGAAGACTATCTCCGGAAAGTTGGCCACCAAATTTAGCCCCACTTCCTGGAAGATGAGTGCGACATCGCCTGCCATCGGAATCGAATGTGTCGTCGGCTTTAGTATCACCGCTCCGCTTTCTGCGTGGGAAATGCGTAGAACGTCTTTGACCCTTAGATTCTGTACAGCCGGCACTAACTTGCGATATACCTTCCATTCGCACTCATTTCCTTGGGAGGAGCCCACCCATAGTTGCTTGAGCGGGACTTCTTCGATTGCTTCCGTCCGGCATTCACCTCGTTCCGCCTGCCTTCTGTTGCACTTCTGCACTAGCAATAGTCGTGCCTCCCCGGAACACTGGATCATCAGTCCGTCACTTGTCCATCTTGTGCTAACACCCCTACTGCGTCTGAGCGCCCGTCTGATTTCGTTGAGGTCGTCCTTATCTCCTGGAAACGGATCCGTGTCCCTGTGTGATTGCAACTCTACCCACGACCGCCCAGTCGCCCATATCGAGCTCAGCGGTCCAGGTTCCGGGGTTCCTTTCATCGGCATCAGCTTGGTTGCACTTCCGGTGTTCCTCGTCTGCAGAATGTCACCAATCCGTTGCTGCTGCTCATTCTGCGTGATCGCCCAGTCCCCTACCACTGTAGCGCCAAGCGCCATTAGCTCCAGTCGAATGTTAGGCACTCCGAGTCCTCCGCTGTTTGGATTCTGCCTGGCAACTGCACCGTGTATCCACCCAGCGGGTGCTCTGTCTGGTACCGCAAATTTCGATTTCCATACATATTGACGAACGCTCATATCCACCAATTTTATAATCTCTTCCGTTGGCCAAGCATGTCTGGCAACGTACAGCATTTTGGGTATGATGATGGCACTGGCAATCGCTGCGCGTTGTTGCACCGAATTCGTTTTGACCTCCGCTAGCGCCAGTCGGATTCGTAAGGCAGCGAAGGCCTTCTCCCATGCTTCGGTGATTGTGCTGCCAACCCCAGCAATGTGGCCCAGGTATCTGACAGTGTCCGTCGGCTCAATTACCATGCCAGTTTCCTTATTTTTCTCTAAGGACCGCTGAGCCTTGTCTGTTGTCACCTCTTTTCCCTCTTCTTCTTCATCTTCATCACTGCCGCCGATGTTGTAGTTATGAAACTGCAATCGATGGGAACATTGCAGCTTCTGTCGTCGGCAGCCGTCCACATGTGAAGCAATCTCCGAGGACGGTAGTTTAGTTGGTCGTAGCCAGTAGTTCGGTAGTATTGTGCCTTTCTGCCAAAACTCCCTCCGTTTTAAGGTCCTACGTAGGAGGAGGGTCTTACGAAAGCTCTCCTAACTGACCTGGTGATAGCCACCAAAAATTGCAGGCAGGACTATTCATGTGGTGTAGGAAATATGACCAAAACCAAATTGAAATTTAAGAATTCAGACTGGGTTACTGGTTTGTACACGCCTGCTTAGCCCGACAGAAGCCAACTTATCGTCGACATTCCCTGTCGTCTTGAAAAGCAGGTACCAACGGCGAAGGTTTCGGTGAAAACTCCTAGTACCTCAGATACAACAGTTATTTCAATGTTGTATACGTACTGTAAAACGATGCCGCGCCAGCGGATAACGGTTGTGTAACCTATAGACGCTTTGATAATGCTAGTGGAGACCTCACCAAGGACGAAATGGCTGGTAGATTGTGGCCATTCGGTCTTTAATTTGTAAAAAAGGTACTCTTTAGCCCAAATCGGAAGCCTTTCGTAAGGCTTGATTTTCCTACATTCATTGGATGATACTCGCGAAACTACTGTGATTTGATTGGGTGAATACGTATTTTGTCTTGCCTCCAGTCATTAAATCTGCGCTGACAACTTGGCAAATTCTATGTATACACCTGACCCCTCTTGCTTAGGACCTACCTTTAAGGTCAGATTGGCCAAAAGTCGGGAAAGATACAATACTATACCACTCCGTTCCGGATCAATCGCACAATATGGGTTTAAAGTCTCTACGGCCAAATCGCAAAGGAAATATACTTGCCTTTATTATTGAATCCTCGTTACAAAGCCGATGGTTTTGAGACGTATTCTGCGGCTTCGTTGGAGCATCGGATCGAGAGGGGAAGTCGTCTCTCCCGCTTTAGCTGCGCTTTTTTTTTTTACGTGTCTTGGCTTGTTGTTGCCGTCACCACGCTGGAGAATGCACTGGTCCATTGATCAATGTATCCTAAGGAATGCTGCGTTGATAGTGTCGGGTGGCATCTCCCAGTAGGACTCTGTGACCGCGTCGGTCAACTCGTCCAGCGTTCGGGCGTTTTTCTGGCGTTGGCGAGCTTGGATGGCGCAGAATAGCCCTAGATCTAAAATGTTGAGGTCAGGGTTGTTTGGGGGCTGACTGCGAAGATCAACATTTCGTCCGCAACGAGAGACAGCCTCACAGAACTGGGGTCGTTGGCCTTGAAATGAGTGGGCGGATTGGCTTGCTGAACTATAATTCATCGCTAGTGTTCGGCCAGCGAGCGCAAATAGAAGGTAGAAGCCACGAAATCAGCACGTTACGGTAGGCTTCCTTGGTGACAGTGATTTCCTTTGTTTCTGTGTTCCTGCTGGACGTCGTTTGCTTGAGCGCTGAGCCGAGACCTTTTTGACAAAAGCCCATACACCAAGCTTTCCGTCGAAATACTGCTGGGTATTGACTTCGCCCCGAGGTCTCGCAACCGCAGCAAGAACCATCACTGGCGTGATAAACCTTCTACTTTTGACACATCATGTGGTCACTGGGAAGGAGAAAGATGCGGCGGGTACTGTCGGTGAAGGAGAATATCTCCTCGTCAACAAGCACAGTGTCCAGCATGCCGGCGAACAGATGCGTGTCCATGTTGATATGGCTCACGCAGAAGTACAATCGGGCGTGGCGGATTGCCTCCGTTAGCAGCAGCTTCACGACGCTCGTCACCTTGCGCAGATCGCTTCCTTTAATTCGTCGATGAAGGGTAGTCTGTGGTACTCCATAGGCAGCAGCAGCGGATCGCACCGTACTGTGTGCAGCGACATTTATCTTCCTCAGCTTTTCCAGGTCTTCACTTCGGTCCTCGGCGTGGCGGCCGCTAATATGCATGTGTGACAGGGCAACGTAGGAACCCGTGAGCTCCGCCTCTTTTTTCGCTCGCTGCCACAGTCGAGACGCAGTGCTTGGGTGGATGTCATAGCACACTGAAGGAGCCCCGCGATAGTTCGCCTTCGGGTCCCGCTATCCGGAAAGGGTCAATAACAATGCGCTGGCGGTCTATGGATGTAACGTTGCTTGTGCATCGGTGGCTGAAGTTAGTTGGAAAATGGGGTCATGACACTCGTGCGTTGTTGCTTGGGGTAGGTGAAATCTAGAATGAAACCGAGCTGAAGCCCCTCTCGCTCCGGTGGATGAAGGCCTTTGAAGGCGCTCAATGCGTTCACTCCTAGTATAGCGTCCACATGTAGGTGTTCGGCGACTAGTACCTGTAGCGCTATCTCCACCGATCCCAGACGGATGGGTAGTGAGGCGAGGCGGGTGAACGCCTTTATCGTCCAGGGTGTATAGCGCACGCGCGCCAGAAGACTCGGCCGATCAGGAAGCTTAAACTTCGCCTTTCGGAAAGCCCAATGGGGTCAGACTACCTCCAAAAGTACGGGACTTCCGGAAGTAGCTTGGCGTGTGACCTTGTGTAATCCCTATAGGTGTCGTTTGTCTTCGGAAGACCGGACTCCACCTGATGAGTTGTTCCTACACAATCAAAATGAATACAAGAATACAGAGTGCGTACGTTCACTTCTCGACGCAATTAGTACAGCTGGGGTTAGACCACTAGCAAAGCCTTCCCAGATGACCAAATAATACAGAGAGTTATACACAATATACAGCTGCTACTTATTCTTTTGGACCCTTGAGCAGTGGGTCCGTACACCAGTCTACTTGTGTTTCACCTGGAAGACTGGTCACTTCCAGATGCACCCTTGTTGCGCACCACTTCCAGTAAGGAGGATTTATAACTCCTTCCAGAAGATAACTTTCAGATATATCCAAAAGGAAAACCACTTCCGGATCACTCAATATACAGTCCTATCACACAGCAGTCTATTCGATCAAATTCCGGGGGGTGACTACTAACAACCTCCTGAAACGGCAATTACTATGAAATGGGGGGTCTAGAGGACACACTCCCAACTGAAATATGAAATAGGACAGATCACGTACGAATGCGCGTCACTCGGTCACCGGCTAATTTGGTCTTGAGCCTTTCGGAGAGTTCCACGGCGGTCTTCGCGATCACGACGCGTCCAAACGCAGGCTGGGTGAACCCGGGTCCCCGGAAATACACGGCGGCTTGTCCGGCGTTATCCCAGCGTGCTTCCAGGCCAACTGATAAGGGCCCTGAAAAACACTTGCGCCCTTGGTGGCAAAACGAACTCTCTGTTATTTTTAGTCTCTGCTAGAAGCCTTCTGTCAAGGTCTCTGCTGGAAGTCTTCCACATGCACATTTGTCTTGGTTTCACTATAGGGTTCTTTGGCGTAATCAGCATCCGGGAGGCTGACACATCCTGGTCGCAAGCCGGCTCTTCGTGCATAACATATCCGGCTGGTCGTCTTGGTCTGTCGCTAATATCTTGGGCTTTGTATACTGGAAAATTGGAAAGGTCTTGGTGGGTACAAATCAGGAGCGTCTGGTCAGCCTCCGCACCCACAACGTCTGGGTCATCTGCGAGTCACATCAGGAAGTAACTCGACATTGGGAGGACTTCTGGAAGTCACTTGGTCTCAGTATGCTGTGGGAACTTGTACCAGTTCTCCGTTCGTCCTCGTTCTTCCCTGTCGCGCGCACTTCTGGACCAATCATCACCGCGAGTGCTTCCATGGGAAATGGGAAACGACGCTCGGACATTTTACGTCCAGTCGCCACGTGTCAGTAGGCAGGCCCAACCACGGATGCGTAGACGATGGCCGGACGAACTTCGTACCCGACCTTTGTACGGTTTCAACGCCTGCACCGCACGACCCAACTGTTTCATCACCTACCAGTCGACAAGACTCAGCGTCGCTCCAGTATCGGGCAACATCTGAGAAGGTAGACAGTCGATGTAGCCACTAGAGAGTGCCTCAAAACTCCGCACGGAGCATACCACGCGCCGTTCCCCTTCCACTATTCGGGGTAAGTCAAAATCTTCGTCACCGTCGTCGTCACGGACGCCAAAACCGTTAGGCAGGTTAACAGTGACGGCTTCCACCAGTCCGGTCTCCAAAGACGATTCCGACCTAAGACTCTCCGGCCTGAGCACATTCACGTAATGGGAAGCGTCTTCTTCGCGCTCGGGGCGTGACTCCAACTTGCCCAGCGCCTCACAACAATCCTTGTGTAGCGCAGAACAGTTGAAACACATTGGTCTCCTAGCTTGCCGTCGGCGATGTCTTCTTGCTACGGGTGCGGCAAACCGCCCCGTGCGATCAAACAGCTTCCTCCAAATCCTTATAGCGTTTCCGGCGAAGTAGCCCTCCACCCAAGTTAACACCCTGTTCCAGTACGGACCAAGCATACCTCGTTCGCTCACTACACAGTGGGCGTGGTATTGTAGCCGTTCCCAATCCACCTCAAGACTCTTATCTTGTAACGGAGGGATTTCAACAGTCCCCCCGTCCGTGAGAAAGTGTTCACTATGTACTTCACTCGCGCGGGCTCGTCGTTCACTTCCTTCAGCATGCGATACACTGCTTGGCGACCAATAGTTCGTGCTTCCTTCGGGCGACTTGTCTTCCGAGCAAACACTTCCGCGACAGCGGTTATCTTCATCAGCGACGCGGTCATCTCTTCCGTCTCTAGAGAGAACGCGATATTTTCCTTCACAGTCACCTCAGCGTCTTCAGTGTCATTCCTGGCGACCATTGTTTCGACGTCGCTTTCGCCTTCCTCGCTTGAGCTGCCATCGACCACGTCTGACTTCAGAACTTTGGGAACCATACTCGCCCAACACCCTTAGCCACGGTTTCGGTTCTCTTATCCGTACTAGCGACGTGTCCAGGCGCGGATGTCGAAAAGTCGTGGTTCGCTGTCTTCGTTTCGGCCGAATTCTCCAACGTGACACGGAACCATTCCTACCAATACGCGGGTGACGCCATACCCTCTGGCGATGCAATTCTTGTCCGAGCCAGCACCTCCGTTTCCAAACCGAGGAATTGCGCCATGTCCTCCAGTGTTGGTTCCTTCTGGGCCTCAGCGTTTTGCATCACACGTCGCTTCAACTCTACCTCGTCCAACGGATACAATCGTTCTTCGTGTTCTTTGTCGTACTCTTCCTTTTCAACAGCGACATCTTCCTTAGCAATCACGCTTGCCTCTTGACCTGGGACCCATTCATCCAGAGCGTCCAGTTCAGCGTCCGTGAACAAGCGGTCGTAAAGCGACGGTTTCTCTTTCTTGGTGTGGTCCATAGCCACCGTACCGTCCTTGCCCTCCCCACTAACCTTATCTTTGTCCACATCCGCCACCAAGTTCACCAATTTCACACACGGCGGCTCGGGTGGTTCATCCGCCGGTTCCTCCCACCCTAGGAAGACTGTTTCTCCAAGGCCTAGATTGTCCAGACCGTCGTCGTCGACCCAGAGGGGTTCCTCTATTCTCTTGGAAGTGAGCAGGATAGTCGCAATCACTGCGGCCTTTTTCGGAGGTCCCTCCGTCTCGGTTACGTCCTCCTGTTGGGATACGACAACCGTGCACTCAACGACCCCGGGTCGTGTACTTCTTTCGCTTCGCGCAGCCCTTCGTCAAGATCGTTTTCGTCGACTTCAAAATCGCTCCTGCCCAATTCAAAGCCGTTTACCACGACCTCACGACCGTCCAGTTCTGCCACCATATCTTCTTCTTGTTCCTCCCACACAACGGGCTCTTCGATCGTGCCCCCGTACTTCACAAGTTCCATCTCACCGTTCCGATCCATATCAATGAATGCAGCCTGTTCTAATACGGCGATACAGTCATCCGAATTGTCGTATTCCTCGTTCGCTATCTCCATCACACCTTCCCGTTCCAAGTCCACGCTGCCGTCTGAGCCAACCCTCGCAACCTCACTCTCACTCCATACCTCGTCATACTTGATGATCGTCCGTCCAGTTCTATCGGCACGGTCACCCCTTGAATCATCCACTAGACCAGAGGAAGGAGTGACTCTCTCCTTTCCTTCCTCCTGTCTCCATCATTGACGAGGAGCTGGTGGCGACGGTGGGCTATCACCCGGCCGTGCCAAAGCTCGTAGCGAAGCTATTCCAGGGCAATTGGCTACACTGTGCCCAGGTTCCTCGCCGAAGTAGCAGCCACGAGACAGTCGTTGGTCTCCTTGACCACCGTTCTGCATCCCATTGCCACGGTACTGATCTTCACATCCCGCTACAATTTGTCCGAGCAGTCTACACCGGCGACAAGTCATCCTTTGTCGAGGGCAATAGACACGACTGCAGCCATTCCGATCGCAACGCCCACACACGCTTTTTCCTTCGCGAGTACGGTCGTCAGCCGCCATCTTGATTTCTCGAAATGATCTACTGTTCCCTTGGTTGCCACTAGCAGGCGACGGACGGTCTTGCACGGTCGCAATTGTCGGATCACGGTTACGCGGCGACCGTGGAGGCTGCCACCGGTCCTGTTCCATCTGTTCTTGCCATTGTTGCTGCCGTTTGATGAACATGAGTTAACTGTTCGGCCACAGATTGACCTTTGTCCTTCTTGCTTCGCGACGGCGCATCATCATCAAACTCATCCTCTTCCTCGATAGGACGGTGCATGTCCTTGAACATCAGCCATTCATAAGCACCAGGAATATCGCACGCAGGGCTCGAGTCCAGCGTTGCCAATAGATGCTTGTTTCTCAGGCCAAGATGTAACAGTTGATACCGCATCCGTGGATCCGGGTAGTCCAGGGCTTCGCACAAGTCCTATACACGACCCCCCCCCCCCCCCCCCCCCCCCATTCTTCTACGGACCCACCACGTTCGCGCTGCGTCGTGTGCAATCGTTCACACAGTTCATCAGCCGTCCGACTCAGGAAGTGGTTGTGGAACCGTCCCGCAGGTCTTAATGCTCGAGTTTCCCCACCACCGCTCGCCTTCCTTGTCCTTCAACTTTTGACGAAACACCAGCAACCGTGACCGATCCGGTAGTCCCTCTGTGTATGACTCGAAGGCCTCCCAAAAGTCACGAGATTTATCGACCGTAGCAGTATCCGAGTAAAACATCGACAGCACTTTCAAGGCATTCGAAACCAGGCTCGACACCGCAAACGACTCGGTAGCACCGATGGAGGTCACTGACCATATCTGGTCCGTGTTCGCGCAGGTGCGGTCCGTCCAGGCGATCTCTGAAGCGGTCGCGCATTCCGAGTTGCAGTTGGAGCGTTCGGCCGAGTCGTCGGCACACCCCTCGTCGGTTGAGCACTTCGTCTGACGGGCGGAATATCTCATCTCACAGGCGGAGGCATATTCCGAGTAGTTGGAACTCCTCCTGAAGGTTGTGCACTTCTCCTCACGGCTGGAGCACTTGTGGACGAGGCAGCGGTAGTCCTGGCCGCTCGCGTCGTACTTAGTGTCAGTGTATCTCTTTTATATGGTTGCTGAGCCCAACCAGACAACCATACGGGTTAGACCCAGCCAACCAAGGCGCATAATGTGCTGGAGGCGTTCTAACACTCCGTTCTGAGGACCTGAAGATCATCTTCATCTCCATCTTGACGTTCCAGCCCCAACCAATCGATGGACGATCAGCTCTGCGCGTTTCCGGTCCAGCATAGCGAGCAATGAACCCACTTGACGACTTCCTTGGCGCTTCCGTCTGCTCCTCCCGGTAGGCCGTCGCATAAGGGGGGGGGGGGGTGATTCCGTGTACGGAGACCCGTACGGTTCCGTATACGCATACGGTTCTCCATACTCGCCGTATTCATCGACGTCTTCGTCATAGTCAGCGGCGTACCCTCCAGTCACTGCCTCTTCGAACGAGCCACGGTGAGAGTGTTGATAGGCACGGTCCTTGGGAAGCGTCCGTTCTCGAACCGTGTTCTTCCATTTCCCCGGCGAGATCATTCGTTCCTTCGACTGGCTCACCTCTCTCAGTGGCCTTTGATTCGTCTTCATACTCGTCTCACAGATCTCTCATCATTTCTCCATGTAGCGTCTCACGGTCCTGGGCTGTGGCAGCCAATACTGACCGTCCACTTCCGCTTCCACGACGACTTCCAGTTCTCGAATTCGACAGAGCTTCTTCACCTTGGCCCGTAGGCCGTCGACTGGTCCGGCGACGCTCTTCGTACTTCAGTCGTTTCACTTCAGACCGTACCATCACCGTAGGTCTTCCACCATATCCCTCGTTACAGTTGCCACCGCGGCATTATCCACTTGTGCTAGCCGTTCCACGAGGCTCTACTGCACCCAATTTTCCAATTCGACGCACTGTCTCTCACGCATCCGTCGAAGCTTCCAGGTCCGTCCGCCGGACTCCCACAAATCCACTTGAAGGTCGCGCTGCTGTTCCTCAGTCGCCCACTTCCGTTCCACTTGACCGTTCCTAGACGGCGCTCCGCCGAGACCGTTCTCAATGGCCTTCCGGGACGGTTTCTTCTCCGGTTTCAACGGTGAGGCGGCCTCCAACGCGATTCCGTGCGCGGCCCACGACGTACGAGGCCCTTGCCACGCGTACGCTCACAGTAGATGACGAGGAGGCTAACCGCACTCCAGACTCTCCTAGGGTACACAGCTGCATGCCGAAGACTGTACCCTGCTTCTCCACCAAGCTGTCGCGAGCCGCTTTAGGACGACCCTCGAGGCGTATGGCAGGTAGCGGCACACGGGAGAGTAGTTCAGACGCTAAACAAATCAATATAAAAATATCAACTTGTTAGTTCCAAGGCTTTTTCACGACTGAGTTTTCCTACTTCGGAGGCGGGCTGTCCTGCCGCCCTCCTTTCCTGTCTGCTTACCATTCCGTCGCCATCCTGCCGTGCCTCCGTGGCACCCCTTTTCTATCCTTGTCCTTCCTCACTTCACTGCACCATAGCTCCACCGGCATGCCTCCCATCCTCGCGATGGCACGACATCCTCATACCTCACGTTCCGTGCCTTGACGTTTGCTTTGAAGTATGGGGCACCCCTTCCGCCAATGAGCGTCCCGCTGTCTTGACCCAAAACGCTAAAGTGGCGTCAGCGTAGGACTGGCCAGTCCCATCTGCGACATGGCCGCTAGTTCGTCTTCACGCAGTTGTTCCGCCAGCAACTCTTCCGTTAGAGCAGCAGGCCGGTTCGCCTCGGCCCCGAGACGGTTGCCTCCGTTACCACTCGGGACATCATCAAAGCCATGAGCTAAGGCCATTTGCATACCTATTTTCAGCTTTCCTGTCAAACTTTCGACTGCATCTGCCCCAATAGTAGTACCGAAGGTGTCACTGAGCGGGGTCATTGCAATTAAATAGTACTGACAGTTTCCGGTTTTCGGTATTGTTACTGGTCAAAGTCTACTCCTCGTAAGGATCGTTTGTCCAACATGCTTTGACAGGTCAAGCCTAGCGATATTAAGCTGTCGTAGGTGCTGCATTACTCCCCATTCAAGCGACGTTTTTTTCATTCAATCGCTTCCATAATAAGTCGTTGTTATCATGTCAGCGCTTTCGGTCCGATGATATACTATGGTTCCTTAGGTGTGGGGACGTTTGTCGCTTTCTTGGCTTCTTCAGGCTCCGGATCTGCATCGCTTCCAAGATCGATGGCTTCCCTTTTGTCGTTCTCCATGGTCTCGAACGTGAGTGTGCCACCTATAACTGTGCTAGCAGTAGTTTTCCTGGGATCCCCAGTCCTGCGTCGGCCACTCGATTTTGGCGAAAACCATTCCGACGTTTCTGCGTTGCCTACTATTGCACGACCTTCTTCCTGCTGCTTGTTTATCATTCGCGGGGTATTAACCTTGAGAATTGCTGGTGCATTTGTGCTACTCTTCGAGCTCAGTTACTCCCACATTTCTTCTGGCTCCTGAAAACTCGTCACCGTTGATTTTGCTTTCGTTTATGACTTGATGTCATTAGCTGTGACGGTCAGACAGCTGTCTTATCCTTTCCAGTGATCTGATGATGCACGGCACTGAACAACTGTGTGTCACGGTCTGCCACATTTATAGCAAGGAGACGCTAGCGTGAATCAGGTATGATGAACCAATATTTTCGCCCCTATCCAATCGATGAACCGGACCCCATCCAAAACCTCAGCGCATCCGGGAGATCTGAAGTAAATTTCCCACTCGTCCGTTTGACAGGTTCGACGTCCTCAACTGGGCTCCTGAAATGTGGTAAATTCACCATGGAACTTTGATCTAATTACGTATTCATACCCGCCTCGTCGATACGTTCAACAGTCTGATTTTATATCTGTGATGCTGACCTTCATTCGGGATTCCATCAAGACCTTCACTGACAACGTCAGTGGATTTCATTAGCAAGTATGGAAAATACCAGCGAATTAACGGAGTTGGAGTTTAAGAGACTATGGACCGAATATGGGGAGGATATAGCTTCATCTAGTTCAAAACGAACCTCTTTTTTGGGTAGTAGATTATGGGGATCAGTTTTAACTTTGGAACTAACTGCAAAGTTGCTGCAACGACCAACATTTGTGATGGTGGCTAAGAACGGAATCGAGAAATCAAGTTACCAAGTTTTCGAGCCGAAACTTCTTAAGAAAAAAGCTTTCACGATAGAAACTGCAAGCGATTACAACATCGCTGACAAAGATCCTAAACTGTGGCTACATCGACTGCAATAGGAATGTGAAACTCCAAGGGGCAAGGAGCACTTGCCAATCGTACTCCAGTACGAAGACCAACAATGCATGTGGCTACACTTGAGGTGGGGGGGGGGAATCAAAGCCATTGCATAATACAGAGGGTGAACTTGACCATGAAGGAAATCGTCCAACCGTGAAACAAGAATGCGCGAGCGAGACGAATATATTCGACCAGCGAGAAGAAACACAGGAGGCAAAATGGTCAATGATTTATACATCCATGGTCGTTACTATTAGATTCAACTCAGAAAATTTCAACCGGAGCGGGTAAAATTGCTTCAACTATGCAAGAATACCCAAACAGACTAGCTCGGCGGCATATGCCTATGCACCAGAACTAGCAACGTTTATCGACCACCCATTCATACGTGAGGCCACTGGACCGGCTTTAATCAATGACCTTTGTTACATCCTTGA
Organism: Phytophthora ramorum; assembly: GCF_020800215.1. Lineage (NCBI taxonomy): Eukaryota > Oomycota > Peronosporomycetes > Peronosporales > Peronosporaceae > Phytophthora > Phytophthora ramorum. Next base: position 871,927 of record NW_027150659.1, read on the forward strand.
TCATGATGAAGAGTTGCAGAAAGCATCCTCTGCGCTCGATCTAACAGGATTGGAATCAAAGTTAGCTAAACAGTCGCTGAGTGCACAGGAGCAGCCAGTGGCAATGGAGGAAATGTATGTTAGAGTAAACAACAGATACAGATGCCGCGGTTTTCCCGGACTTGTATGCAGACCTACACAATATTGCAGGAACGTTCTACACACCGGGACGAGTAAAACGCAAAGGCATCACGAAACGAACTGATCTCCGGGTAATTACACAGAATTTGCAAGGATTTACGGAAAAGCGCCGAGAGAGATGATTTCGGGGTTGGAAACAGCACTCCGATGTACCTCCAGCAGATATTATATTCGTTCAAGATACACATTTGAAAACTATAAAAGACATTGCAAAAAACTGATGGCGCTGTGGAACCAAATCTGGGGGGTAACAAACCCACAAAATTCTCTCAGTTACTGGACAACTACAGCAACGGATTCTGGCGGGGTAGGAATCCTACTAGAACCACGTATTACAGTACGAATTCGTCCTTGGCAGTGGACTAGCTAGACGGGTCGACGTGTTGCTGTAGAATTTGGTGACTCGAGACTGGTGAACATATACGCGCCAATTGACAGATTTAAAAAGAAGGTATTTTTTTATGACCTCCCCGCGTGGGTTACTACAGAACAACCAACATTATGAGGTGGAGATTTCAATGCTGTCCTATGTCCTTGACAAGACAGGATTGTAAACGGAAACCCGAGCTTAGGGTCATGCGAAAGTAAGGAGCTACAACAACTTACTGAGGACTTTGACTTGTTGGATACCATTACGCACAACACAAAAAAAAGATATCGATGAAGATAGTATACCAGACCCGCTCACTCATTATTCTTTCTGGCGCAAACGGTCAGCGATTCGGCCTGACTGGTTCTACACTAGCAGTGACATTGCAGCAATAGCTCAAAGGGTTGAAGGTCGCGACCTAGCCTGCTACTCGGGTTATCAAAAAGTACGATTATGAATGACACTGCAAAACGACTCCACCCAAAAGAGCAAAAGAAGGACAAGTTATCCTTTCAGCAGCTCTGGGCCGGACTGGGTCCACAAACAGCTTCAAAAACGAATCAAGACATTGGCGGCCACTTATCAAGAACAGAGTTGTCGTGGGATACGTTTGCAAACTAACTTTCAGTCATGATCGGGCAAGTAGTACGAACAGACAGGAAGCACACAGAGCAATACGCAAGCAAATTTGCGTAAGTCAACCGCTAGTACCCGAACCAAAGTGCAAACAGAATCCCAGCAACAGCGAATTTGTCAAGGAAACAGAGCCTTCGGTAGAATGTCAAAACCTACGGCAGCGAACCTGAAACAATTCTAAAAAAAAAACGTGCAAATTGTCAAAGAGATCAGCATATATCGGCAATTGAACCATCCTCTGGACACGTTTACCCTGAAATCATGTCGACGGCTGATCTAATGGCAAGTGAATAGAATGATAGCCTAGGAGCATCTCATGCTACTGTTGAACCTGCATGCGTACCTGATGAGCTTCATAAATTTCATGAAGTTCAGATACAAAATAATTATTGCCGGAAGAGCAGCAAACACTAGTTGAATCGATAAAACATGGGGAGGTGTTGCAAGCGATCGATCAACTACCTCGTGATAAATCGGGCAGATCTTCAGGATTACCACACGATTTTTACAAAGATTTTAAAGATGAATTAGTAGATTGCCTTGTAGTCGTGTACCAAGCCATACAGAAAGGAGCGTCGGTGTCAGACCCATTTTTAGACGCTATTATCGTACTTCTTCGAAAGAAAGGAGATTCTACAATGATATGGACATGTGGGAAACCACGACAATCAGAGCAGTAGCGGTAGCAGCCGAATTGATCGAAATGTCAAGGACAGACAGAATATCGTTGGGCATCTTCAAATTCACCAGCCTACAGCCAAGACTCCAAGAATTGCTCAGAAGCAAATGCATTCGAAATACCAGTCCATCCTGGCCAACTGATAAAACCGCGATCAGGCACAGCCTTAAAAAAACTACAGGATTCTATAGTTATAACGTAACAAAATAGAGATTCTCTACCCCCCTCCACACACACACTCTCTCTCTTCCGAGTTGGATACATTGTGTATCCAACACCACGGATACGTAGATGGTGGCTCACTGGCTCACAACCACCCATGCATAAAATATATAGGGGAAACTATAGTTGACATAGGAGTTTTATTGCACGTATTGACGATTTCTAAGTAACTTACTAAAAAAATATCAGTCTACAATCTACACTGTTTAAGTCAACCGTTCCCCAAGACCGGGAACTGCCATTCACTTCGAGTTTGTACACTCCTATCACTTCCTTAAGCGCAAGGTGCTGTGTGACTCCCGTCACATGTGGTAGCACCAATCCACGCCTACACAGGTAGGATTAGACTACCTGAATCCTCTGTGGTCTCAAGCGTTGAGCCACCATGGACCGAAGTGAGTTTCCTCACTTGAACGACTCGCAGTTCGTGTAATGGGTCTGCTTAGAACCACTACTTAAGCTTACACGTGTGCGCACGTGCATGAGGAAGCGTAGGTGTAATTCACTTAAGTTCAGTATACTTGTATCCGAAAGTATACTTAAACTAAGACAAAGGAACCGAACGATAGCTTTGGTGCCAAATGAGAACTGTATTGATTATAAATGGGGTTTCCTCCTAAAACTGATATTTCTAATGAGAGGTTCTGCCATTGGATGGCTGGCAGAACCCCTATCTATTGAATGACTCTCATTGGTAGAAAGGTGTTACTTTCTACCAGTCATATGGCTTTTGCTATGAATGTGGACCACCCTGTGGAGTGGTCACCTGAATGTATTACTTAGTGCATGTTGCACTAAGGTAGGAGGTGAACCGAATGTGTAGCCCCGCTACATTAGCTGTGTGTCGTGAGGAAGCTGCTGCGACTACGGAAGGTGCAGGCAAGACCTTGAAGGCAGTGGTCGATATACAAGGTCTGTGCTGCATGCATTATTGGTGTCTGAGCGGTGACTCACATTGTGGTATGCGTTGACTGCGTCTGTGTAGCGATACAGACTAGAGACAGTGCTGGTGCTCATGGCCATGGCCGAGGTCGCGGAGGTGGACGCGGAGGTGGACGAGAAGGAGGGACTGCTGCGGTCCGTGGTAGTGGCGTCGGCGAGAGCTCGCTGGCGGGCGACGACGACGTGGTACTTGTGCAAGGTCTGTTGTACACGGTATGCCTCCCGTTTGAGTGGTGACTTACACTGACTTTCATTGTGGCTGCGTGGGTGTAGCTCCAGAAGCCACTCGATGCGGCATCCAGAAGCGTAGGTGGTGGAGCGACACCAGTGGCCCAAGATGCCGGTGATGCTGGTGCCCGTGGCCGTGGCCGAGGCCGTGGAGGAGCGGCGGTAGCTGCGGCACTAGCGTTAGCCGCACGTGATAGCGATGAGAGCTTGATCCTCGACAGTGCTGACGATGACGTGGTGCTGGTGGAAGGTCCGTACGTCATGGACTACCCGCCGTTTGATAGGTGACTCACAGTGTTTTGGATGTTCCCTGTATGTCTGTAGCACACCAACGTGAACACGATGTTACAGTTGGCGGGCGTGGTGGTGGCCATGAAAGTGGCGCTGCTTCTGGTAGGCGAGTGTGGCGAGGTCGATGAAACCTTTACCGCCCAGGGGGGTTCGTATAGCGCGCTCCAGAAATTCCTCCTCCAGGATTGAAGGGGGAAGACTTGTAGGAGTCAACAAGTATCCAAGATCTCACCGCGAAGCGAAACCTTGGTTTCTTGGTGGCGTGGGTACCTTGCGGAATCCCTGTCGGCTCGTTTGTCTTTGACGAAACGGCACTTCACGGAGCTTGTGGCCTTGAAGTTGTGCCGAGCGTACGTCCACTTCGGGATGCACTCTCAACGACAGAAAGGCAGAGTGTAGTCTGGATTTCACACCCAGAGTATCGGAAATTCAGGATGCACCTTTACCCAGGATGCACCCCAAACACCAATAGCCAACAAATACAGAGTTATATACAATACAAATAGCCGTCACTTATTCTTTTCGACCCTTGGACGGTGGGTCACTCGGTAGGCTCACTCGAGTCTTACAATTCAGACACCTAGTCAGTCTGAACACTCGTATAAAACGCGCACCACTCTCAATTAAGAGAGAAACTATCAAATACTATAGTCAGTCGATACACACAGCAGTTAAACTATCACTTCGGGGGACAACTGCTAGTCAGTCACCTCGAATAGCAAGGGAATATGAAATGGGCAAACACCAGCACGCTAGTGACCCAACTAGGATATGAAATAGGTAGGGTGCCGGAGCGCCTCTGGTCACCACCTAACTGGACTTGATGTTATGAGGTGGAGATGCCACAGACGACCCGTCCTTAATGGTCGCAGCGCCCCTTGTTGTATCGCGGTCGTAGTCTCGGGTCCTCCGGATTTCCGTCGGCAGGCTTGGCCGAATTCACTTGCGCAGTACGGGGTAAAACAAACTCTGTTGTTGGCTGTAAGCCTTAAACTACCAATTCTTTCTAGATCTCGCCACAGTGATTTATCTTGATTTCACTATGGTTTGGGTCAAATTGTCTTCGCTTCAGTATGGTCTGGGTACATTGTCTTCGTAGCTTCAAAAGTGTCGACTCGACAGTTCTGTTGGGTTCTTTGGCGGTAGTTCAATGGCGTTTCACTTGATGACGTACCACTGTCTTCGAAGTCAAATAGTCAGTGGTCAACCATCAAGATTCTGGTATTCTGGAGTCAGGATTTTGGAGTCAGGATTCAGGATTCAGGATGTACTTGACATCCAGACTCTTTGGGCTTCCAGCGCACGACTTGGGTGTTGGTAGTGGATGATCTTGGTTCAGTATCTTTAGTAGTCGCTCTGAACCACAGCAAGATGAGGTACAATCTGAGATACGTTCTCAACTGCACTTTCCGCCAGGCTTTAGGCACTCATCGTAAGGGAAAGTCCGGGGGCTGGACATAATGCGGGTTTGCAACCGTGGATTTGTACACATCCAGGATACACACTTCCAGCCAGTTGGGCCCATCTGTGGTTAGGCGTAAGATCTTTCCATAAATCAGTCGCACTCCATACGCCACCCGTGTCGCACGGGTACAGCCGAGTCACATTCTCCATTTCATCCATTAGTATCCATGCTCGAAATTTTAGACCAGAGTCGCGACGGCGGTGCGTCACAAAAAAACCCAGGAACACTTCGTGTCAACCGCCCCTCCTGGTCCAGATCCATCAGAGAGGAAATATCCCCGAGCTGGCGAATCATGGCCAGGACATTCAAACGGGAGCCAACCCAAGAAATCGAATCAAACGCTGCCGTTGCACTCTGCCGTCTGCCAGAATTCAGCGCATTGCCGTACCCTGTCTCTCCAACGGTCGGTCACGATCCATCTTCAATGTTCTCCTCCCGGATACCACAGCATTCACGTGCAATACGCGGTCATATCGCGATTTCCCAACTTGTAAACATGGCTGAGACCAGCAACACTCCGGTCCCAGCGCCTTCCTCGATGCCGGCGGCCAGCGGCGACAGCACACAGCCTCCTCCGGCTTCTGCTTCTTCTCCCAGCACTGGTGACGTCGAGACGCGCCCCCTAGAAGACCCGAGTCAGCTTTCCGGCACTGAATCGCAAGCGATCGTCCTGCGTCAGCCCGAGGGTGGCGACAGCGCCGAGAACGCCCCAGACGAGAGCAAAGACGCTGGTGGTGGTGGTGTCAGCCCCATTCCGATGGGCGAGGGTGTCGTGTTGCCTTCCTTCTCGCGACCACGCCACGTGCGGATGGAAGACGTCGACGCGCTATTCTTCAAGGGCGTCCTATCGCAACAAACAATTCGTCCCGAGACTTTTGCGCCTCCTGACGCTTCGGCGCGTTGGACCTTGCCTTCTCTGCCAGACACTGGCACCAAGACGTACTTGGTGGGAGTTCCAGCCACGGTGGACGACACGCGCGGCGGCGGCTTCACGATGAATGGATACGGGGGCACTACAGCATTGATTGGCTTCGAAGAGATGAACGCGGACGACAATTCTGAATTCGAGCGTCTGTTTGACATGGACGCCCGTCAGTACCTCCTGCAAGCGCGACAAGATCCGCTCCGGCTGGATGCCTTGACCTCCAGTCTGGACGACATTGGCACGCGACGTGAATTCGCCTCGATCCTGACTCACTTTCCTCCGGATCAACTCGCCTCGCGTGTCTTCCGCACTTCGATGTATTGCGTCTTGTTCTGGGTGAACATCGTCGACTTCGGGCGCAGATTGAGCGTGGTCAGGAAGCCGCGATTAAAGACGCTCTGGAGTTCAAGCGCATCAATGGTGACCTTCGTCGTGAATGGAAGTTCGTCTGCGCACACTGGCACCAAGAGGTGACTTCTGCACTTGCCAAGGCCAACGAAATCAAGGCCTCTGACCAAGACGAAGTCCAGGCGTTGAAGTCTCGATACCAAGACCAAATCGACGCGCTTGAGGCTGAGAAGTCCGAGTTGAAGGCCCGTGTCGACGACGCAGAGACTCAAGTTGGCATCCTGAAGAAGCGTCCTGGACGATAGTACCATGGATCCTTGGACGCTGTCCGCCTTCATGCAGAAGCACGCTGACGTCTCCGGCAACTGGGATCGGCTGCATGACTTGTTCGTGCACTGCGTGAATGGCTGCGTTCCTCCGTCTGCTTGGGACACCTGTCGTCAACATCACGGCTATGGATCAACGCAAGGCTCCAATTCCAACGTTTCCTGCGTTTCGTCTGGCTGTTCCAGTTCCCAAGCCTCCGGTTTCGAATCCTGTCATTCTGGACTTGACTAATCTGTCTGGCATTCAGGAGTCCAAGTCGCATTCTGGTGGCAAGTCTCCACAGAGGTCGCACACTCCGAAGTCACTCAAGAAGACCAAGTCTCCCAAAGTCCAGAGGCGACCATCGACTCATCACCCAGGCCGCGACTCAGTGCGCAAGGCCGGTGAGAAGACCACCATTTCCAAGGAGGCTGCATGCAAGATGCTTCCTGGGCGTGTCATCTGGAAAGAAGTGCGTCCTGACGTCCGGCAGATTATCCTGGCTGGAATCAAGTATGAAACGGCAATGAGGTGTCTTGACCAAGACAAGCCAGCACACGGGTTCTTTAGGCAACCGCAACTGGTCAAGATGTTGGTCAGCATGATGTACTGGCGTCGTCTGGATTTGACCCCATGGGCCAGGTATGTGCCAACGACGTATTACAAGATGGCAGATGAGCGCCTGGATCGCAAGCTGCGCCGCGGGGAAGTGCCTCCGTCTTGGGGTAACCTGGATGACCACACCATCGTGTATCGTGATTCCGAGACAGAGTCCGTGGTCGACGACAAGGAGCTTGATCCAGACTACGCGCCTCCGGCACAAGAAGTGGAGGATGATGACGATTCGGAGTCCAGTTCCAGCGAGGATGAAGAAGACTCGGAACCCAAGAAATCCAAGACGTCGGGTGTTGAATCTGGATCCAAGCGTCCACACATCAGTTCCAGTGATGACTCGGATGAAGCGCCGGTCACCTCCAGACGCAAGGACCACAAGCGTCTTCGTCTGGACTCACGTTCTGGACACAAGTCGAAGTCAAAGGCCAAGAAGTCGCTCAAGTCATCTGGTAACCGCCCTTCTCGTCACCGGTCTCGTTTGGCTCGCAGGGAGTACGACTCGTTGACAGCGGCAGAATTGATGACTATCGAAACACCTGACGATGATGAAACATCTTGGAGACACCTTGGCATCTTGGTCCAGTATGTCAGCACGTCCAGAAACTCGTCGGGTCAGGACCCAGGTTTTCCAGATTACGAGGTGCACAAGTACGCAAGCGACTTGGCCAAGAAGCGTTGGGATTCTGACGCATACGTCGAATTGGAAAAGTGGGAACCCTGGACCGTCATGTTCGAAGGTCGCTACCGAGTTCTGTTCTTTCATCGTCGCAGCACGCTGTCTCTAGGTACTCTCAAGATGTTAGGAGAGATCGTGAAATTCATGCACACAAACGCACGTGCATTCTGCATTCTGGGAGTGTGGGCACTGGGTGACAATTGACCAAGAAGCTGATGACTTGTCTCTCGCTATCCACAGTGGACGTGTCACTCGCCGTAACGCTCTGCGTCGCCGCTACCAGAGCCTCGTGAAGCGGGCACTTGCTACTCCTGGATTCGTGAAGACGTTGCTGTATGAGCCTGGATTATGGAAGCTACCAGACCGATGTTGCGCCTGGATTTGGCAAGACCCGCGAGTCGAGAAATTAGGCGGTCCTAAGTGTGATGACTTGGAAATCCAGCTTGCGGAGACTGACTTGCGAGAACCTGCTCGCACGCAGTGGAACACTGCATCCAGCAAGTCTGAATGGCTCCAGTATGTTCCCACGGAATTGAAGGCACGTATGCTGTCGGCTTCGGAGCGCAAGGAGAATCTCATTTGCACCAAGTGAGCGAGTGGCTCCAACATCCTGGATTTTAGTCTTTGTCTTTTGCATTCAGTAAGTGTTTCCACTTAATACAATCCAGGTCTTTTCCATTTACTTCAGCCCTCTCACAATCACACTCGTAATTCCATTCTGTTCACCTTGCTTTCGAAATCACTTGGTCAAGGTCGCAGTCCATAACATCATACACGATAAAATTCAATCAAAGTCACTTCCATCCCCAGACTTGTTCACTTTCGACGATCTGAATCCAAAATGCGTTCATTGCCAGACTTCAGCATTGAAGGTCCGGGTGTTGGCATCTTGGGCAATTTCTTGCATCCAGGACACTAGTTCCTTGGGTGATCATCTCCAGCTTGCATAGCCTGGAAACGGGCTCTTGCGCGCGCACCTTGGTTGAACTCGTATAGTAGAGCACCACAGTCAAGCCTCGACACAGGTAACCTTTCCGTTTCATCGTAGCCCTTCCATTTCACAAGATATCCGCGAGAGCGCCTTGATGTCCGAGTTCTCTTAGTCCAGCGTAAATCAAGGATTCGCTTGACTTCATACTCGTTATTCTCTACGTCAGGTTCCCAGCTGTCTTCTGGTAACAAGGCTGCGTCGAAATCGTCATCTTCCTCCACGTCTATTTCCACAGCGGGTCGCTTTGGGAACAGTGCTCTAGGCTTTAGTCGACTCACATGCACCCAGGGATTAACACGATATCCTGAGTTGTCAATCCTGAGTTTCACTCTGAAGTCGTCGTGCATTTCCTGGATACGGAATGGACCATGCCAGTTTCCGGCTGAGTCCGGGCTGCACCTTCGATATATATAACCAGAAAACATCGCCCACAGCGAAGCCAGCTCTCAAACGATCGGACAGTTCCTTCCATTTCCTGGTCTGCTCAGCAGAACGCATGCGTTTAGCCTTCTTTTGCAGGTCTTTGGCACAAGCCTGAGCGTAGCTGTAATCACGCTGCAACTTCCGACGCCAGTCATACGCAGTGCGTTCCTGGACGCTCGACGGCTTGGGTTCAAGCGTAGCAGACACCGTATCGTGTGCGTCCCAGCCGTGCACCAGGAAGAAGGGGGTATCCAGTCTCGTTGCATCAAATGACGAATTGAGAGCAAACATCAGTCGTTCTGCGTGGTCATCCCAGTCACTCTGGTCGGCTTCCGCAACGTACGCGCGAATGCTTCGCACCACAGTCTGCACAGATCTCTCCTGCTGGCCGTTGGCTTGAGTGTGGTACGCCTGAGTGGCTCGCTGCTTGCTACCCAGGAGTTCTCGGAATCGCGTGGAGACCTCACTCATGAATCTTGGGTCCTGGCCATGTCTTATCATAGAACTCGCTCCAAACCTCCTGAATACGCATTCTTCATAGACTTCAGCGACATCTTGGGCCGTCGTAGAACTCATGGGTTTACACATCGCGAACCCTGAAAACATGTCCTGGAATAGGAGCAAAAAGGTGTTTCCGCGGTCCGACTTAGGCATGTGCGTCACGAAATTCATGGACACAACCTCGAACGGTCGTCTGGGCTCAATGTTTCCAGGCGAAGGTCCAGGATTTGGAGGACGCCCCTTGCCGCTGGCGCAATCTACGCATTTTTTGACGAATTTCTCAACATCGGCATACATACCGGACCAGTAGAATTCAGAACGAAGCTTCTCATACGTCCACGTGATCCCTTGGTGTCCACCTTGGAAATCCTCATGTGCGTAGTGCAGCATATCTGAATGTTGACTCCTTGGCACGACTAGTCTGAGTTCGTCGACCATGTCACTTGGGCGATCTCTGGTAGACCGACTCAGGCGGTAGATGACTTCCCGAGAGTCAAGCACGAAATCATCGGCGACTTTGGCAAGCTTCCTGGTTTGGGCGTGTGACATCTCTGTTACATCACCCTTCAGGAAATTCTTGAGTTGCATCAGGAAAGCGTCCTTATCTTGATGCAGCTTAATACGTCGCCATCGTTCCGCTTGGTACTCGATCGGGCCCACAACATCGCCTTGGTCTGGTTCATCCTGAGCTTGTGCACGAGTTACGGCAACAAGCACCTTGGCGGCCAGTGGCAGAGGTGCGGACTCTGGTCCAGGGAGATTTGTAGAATCAGCATCCTGTCCATTGTCGTCCTGCACTCCTGCATCCAGGATTTGAGCGGGTTTCATCAGCTTCTCGTGGATCTTGGACACCAATTGCAAGTGTGTCAGCTCGTCCTCGTCCTCAACCTTCCAAGACTCGTCAAGCAGTAGCGTCTTAGATGTCAAGTAGTCTGCCGCCTGGTTGAATTCACGCTTAACGTGCACCAGTCTGACGGACTTGAATCTTGGTCTCAGAGCTTCATACTCGGCTAGTTTCCTTTGTAGGTTTGGTTGGTGACAATTGATCAAGCCTTGTGCTTGGTGGATGATGATCCTGGAATCACCGACCACAACGATCTCCTGGACGTCATGGTCTAACACCATGTTCAATCCCTTGAGCAGCCCACTGTATTCAGCATCATTCACGGTCACATCTTCCAAAGCAAATCCTTGTGCATCTAGGACCTTCCATACAGGGAGGCGCCACAGAATGCATCCGCAACTGCCACGGCGTGTAGACGTCTTGGCGGCACCGTCGAAACTCAGGATGTGGCCTTCAAAGTCAGCACCCAACATCTCCAGACTAATGGGAATTATTGGTGCGACTCGACCCTTAGCCGGGATCAAATTCTCCGCGACTTCGTCCAGGTGTTCTCTGGGTGTGATTCCTGCATCTAGGATGGCAGGTAGTCCGTCTTCATCACGTTGCACTCTGCGGATCTCCAGATTCCAGTGTGACAGGATTACGCCCCACTTGAAGTTCTTACCGTCTGCCGTCTTGGATGTCAGTAGCCACTTAAGCACAGAGTATCGGGTGTATACTATGATCTTTGGACTGTGTTCCACCAGATTCCTGAACACTTCTAGGACTCGCATGATTGAAATCACTTCCTTCTCGGCGAGCTGGTATCTCAGCTCAGCGTCGTTCAGGACGCGCCCCGTGAAGCGAACCGGATGAATGACTCCGTCGTACTCTTGGCCTAGTACCGCAGACGCTGCCCACTGATTAGCATGCGAGATGATCACAAATGGTCGTGTGCGGTCAGGATGCCGCAGTAGTGGAGTCGATACAATCTTGCGCTTCAGGATCTCAAACGCTTCCTTGGCTCGCGACAAGTCTCGTCCAGCGCGTATCTGTTCGTCCGTCAGCTCATATAGGACAGCGGCGATCACGGGGAGGTCTTCGATTAACTTATTATAGGAATTCAGACTTCCCATGAAAGACTGCACTCCCTTGAGTGTCTTCGGGAACGGCAAATCCTGGACTCCCTTCGCAATCTTTGGCTTCGCCCGGATACCTTCAGCACTAATTTCATGCGAGAGGTACGGGATGGACAACTTGCCAAATTCGCTCTTGGGTAGAGTCAAAGAGATATTCCAATAGCGTAACCGAAACAGTAAAGCGTTCAAGTCTTCACACAGGTGGTCCCATGTTGGTGCACCGTGAGCAATGTCGTCAATGTACGAGCTGCGCCCGAGCACAGGGCCCATCTGAGGTGGAGCTGGGATGTTACGCTGAAAGACTGTCATCTTATCCGTTAGAATCGAGAAATCCCCTTCAGTACTGTCAGGACTCCTGGCTCTCAGAGAATCCAGTTTCAGGAAATCAAGTACATCAGGATCCATCTTTGCTTCTTCCTCTGAATCCAGGCGAACGAATCCCCACAGACAGTTGTTGATGACTGCTTGATAAATGAGTGGGGCGTTCTTTAGACCGAACGGAATCCTGACTCATTCGAAATGCCCAAACGGACACACAAACGCAGAGATCAGCTTGGTTCGCTCGGTCATTAAGACTGCCCAGAATCCACTTGCCATATACAGACTCATAAACCACATGGCCGACTCAAAACCAATCAGCAAGTCGTCAATGAGTGGCAGAGGGTAGTGCAGTAACTTGATAAACTCATTCACCACACGATAGTCGATGCACATCCTGATGTCAATCCCATTCTTCTTCAGAACGATCACAATCGGTGATGCCCACTGCGATTCAGAATGCTCGATGAGTCCGGTTTCCAAGAGTTTCTTCAAGAGTTCGTACACCTTGAGCATCAAGTGAGGCGCGATGGATCTCGGTCGCTGAGCAACAGGTTTCGCATCGCCGACGTCCAAGTCACAGACCACTCCGCGAGCAGGTGCAGGAGCAGCTTACCGTCACCAAGGAAGATCTTACGATGCTGCTTCAGGATTCGTCTCAACTTGTCAACCATCTCAGGCGTGGACTTCACTGGATCACCAACATCTGCCTCCTCGATATTGCATTCTGGAGACAGATCTTGCAAGTCAGGAAGTAAGGCCAATTGGTCGCGTAACTGAGACAGGATTTCGCTGCCTTCGCGCATATAAACTGCTGGCTCTAAGTCAAGATCTTCAACAGTAACTCGCATACAGCGGTCATACTCCTTCTTGAGCTTGTCCATAGGCGTGCCAGTCATGACTGCCACCGGCAAATTCAGGGAATCGCTAGCATCTAGGTTGTTGATACCTTTTGAACCGTGATCCAAGTTTTCATCATCCGTTGCGACTTCTGATGTCGTGCATTCTGGGTCATTCTCACCACAGGGCACGGCCTCCATAATGCCGTCACTGGAACCATCAACTAGGTCACTGGCCTCCACTCCAACACTGCGCATGAGAACAATGTCCTCTTCAGGATCGTCTTCAGTCTGGGTAGCGGCGTCCCGGGTGAAACGCACTCGACGCGTACCTGATACAGGCTGTAACCTCACCATTTGCACTCTGTTCGAACCATCCTTTGGTCGCGTTAGCAACTTTGTTGGCCACTTGTACTTTGGAGTGTTGGTGCTGGTGTACGGCGAGTCAAACGCTTCCCGGATTTCAGCCATACGTTTAGCACGAATCTTGGCATCCCGCGACGAAACAATTTCCTGAATGAGACTTTGCCACTCACGATACGCTGGAGATCCAGGCCGCACAAATCGACCAGCTTGTGGAAAGGAACCGTACTCCACAATCCTGGCTAAAGGCATCTTGTCGTCGATCCAGAGTATTTTGGTCGAAACATTTACCACTCGCACAGCAATAGGCCAGGATTTCGCAGCGTAGATAATCTGCGTTACCCATTGCTCACCACGTCCAGCCCACACAACCGTAGATTGCGGGTTAGCCTGACCATACTGGATACGTACAACTGAATCTTCACCAGAGCGTAAGTACATGTAACGTTGAGCGTGTATTGGTAAATCCACACCCAATCGCCGTTGCGACGACCACCCACACATCACGATCGTTTCTTCGTCAGGAAGCGTGACTAGTCCTTCTCGAACACTGATCCGAATCCCAGCCCCATACATGAAGCCAACTCCAAGAAGCATATTAATCCCTTCACCGATATTCGCAATCCAGACATCCAAGATGTACATCACTCTCGGACCGAGAGTAATCTTCACCTGGGCACTAGCAGAAATGTACGTCGGCACTCCCCCCATTCCAGACACCTTCATTTGTTTGTGCTTCCGGAGCTTGAGTCCTAACTTACGCGCTAAGTCAAGACTCACAATGCTCACGGTCGCCCCGGTATCCAGGAGAATCTTCGTCCGATAGTCGTTCACTGCACCGTGCACCATCACTACATCACGCTTCTTTGACTCCAGACTGTGTTCTTCCCACCAACCATACCGTTGTCCAGGATAAAGCCTGTACTCCACGATTTCATCAGTGTTATCAGGATCCATGTAGTCTGGATTCGGTTGGCTAGGATGTAAAGTCGGATCTTGAGCCAAAGTTTTCATGTATTGTTGGTTATATTGGGATCTTCTTCTCAGCTCTGGGCCTACAAACACTAGGACATACAATTCTGGGGCCTTCCTCTGCCCGACGCGTACTGGATCCCCATCCAGCGGACTTAGAGGTTTAACGGCTTCCCAGTACTGGCCTCGCCATCCAGGAGTTTATCCAGGATGTGGCTTGGCAGGTCCTTGAGTGCGCCTTGGCGAGCGAGCTTCTTTAGGTCTTCCAACGCTTTCCAGTCTTCACACGGCTTTCCTTGATGCAGCTTGCCGCAGTTGTCGCATGGTTGCGCGCGGCACATGTGAGTCGGGTGTCCCAATTCTTGACAGCGGTCACACTTGATGTCCTTCCAGCAGCCCTCCTCAGGATGTCCCCACTTGTGGCACTTCTCGCAATACTTGTCCCAGTTCGGGTTCTCGCGACGTCCTGAGTTCGGCACGGGATTGCCATGAGGCATGTGTCCAGGTGGTCTCCAACCCATATTATCCATCACACGGTACACCTCGTTCGTGAGCGTCTGTGTCCACTCTGCACCAGAAGGACCAGCATTCAAGGCGCCTCCATCGTCTCTGGCGTCTTGACTTCCAGGATCCACTCTTTGGGCTGACACTCCGGATTCCTCCACAGCATCCTGCCTTCGGGGTAGCTCTTCTGGATACTCACTCATCTTCACACCAAAGTCGGCGTTCTGGGTGAGGTACGCACGCTCAAAGCGCTTGGGGCGAGGCCGTCCTGGATTCGGAAGATTTCCAGCGCGGAAGTCACGATTCCTGGACGTAGCAGCATCATGCTCGTTCTGGGTCCACACCTCTTCATCCTGCTCCAAAGCATACTCCAAGTCAGAAATATTCTTGAAACGTTGGCCTTGCAGGGACGTTTTCAGGCATGTCTCCTTCAGCTTAGTGATGAATCGGCGGATGTGCTTCTCCAGACGCTTGGTTGACTTCCTGAAATCAATGTCAGCCTTGCCTGCAGCAGCATTCAGGCGATAGAAGAAATCTAGGGCACTTTCAGAAGATCGCATCTCCATCTTGTAATACCGTTCAGAGTACGATGCGCGGGCCTTGCAATACTTCTTCCGGAATGCCGTCGCCAGCTCCTTCCAATCTCGCTGCATGTGTTTCGGCAGTTGGTTGAACCAATCACGCGCTGCTCCGGACAGCTTCAGCTTGAGTTCCTGAATTCGCATCTTGCTCGACCGGGCGCCTTGGGCAGCCAGGTTAGCAAACTGCTCCCACCAGTGGACACGCTCCCTGATCGCGGCCTTAGCATCGAACTCGCTCAACGTGTGCGAGTTGATATACTGCCGGAATGTCAGCAACGTAGTCCCTTCTGGTGTCTTCGCCGCGGTCAAGTTATTATCCGCATCTTGTCCGAAGTCGTAGTCGGACTCACTTGAGCTAGAATCCTCGCTGCTCGAGTCGCCACTTGGGTCCGGATCCGCTGGTGGGCTAGCGTCCTGGCGCTTCTCCTTCTTGGGCGGCTTCCTCTTGTCGTCGGAGCGCCTGGAGCCAGAATGCGGAGTTTGCTCTGCACTGGATGCACCTTGTGTCCTGGATGCGGACTGCGCCCTGGATACGGACGTCCTTGTTGTCGTCCCTTGCGCCGCCTGGACACTTTGCGCCGCCGCGGCGTCTTCAGCACCATTCTCCCTCTTCACATGCTTCTCTTGGTTCTCCGGGAATGGCCGCTGGACAGTCGCAAGCAATTGTGCGGCTGCGACTTCGGTCATGTTCTTTGAACCCAGATTTCCATCTCCCTGATTTGCGACATTTGTGACATGTCTGATGACGCCACTGGTTTCTGGATACACGGTTGCTGAATCAGGGGGAGGAGACTCTTCAATCTTGACTTGAGTTGCTGAATGAGGGGGATGAGTTGCACGAAACGCTTGAACTTGGGTCAATGTTGCACGAAGGTCGCGCAACTGCCCAGCTTAAAACTTCTGCATATTTTTGGAAGTCTCACGTTCTTGTCCCAGGGCAGCCTCTGCATCCTGAACTTTCTGCCTCAGGCTCTCCATTTCCGACATTTGCTCCCGCTGCACACCTTCATCCCAGCGCGCACGTTCCGCGTCAATTTCCGCTTGCATGCGCTCCGCGTAGGCAGCACCCAGACGTTCCTGCTCCAGGACATCAGCTCGCGCTGCATCCTGGGCGGATTCCTGAGCTCGTCGTTCATCCTGGGTCTGACGCGCTTCCAATTCCTGCGCACGGCGTTCAGCTTCGAGACGAGCAGTCTCAGCACGTACAAGTCGGTCCATGAGTTCTTGGACATGTCGGCGTGCATCCAGATCGCGTTGGTCTCTACGTCGCTCTCGTTCCATGGCTTCCAAGCGTTCTCTGGCGAGAAATTCCTTCTGCTCGTTCTCCATTCGGGCCTGCCACTCTTGCTGATGTCGCAAGACGTTCAACTCGATTTGGGCTGGCCCAGAGCTGACGGACGACGCTGATCTGGAATGCCGAGATGATTTCCTGGAGGAACGACTGGATACCGACGGTAACTTGGATCTCGACGAGTGTCCTGAACGCGTGTCGCCCTTCGAGCTCCGATGTCTGCTTCGCTGCTCACTGCCAGAGTCTTCTTCATCAGGATTCACTGCCGCCCCCCTGGATGTCACTGATGGTATCCTGGATTCGATGTGTGGCTTGGACATGGCAGGCTGGATAGCTTGCTCAGGCTCAGCCATCACGACGTCAGCCTGGTTAACAAGAGCGGGGCGAGGTGGAAGCACTGTTCTGGTTACGTAGAACCCCATCGAAGCGTCAGCAGCGGCAACGCCACCTCCACCTTGAGCTACGAGTGCTAAAGCACCACCTCCAGCGTACGGCATGTGTGACGACGCGCTCCGACCGGTCGACATCAATGATGAAGACGATGAACTTCCTCGTGAAGTCTGCGCCCCTGACGTTACACTCTCATCCGAAGATCTTGAGGTGCCAATGACGCTAGGTAGCGTGGCAGAGACTGTGTCCATGGCTTCAGCATCCTGACTCTCGGCGTCCTGGGTTACGACATCCTGGACACTCGAATCTTGACGCGATTGACTCGTCGAAGATTGATACACTGGCAATGAAGACAGCGACGGAGTGGACAGTGCAGACGGAGTCGAAGGTACCAGCGGTCGCGGTGGCCGATGCTGAGAGCGCTTCAACTGAGGTTCGCTGTCGCTTGATCCCCGAGGACTCCTGGTTACCCTGAGTCCGGTTGCCCTGAATCTCAAGACGAACTCTCGTCCAAGCACATCCGTGTCGTAGTCAGTCATCAATAGATCGCCTTGTGCATCTTGAGTGTGATACTCCAGTCTTGGCGATTGCTCTTGAATCCTGGATGCAGGTTTCTCCTCAAGAAAGGGAATCACCTTGAAGCGTACTCCAGCGATGACGTGCCTCCATTCCATGAGTTCAACAGCAAGGCACGCCTGAACTTCACTCGTCACACTGCGTACCAAGTCATCCGGAATCCTGGACACATTCGTCTTGGACCATTCAGGAATCAAGTTAGAGAACTCGAAACCAGCTTCAAAGAGCAGTGTCTGCAGGACGACGACACATTTGCGTGATGTCAACATCGTCGGCGGGATCTGGATCGCAGTGAGATCTTGGGCAGTGCCAACACCCCAGCGGACAGGATTCACTTCGGAGATCCAGGCGTCATCTTGACTTTCCATCGAAGAACGCCACTTGAAGTATTCTCCCGTTGCGAACGCCGCCTCGAAGTACGTGTTGACATCCGGCCTCGGTGTCGGCCGCGCAAAATCCACATTCGGAGGTGCAATTCGTCCAGAATGTAACTCCTCCCAACGCCGAACTTCCCGGCGAACGTACATCACTGCGCGCTCACCATCCAGCACCACATCTTTTGCCACAGCCGCCAGAGCTCCAGGACTCACACCTTGAGCATCAGTCCGCGACTCCAACTTGGGCAAGACGTCAGGATTTGGCGCAGGAACCTCCGATGCGAGTGGTGGCGAGTCAGGATACACAGCTGCATCCTGGGTCTTCTCCTCCTCCTTCACGCGTACGGACTCCCGCTTCACTTCCACGACATCATCCGAAGCTGACGACTCAGAAACCAAGTCAACCACCTCCGGGGGGTCAACCAATTCGACGCCTCCCTCAGACGCCTGAGCACCACCTTCGCGGGTGTGCTCCTCCGGGACGCCAGGTATCCCCAATCCTCGACTCACGTTTGTCGAACCTCGCATCCTGGACGAATCTTGGTCATCCTGGGTTTGCGGTTCAGCAACCGGTTGATCTTGAACTGGAAACACCATGGCGTCCCCACCTTGCGCTGCCTCGCTCTCGCGAGCAGCCTTCCGCGCAGCCCGAGCCTCTCTGGAAATGGTGTCCAGATCCTTGTGCTCCTCCGCCGGCAATCCTTGCAGACGACGCGACTGACGTGACGCCTCACCGCGTCCGCTACCTCCGCGTCCAGCCTTCTTCGGCCCTCGTCCTTCCGGCATTCTGAATGAATCCAGACGTTGACGGGCACTCAGCAGTTCTTCAACACTTGGGCTCGTTGAAATCCTCGATAATCAAATCCGGGCACGCGCACCAGCTGTGGCGAGGTCGATGAAACCTTTACCGCCCAGGGGGGTTCGTATAGCGCGCTCCAGAAATTCCTCCTCCAGGATTGAAGGGGGAAGACTTGTAGGAGTCAACAAGTATCCAAGATCTCACCGCGAAGCGAAACCTTGGTTTCTTGGTGGCGTGGGTACCTTGCGGAATCCCTGTCGGCTCGTTTGTCTTTGACGAAACGGCACTTCACGGAGCTTGTGGCCTTGAAGTTGTGCCGAGCGTACGTCCACTTCGGGATGCACTCTCAACGACAGAAAGGCAGAGTGTAGTCTGGATTTCACACCCAGAGTATCGGAAATTCAGGATGCACCTTTACCCAGGATGCACCCCAAACACCAATAGCCAACAAATACAGAGTTATATACAATACAAATAGCCGTCACTTATTCTTTTCGACCCTTGGACGGTGGGTCACTCGGTAGGCTCACTCGAGTCTTACAATTCAGACACCTAGTCAGTCTGAACACTCGTATAAAACGCGCACCACTCTCAATTAAGAGAGAAACTATCAAATACTATAGTCAGTCGATACACACAGCAGTTAAACTATCACTTCGGGGGACAACTGCTAGTCAGTCACCTCGAATAGCAAGGGAATATGAAATGGGCAAACACCAGCACGCTAGTGACCCAACTAGGATATGAAATAGGTAGGGTGCCGGAGCGCCTCTGGTCACCACCTAACTGGACTTGATGTTATGAGGTGGAGATGCCACAGACGACCCGTCCTTAATGGTCGCAGCGCCCCTTGTTGTATCGCGGTCGTAGTCTCGGGTCCTCCGGATTTCCGTCGGCAGGCTTGGCCGAATTCACTTGCGCAGTACGGGGTAAAACAAACTCTGTTGTTGGCTGTAAGCCTTAAACTACCAATTCTTTCTAGATCTCGCCACAGTGATTTATCTTGATTTCACTATGGTTTGGGTCAAATTGTCTTCGCTTCAGTATGGTCTGGGTACATTGTCTTCGTAGCTTCAAAAGTGTCGACTCGACAGTTCTGTTGGGTTCTTTGGCGGTAGTTCAATGGCGTTTCACTTGATGACGTACCACTGTCTTCGAAGTCAAATAGTCAGTGGTCAACCATCAAGATTCTGGTATTCTGGAGTCAGGATTTTGGAGTCAGGATTCAGGATTCAGGATGTACTTGACATCTAGACTCTTTGGGCTTCCAGCGCACGACTTGGGTGTTGGTAGTGGATGATCTTGGTTCAGTATCTTTAGTAGTCGCTCTGAACCACAGCAAGATGAGGTACAATCTGAGATACGTTCTCAACTGCACTTTCCGCCAGGCTTTAGGCACTCATCGTAAGGGAAAGTCCGGGGGCTGGACATAATGCGGGTTTGCAACCGTGGATTTGTACACATCCAGGATACACACTTCCAGCCAGTTGGGCCCATCTGTGGTTAGGCGTAAGATCTTTCCATAAATCAGTCGCACTCTATACGCCACCCGTGTCGCACGGGTACAGCCGAGTCACATTCTCCATTTCATCCATTAGTATCCATGCTCGAAATTTTAGACCAGAGTCGCGACGGCGGTGCGTCACAAAAAAAACAGGAACACTTCGTGTCACGAGGCCGTGACCAGGGCCGCGAACATGACGGTGCAACTGCAGCAGCTACACTTGAAGCAGACGACAATGTCGGCGGTGAGGACCTGGAAAATGCTGGTCGTCATGGTTTCTTCTTGGCGCGTTGACTTATTGACTTTGGTATTATGTTTGATACCCCAGTGTTTAGGGTTGGGATGCTCTCGCCAAAACCGAGTGGAAGAGCGGTGCAACGTCAAGTCTCAACACCAGCGACTCCACCAGTTCTTCTCCATGAAACGTTTATCGGCAAATTTGTATCCTACTATCCCGCGAAGGAGCCCTGGATGCAAAACAAAGTTTACCGCCTTGTTGGAACGGCGTACATCGTTGGTAGAGTGTGCCGCCGCGCCAAAAAATGCAAGGACAAACTCCAGATACCCAATTTCAAAGCAGCGTTGAGAACCTGAGCATGAGCACTGTCCAGATGGGTATCCACAATTACAGCGTTCTGACGAAGGAAACGAGCACACACGCCTGGCAGGATCTTCTGGAGTGCGATGAGTCTTAAGGTATCGAGCTTGATGACGCATCCGATCTTCTTGAAACCGAATCGTACGACGCCTACGATCCAATGGGCGTACTCCCGACGAACCTGTCCGAAGTTGAGGCTGTCAAAAATATGCGCATCGACCCATTAGCATCCACAGATGCCCCGCAAGATCTGTCCCGACATGGAGACGGCTCGTTGTCAACTTACCTCCGCCCTGAGTACAGATACATCTTTGAGCATTCAGCCAGCTCGAGTTTCTTCGCCTATATTCCGATGTACTTCTGGAAACAGGTGCTACATGAAACGAACTTGTACGCTGTCACGTACGACATCAAGGTCTCGAAACCCTTCACGATGAGCGAGTTGATTTCGTTTTTGGGCATCATGTTTTTCATGGCTCTAAACGTAAAGGGTGAGTACGCAAATTACTGGGGCCCACAACCCGAAGACACCATATTTGGTGGAAATTCGACTTCATTTGATGGCATTATGCCTCTAAACCGGTACAAACTATTCCGGCGGCGTCTAAGTTTCAACGCGTCTCCCACAAATCTGGCCAAGGATGCGGCAGCGAGGATTGGGGCCCTGCTGAACTTGCTGAAAGCGACTGGGGATAAGTACGTCGTGGTCGGGAGGAACGTTGCCGTCGACTAGGCGAGTATCGCTTGCCGATCACGCCACGGTCGACATATGATCGTGTTCAATCCGACCAAGCCAACCGGGAAGTATCACTCCAGGTTGTACATGGTGTGCTGCTCGTCTACATGGATTTCTCTCGATTATAGACTGCACTGCAACCGCAGTGATATTGAAGATCGCCTGAACGGCGTTGTGGAGACTGAAGAGGCTCAAGCACTAAGCGAGGAGCTGGCTTCGGTATCAAAGATCCGTCAACATGTACTTGAAGTTGTGCGGCCTCTCTTCTGGACGAAACGAGTGGTAAACGTGGATAATTACTACGGTTCAGTGCAAGTGCTTGTTGCGCTTCGTGTGAAAGCTCTGTATGGTCGAGGTATCATACGCAATAAGAGCAAGCACTTCCCCGGTCATACAATGCTGAGCAAGGACAACAAGTGCTCACGTAGTGACATGCGTCAGTCGGTGTCGATAGAGCACAACATAGTAGCTGCATCATGGTGCGATGGCATCATCGTAAACATGTAACCAACGCGGACGCATCAACAACGTCTGTGAGTCGGACAATCGGAAACGACTCACGAGATTTTCGAGCACCTACCTGTGTGAGGGAGTATAACCAAAACATCACGGGGTAGACCGGTTGGACCAGATCCGCTGACTATTCTCAATTGCGGATGGTCACAGCTACAAACGATGGCACAAGAAACTGGCGCTCGTCCTTATAGACATCGGGCGATCAAACGCCTATTTGACTCGGCGTCAAGCCACACCAGAGCCAACATCCCGGGACCCCCACCGAGTATATATGACTGAACTGGTCAGTGAGTTTATTAGTGAGCAGTGGGTGCATGCCCTGAGTGAGGGCCGCATGTTTTACGGCAGGAATGTACCGGACGGCACTGAAATTAGTGGAGTGGCCACGCCATCTGGATCTAGCTGTGATCAAATCGCCAGACCAGTATCAAGATGCTCATCCGTTTCGTCGAGTCAAATACACCCAGACATGAAATGAAAACGAGGAGGTGCATTATCTGCAGGTGAGAGGGGAGGTACCCAACGGAGGTTACCAACTACTGCCACACCTACCAGGTATGCATATGCCAAGTAGTGTCTCACGATGTCCCCAAACCGTGGTGCTGCCAGAACACCACTTTGACATGCTGACAAAACTTCCATGAATTCTATTTGCCAAACCTGTATTTAGCGACAAAGGCAACGTTCGACAGGGTTCGAGACTCGCCAAGATTCGACTCGCATCAATCAAAGTGGCAGGGCCGACAGCCGCACGTCAGATCGCGCTTGCTAGTGAGGAGACGGCCACGATGGAGATCATGGACATCGATGCTGCAGCAACTTCTCCTGCGGCTGGTAGCTCAAGCGAGCCCGTAGGCGCGTACGACGTACGTGCTGCATGCATTATTGGTGTCTGAGCGGTGACTCACATTATGGTATGCGTTGACTGCGCCTGTGTAGCGATACAGACTGGAGCTAGCGCTGGTACTCATGGCCGTGGCCGAGGACGCGGGGTTGGACGCGAAGGAGGGACTGCTGTGGTCCGTGGCAGTGGATTCGGCGAGAGCTCACTGGCGGACAACGACAACGTGGAGCTGAAATGCAGGTGTCAATTGAAGTACAACAATGGCCATGTATTGATAAGTGGAGACGTCGGTAAATGTATATGTGGTGCGCTGTCCATTTCCAGCTGCACGGTACGTCAAGCGTTTGTATGAATCTCCACGTAGCGCAGAAAGGTTGCACACATGTCGAGCGATGCCTCAAGCAAAATTGTCTACTCACGGCGGCAACTCGAGCTCTTGGCATGCTACTCAGCTCTCGTGATAGCACGAGGCTAGCAGGCTCCTCGAACAAGAGATTGTTACTGTATACAATCGTAGAATCACAAATCGGCGCCTTCGAAGATAGAGCTGTGTCTGCCACATCTCCAATTACCATTGTCACGTTTCGGAGGAGAGGATACTCGCTCGCATGACTTTGGATACGGGCTTTGCCAAGTTTCGACAAGTCCGCCCGCACCTCCAGTCCAATACACGATTTGATGTTGGAAGTCAGTGCAATTTGAACAAGCACGTTGCCAATACAAGCGCCGATATCGATAAAGGTGTCGTGACTGTTGAATGGTCCCATGGCTTCGATCATCGCTGCAAAGCCCGCCGGATGAACTTCCCCGGCATTGCCATGCATTTGCCCAGCATGTTGGCGCACATCTCCTGCGCTTACACCATCAAAAATAGCTGCAATCGCTCATGCAGCTTCGGGTTGCCCCAGTAGCTCATCTTTACGTACTGGCGGCGTCACTGGTACTGCAGAAGTCGCAGGGTTCGGTTCCACCCTTAGTCTTGGTGGCTGTAAGGAAGTGGAGGGCCGTGTTGATAGCGCCCGCGCTAGTGGCGTGGAGCTCGTACCGGTTGGGGTCGTCAGTGATCTCGCCGTTTGGCCAAAACTGGAGTGACTCCGTGTTGCCAGCCGTCGCGCTGGTAAAACAGGGCTCGGAATAGTTGGGGCCGCCGTTGATCTCGCAGGCGGCGCTGTAGTCGAGGGACTCCTTGTCGTTGCCCATAGAGACCTGGGCTTGATATCTCCAAAGAAGCAAGGCGGGAAGTTGCCTACTATTTTGCCATAAGTGCGCTTGAGGCTGATCAAACGTAGCTGGAGAGCACGTGCTGTGCGCTACGTCTTCACCATGCGGCGCGCGACGTAGTCCCATGTTATGCGTATTCCATCTTGTTCAAACTGCGGTGCTATCTACACCAGCAATTTGTCCTCCCAGTCTTGGAAGCTTGTCCTCATGATGGAGAGCAAATGTGCATTGCTCTTTGATTTTGTATGGGCTGGCGATCAAATAGGATGCATACATCTTAGCCTTTGTATGATAATGGGGGGCCACTTGTGACCCCCCCCCCCCCATTGCGGACAGCAGAGATCTGTTCTCCACATTTTATGCTCAGAATGATGAAAAAAGGATGAGGAAACTCGCGTTTTATGGCAGGCAAATCAATTGATGTGGGCGACGTGGCACGATATATTACGATATTTTTGTACCAGTGGAGAATATATCCCAATAATTAAGCCTAGCCCTGCTGAATCGTGCATTTTGATTAGTAGTAACAAAACTAGGTAGATGAAAACAGCTGTAACGCTCAAAGGGCGCATTTTGCGCCCTTTAAGAAGTCCATTTCTCACCCACTCTCAGGACTCTATAGTTTCTTAGCTAAACACAAATAGAGGACCTCTTAACCCCCCCCCCCCCCCCATTTCTCACCCACTCTTGGGATATGCCTTCCAGGGCGAAAAATGCGCCCTCGTATCGCGAAAGGGCTAACACCAGCTGGTACACATAAATGCTGATGTGCCTGATTATTTAATCTCCTGTGTCCCAAAAGTAACCCCTTTGTGTCCCAGAAAGGCTCGAGGCTCTGTTTGATTGCGGTGATATTATTGCACCGTAATCGAAAGTATTGATGATAGATGTACCAGGATAGATGTACCAGGATTGCAGCTCCTACACAGAACACTAATAATACCTGACTACTCAAGAGCACGAGTGCAACTCGGAGAAAGTCGCATTGGATGGGATCTGGCTTTGCTCTTCACACATTTGGAAAGGGTGACGAACAAGTAGGATTCCACACAAAACACTCAATACATGTACCCTGGTTTGAGGATAGCTCACCGCTGTGGTGACTGCAGGGCGTTCGATGCCGGACTACCAGCGACACCGGAACGCCGCGATACCGATAGCTCAATGGGGGCAAACTTATAGCAGTGATCCCCGACAGACCACCTTGTGTGTTTGCTACGTTTGTTCTGGTTGTTTACCTCGGTACAATTCCTGTACCAAAAAGCGGTTGGACCAGTTGGCCCTTTTGCCGACGGCGCCTCTCCGACAGACGATACTAGTATCGCTTTCTGAATTAATCACTGCGGCTCTTGATTTCGTTTGTTGTTTTTGGGATCTGCGTGGTTGAATCCGTGGTGTAGGGTTGCCCCGGATGTTTTGGGTGAGGGTGCTGGCAGAATAAGTATCGTCATCCTTGCCAAAGCATGGACAGCCCAGGGCCACTGGCCTGCTGGAGCTAGAGCACCGTGCGGACCTCATGTACGCTGCCAGCCAGAGCTGCTCCCTACTCATTCCAACATTTCTCCTCTCTTCCACACGCAAGCGACATCCCCAGCTCCCCACAGTCAAGCAACCATGGCTCTCTCCAATCTCCTCAAGGTTTTCGCTCTGCTCGCTCTCCTGACGCTCGACGTCAAGGCTGCTAGCTCGGAGCCCGCTCGACGTCTCCGTATTGAACCGTCCGACAACAACCTCGAGCTGCCAGCAGCTAGGGAACTGGCCGGGAAAAACTCCATCAAGTGGATGAAGATTATCAAGGATAATATCAAGAACCAACCACTCATCGACAAGGCCTACGAGAATGCCAAGAAAATCAAGTATTACGCAGAGAAGGCCAAGGGCAAGTAGCCGCGTCATGATACATAGCGATTCATTAGCGCTCCTGCGCCTCTTCGTCGTCGAGTCTTTTCACCTTATTCGAACTAATACACCTGCCGGAACCAATACCCGAACGTTTGAGCTTGTTGACTAAAACGTTCCTAAACTACGTGAGAGGTGGCGCTCATCGATACGCGGATCGGTGGTTACCCTAGACAGCTTTAGATGGCTCTAAAGTCATTAGTGTACCTCACTTTCACCCATAAGATGGTTATCAAGAGAGGGTGTTCTCCAAAAGAAGACGTCGTTGATCGTCTAGGGCCTGACCAGTTAGTTCACCAAAGCAGTCCCAGAAGCGTAGCAAGTGGCCTGCACTGCGGAGTATCTATCCGCGACGCTAATCTGGCACCTCCAGACGACCCCTTGTTACCAGCCAAAACTGTGCTACTCTTTTCTAGGTCGAAAGGGGTAGCAGGTGTGCCGTCGATGTCACAACCGAGAGCTCTGTATTATTGTTGGGAGGGTTTATCCTGGAAGGGGAGAGGCTGCACACCAATTGAGCGGGGGGTATGCAGGAAGTTATGGACCTGTGTACGAACACGACTCCGCATGCACGCCTACAAACGTCGTGTTCACTAAGATGGCAACATGTCGAAATGTGCACGCCAAGTGATGCCTGCAAGCACTTCATCTCTGTAGGAGCAGGTTTGGCCAGATATGGTATGAGTATCGCAGGTGTGGACAACGTCGCCACTGCAAGGCACATCTCGAACTCTATCAGAGGTTCTGGGGCGGCGCCATCTTCGCCTATCTATATGTCTTTGGTC
The DNA here is from genome assembly GCF_020800215.1 of Phytophthora ramorum. Lineage (NCBI taxonomy): Eukaryota > Oomycota > Peronosporomycetes > Peronosporales > Peronosporaceae > Phytophthora > Phytophthora ramorum. Next base: position 898,800 of record NW_027150659.1, read on the forward strand.
CATGCGCAAACGCTCTAAAGGGTAAGTAAAATTCCCGAGGGCCTGATAAGTACGCCTATGAAGCGAGATATTCGAAACCCCAGCAACATCCTGCGACGTAGCAGCTCAACACGCAAGAACACCCGTCCTTGCATAATATGCAGGATCCTGCAGCACACTATCAAGAGCAATAGATTAACCAGCTATTAATAATGGCTCACGTTGTACACGTATGCAGCTATTTTGACGAGCACGCCGCTGCTGGGTATAAACACCAGCTGGTACACATAAATGCTGATGTGCCTGATTATTTAATCTCCTGTGTCCCAAAAGTAACCCCTTTGTGTCCCAGAAAGGCTCGAGGCTCTGTTTGATTGCGGTGATATTATTGCACCGTAATCGAAAGTATTGATGATAGATGTACCAGGATAGATGTACCAGGATTGCAGCTCCTACACAGAACACTAATAATACCTGACTACTCAAGAGCACGAGTGCAACTCGGAGAAAGTCGCATTGGATGGGATCTGGCTTTGCTCTTCACACATTTGGAAAGGGTGACGAACAAGTAGGATTCCACACAAAACACTCAATACATGTACCCTGGTTTGAGGATAGCTCACCGCTGTGGTGACTGCAGGGCGTTCGATGCCGGACTACCAGCGACACCGGAACGCCGCGATACCGATAGCTCAATGGGGGCAAACTTATAGCAGTGATCCCCGACAGACCACCTTGTGTGTTTGCTACGTTTGTTCTGGTTGTTTACCTCGGTACAATTCCTGTACCAAAAAGCGGTTGGACCAGTTGGCCCTTTTGCCGACGGCGCCTCTCCGACAGACGATACTAGTATCGCTTTCTGAATTAATCACTGCGGCTCTTGATTTCGTTTGTTGTTTTTGGGATCTGCGTGGTTGAATCCGTGGTGTAGGGTTGCCCCGGATGTTTTGGGTGAGGGTGCTGGCAGAATAAGTATCGTCATCCTTGCCAAAGCATGGACAGCCCAGGGCCACTGGCCTGCTGGAGCTAGAGCACCGTGCGGACCTCATGTACGCTGCCAGCCAGAGCTGCTCCCTACTCATTCCAACATTTCTCCTCTCTTCCACACGCAAGCGACATCCCCAGCTCCCCACAGTCAAGCAACCATGGCTCTCTCCAATCTCCTCAAGGTTTTCGCTCTGCTCGCTCTCCTGACGCTCGACGTCAAGGCTGCTAGCTCGGAGCCCGCTCGACGTCTCCGTATTGAACCGTCCGACAACAACCTCGAGCTGCCAGCAGCTAGGGAACTGGCCGGGAAAAACTCCATCAAGTGGATGAAGATTATCAAGGATAATATCAAGAACCAACCACTCATCGACAAGGCCTACGAGAATGCCAAGAAAATCAAGTATTACGCAGAGAAGGCCAAGGGCAAGTAGCCGCGTCATGATACATAGCGATTCATTAGCGCTCCTGCGCCTCTTCGTCGTCGAGTCTTTTCACCTTATTCGAACTAATACACCTGCCGGAACCAATACCCGAACGTTTGAGCTTGTTGACTAAAACGTTCCTAAACTACGTGAGAGGTGGCGCTCATCGATACGCGGATCGGTGGTTACCCTAGACAGCTTTAGATGGCTCTAAAGTCATTAGTGTACCTCACTTTCACCCATAAGATGGTTATCAAGAGAGGGTGTTCTCCAAAAGAAGACGTCGTTGATCGTCTAGGGCCTGACCAGTTAGTTCACCAAAGCAGTCCCAGAAGCGTAGCAAGTGGCCTGCACTGCGGAGTATCTATCCGCGACGCTAATCTGGCACCTCCAGACGACCCCTTGTTACCAGCCAAAACTGTGCTACTCTTTTCTAGGTCGAAAGGGGTAGCAGGTGTGCCGTCGATGTCACAACCGAGAGCTCTGTATTATTGTTGGGAGGGTTTATCCTGGAAGGGGAGAGGCTGCACACCAATTGAGCGGGGGGTATGCAGGAAGTTATGGACCTGTGTACGAACACGACTCCGCATGCACGCCTACAAACGTCGTGTTCACTAAGATGGCAACATGTCGAAATGTGCACGCCAAGTGATGCCTGCAAGCACTTCATCTCTGTAGGAGCAGGTTTGGCCAGATATGGTATGAGTATCGCAGGTGTGGACAACGTCGCCACTGCAAGGCACATCTCGAACTCTATCAGAGGTTCTGGGGCGGCGCCATCTTCGCCTATCTATATGTCTTTGGTCCATGCGCAAACGCTCTAAAGGGTAAGTAAAATTCCCGAGGGCCTGATAAGTACGCCTATGAAGCGAGATATTCGAAACCCCAGCAACATCCTGCGACAGTAGCAGCTCAACACGCAAGAACACCCGTCCTTGCATAATATGCAGGATCCTGCAGCACACTATCAAGAGCAATAGATTAACCAGCTATTAATAATGGCTCACGTTGTACACGTATGCAGCTATTTTGACGAGCACGCCGCTGCTGGGTATAAACACCAGCTGGTACACATAAATGCTGATGTGCCTGATTATTTAATCTCCTGTGTCCCAAAAGTAACCCCTTTGTGTCCCAGAAAGGCTCGAGGCTCTGTTTGATTGCGGTGATATTATTGCACCGTAATCGAAAGTATTGATGATAGATGTACCAGGATAGATGTACCAGGATTGCAGCTCCTACACAGAACACTAATAATACCTGACTACTCAAGAGCACGAGTGCAACTCGGAGAAAGTCGCATTGGATGGGATCTGGCTTTGCTCTTCACACATTTGGAAAGGGTGACGAACAAGTAGGATTCCACACAAAACACTCAATACATGTACCCTGGTTTGAGGATAGCTCACCGCTGTGGTGACTGCAGGGCGTTCGATGCCGGACTACCAGCGACACCGGAACGCCGCGATACCGATAGCTCAATGGGGGCAAACTTATAGCAGTGATCCCCGACAGACCACCTTGTGTGTTTGCTACGTTTGTTCTGGTTGTTTACCTCGGTACAATTCCTGTACCAAAAAGCGGTTGGACCAGTTGGCCCTTTTGCCGACGGCGCCTCTCCGACAGACGATACTAGTATCGCTTTCTGAATTAATCACTGCGGCTCTTGATTTCGTTTGTTGTTTTTGGGATCTGCGTGGTTGAATCCGTGGTGTAGGGTTGCCCCGGATGTTTTGGGTGAGGGTGCTGGCAGAATAAGTATCGTCATCCTTGCCAAAGCATGGACAGCCCAGGGCCACTGGCCTGCTGGAGCTAGAGCACCGTGCGGACCTCATGTACGCTGCCAGCCAGAGCTGCTCCCTACTCATTCCAACATTTCTCCTCTCTTCCACACGCAAGCGACATCCCCAGCTCCCCACAGTCAAGCAACCATGGCTCTCTCCAATCTCCTCAAGGTTTTCGCTCTGCTCGCTCTCCTGACGCTCGACGTCAAGGCTGCTAGCTCGGAGCCCGCTCGACGTCTCCGTATTGAACCGTCCGACAACAACCTCGAGCTGCCAGCAGCTAGGGAACTGGCCGGGAAAAACTCCATCAAGTGGATGAAGATTATCAAGGATAATATCAAGAACCAACCACTCATCGACAAGGCCTACGAGAATGCCAAGAAAATCAAGTATTACGCAGAGAAGGCCAAGGGCAAGTAGCCGCGTCATGATACATAGCGATTCATTAGCGCTCCTGCGCCTCTTCGTCGTCGAGTCTTTTCACCTTATTCGAACTAATACACCTGCCGGAACCAATACCCGAACGTTTGAGCTTGTTGACTAAAACGTTCCTAAACTACGTGAGAGGTGGCGCTCATCGATACGCGGATCGGTGGTTACCCTAGACAGCTTTAGATGGCTCTAAAGTCATTAGTGTACCTCACTTTCACCCATAAGATGGTTATCAAGAGAGGGTGTTCTCCAAAAGAAGACGTCGTTGATCGTCTAGGGCCTGACCAGTTAGTTCACCAAAGCAGTCCCAGAAGCGTAGCAAGTGGCCTGCACTGCGGAGTATCTATCCGCGACGCTAATCTGGCACCTCCAGACGACCCCTTGTTACCAGCCAAAACTGTGCTACTCTTTTCTAGGTCGAAAGGGGTAGCAGGTGTGCCGTCGATGTCACAACCGAGAGCTCTGTATTATTGTTGGGAGGGTTTATCCTGGAAGGGGAGAGGCTGCACACCAATTGAGCGGGGGGTATGCAGGAAGTTATGGACCTGTGTACGAACACGACTCCGCATGCACGCCTACAAACGTCGTGTTCACTAAGATGGCAACATGTCGAAATGTGCACGCCAAGTGATGCCTGCAAGCACTTCATCTCTGTAGGAGCAGGTTTGGCCAGATATGGTATGAGTATCGCAGGTGTGGACAACGTCGCCACTGCAAGGCACATCTCGAACTCTATCAGAGGTTCTGGGGCGGCGCCATCTTCGCCTATCTATATGTCTTTGGTCCATGCGCAAACGCTCTAAAGGGTAAGTAAAATTCCCGAGGGCCTGATAAGTACGCCTATGAAGCGAGATATTCGAAACCCCAGCAACATCCTGCGACATAGCAGCTCAACACGCAAGAACACCCGTCCTTGCATAATATGCAGGATCCTGCAGCACACTATCAAGAGCAATAGATTAACCAGCTATTAATAATGGCTCACGTTGTACACGTATGCAGCTATTTTGACGAGCACGCCGCTGCTGGGTATAAACACCAGCTGGTACACATAAATGCTGATGTGCCTGATTATTTAATCTCCTGTGTCCCAAAAGTAACCCCTTTGTGTCCCAGAAAGGCTCGAGGCTCTGTTTGATTGCGGTGATATTATTGCACCGTAATCGAAAGTATTGATGATAGATGTACCAGGATAGATGTACCAGGATTGCAGCTCCTACACAGAACACTAATAATACCTGACTACTCAAGAGCACGAGTGCAACTCGGAGAAAGTCGCATTGGATGGGATCTGGCTTTGCTCTTCACACATTTGGAAAGGGTGACGAACAAGTAGGATTCCACACAAAACACTCAATACATGTACCCTGGTTTGAGGATAGCTCACCGCTGTGGTGACTGCAGGGCGTTCGATGCCGGACTACCAGCGACACCGGAACGCCGCGATACCGATAGCTCAATGGGGGCAAACTTATAGCAGTGATCCCCGACAGACCACCTTGTGTGTTTGCTACGTTTGTTCTGGTTGTTTACCTCGGTACAATTCCTGTACCAAAAAGCGGTTGGACCAGTTGGCCCTTTTGCCGACGGCGCCTCTCCGACAGACGATACTAGTATCGCTTTCTGAATTAATCACTGCGGCTCTTGATTTCGTTTGTTGTTTTTGGGATCTGCGTGGTTGAATCCGTGGTGTAGGGTTGCCCCGGATGTTTTGGGTGAGGGTGCTGGCAGAATAAGTATCGTCATCCTTGCCAAAGCATGGACAGCCCAGGGCCACTGGCCTGCTGGAGCTAGAGCACCGTGCGGACCTCATGTACGCTGCCAGCCAGAGCTGCTCCCTACTCATTCCAACATTTCTCCTCTCTTCCACACGCAAGCGACATCCCCAGCTCCCCACAGTCAAGCAACCATGGCTCTCTCCAATCTCCTCAAGGTTTTCGCTCTGCTCGCTCTCCTGACGCTCGACGTCAAGGCTGCTAGCTCGGAGCCCGCTCGACGTCTCCGTATTGAACCGTCCGACAACAACCTCGAGCTGCCAGCAGCTAGGGAACTGGCCGGGAAAAACTCCATCAAGTGGATGAAGATTATCAAGGATAATATCAAGAACCAACCACTCATCGACAAGGCCTACGAGAATGCCAAGAAAATCAAGTATTACGCAGAGAAGGCCAAGGGCAAGTAGCCGCGTCATGATACATAGCGATTCATTAGCGCTCCTGCGCCTCTTCGTCGTCGAGTCTTTTCACCTTATTCGAACTAATACACCTGCCGGAACCAATACCCGAACGTTTGAGCTTGTTGACTAAAACGTTCCTAAACTACGTGAGAGGTGGCGCTCATCGATACGCGGATCGGTGGTTACCCTAGACAGCTTTAGATGGCTCTAAAGTCATTAGTGTACCTCACTTTCACCCATAAGATGGTTATCAAGAGAGGGTGTTCTCCAAAAGAAGACGTCGTTGATCGTCTAGGGCCTGACCAGTTAGTTCACCAAAGCAGTCCCAGAAGCGTAGCAAGTGGCCTGCACTGCGGAGTATCTATCCGCGACGCTAATCTGGCACCTCCAGACGACCCCTTGTTACCAGCCAAAACTGTGCTACTCTTTTCTAGGTCGAAAGGGGTAGCAGGTGTGCCGTCGATGTCACAACCGAGAGCTCTGTATTATTGTTGGGAGGGTTTATCCTGGAAGGGGAGAGGCTGCACACCAATTGAGCGGGGGGTATGCAGGAAGTTATGGACCTGTGTACGAACACGACTCCGCATGCACGCCTACAAACGTCGTGTTCACTAAGATGGCAACATGTCGAAATGTGCACGCCAAGTGATGCCTGCAAGCACTTCATCTCTGTAGGAGCAGGTTTGGCCAGATATGGTATGAGTATCGCAGGTGTGGACAACGTCGCCACTGCAAGGCACATCTCGAACTCTATCAGAGGTTCTGGGGCGGCGCCATCTTCGCCTATCTATATGTCTTTGGTCCATGCGCAAACGCTCTAAAGGGTAAGTAAAATTCCCGAGGGCCTGATAAGTACGCCTATGAAGCGAGATATTCGAAACCCCAGCAACATCCTGCGACGTAGCAGCTCAACACGCAAGAACACCCGTCCTTGCATAATATGCAGGATCCTGCAGCACACTATCAAGAGCAATAGATTAACCAGCTATTAATAATGGCTCACGTTGTACACGTATGCAGCTATTTTGACGAGCACGCCGCTGCTGGGTATAAACACCAGCTGGTACACATAAATGCTGATGTGCCTGATTATTTAATCTCCTGTGTCCCAAAAGTAACCCCTTTGTGTCCCAGAAAGGCTCGAGGCTCTGTTTGATTGCGGTGATATTATTGCACCGTAATCGAAAGTATTGATGATAGATGTACCAGGATAGATGTACCAGGATTGCAGCTCCTACACAGAACACTAATAATACCTGACTACTCAAGAGCACGAGTGCAACTCGGAGAAAGTCGCATTGGATGGGATCTGGCTTTGCTCTTCACACATTTGGAAAGGGTGACGAACAAGTAGGATTCCACACAAAACACTCAATACATGTACCCTGGTTTGAGGATAGCTCACCGCTGTGGTGACTGCAGGGCGTTCGATGCCGGACTACCAGCGACACCGGAACGCCGCGATACCGATAGCTCAATGGGGGCAAACTTATAGCAGTGATCCCCGACAGACCACCTTGTGTGTTTGCTACGTTTGTTCTGGTTGTTTACCTCGGTACAATTCCTGTACCAAAAAGCGGTTGGACCAGTTGGCCCTTTTGCCGACGGCGCCTCTCCGACAGACGATACTAGTATCGCTTTCTGAATTAATCACTGCGGCTCTTGATTTCGTTTGTTGTTTTTGGGATCTGCGTGGTTGAATCCGTGGTGTAGGGTTGCCCCGGATGTTTTGGGTGAGGGTGCTGGCAGAATAAGTATCGTCATCCTTGCCAAAGCATGGACAGCCCAGGGCCACTGGCCTGCTGGAGCTAGAGCACCGTGCGGACCTCATGTACGCTGCCAGCCAGAGCTGCTCCCTACTCATTCCAACATTTCTCCTCTCTTCCACACGCAAGCGACATCCCCAGCTCCCCACAGTCAAGCAACCATGGCTCTCTCCAATCTCCTCAAGGTTTTCGCTCTGCTCGCTCTCCTGACGCTCGACGTCAAGGCTGCTAGCTCGGAGCCCGCTCGACGTCTCCGTATTGAACCGTCCGACAACAACCTCGAGCTGCCAGCAGCTAGGGAACTGGCCGGGAAAAACTCCATCAAGTGGATGAAGATTATCAAGGATAATATCAAGAACCAACCACTCATCGACAAGGCCTACGAGAATGCCAAGAAAATCAAGTATTACGCAGAGAAGGCCAAGGGCAAGTAGCCGCGTCATGATACATAGCGATTCATTAGCGCTCCTGCGCCTCTTCGTCGTCGAGTCTTTTCACCTTATTCGAACTAATACACCTGCCGGAACCAATACCCGAACGTTTGAGCTTGTTGACTAAAACGTTCCTAAACTACGTGAGAGGTGGCGCTCATCGATACGCGGATCGGTGGTTACCCTAGACAGCTTTAGATGGCTCTAAAGTCATTAGTGTACCTCACTTTCACCCATAAGATGGTTATCAAGAGAGGGTGTTCTCCAAAAGAAGACGTCGTTGATCGTCTAGGGCCTGACCAGTTAGTTCACCAAAGCAGTCCCAGAAGCGTAGCAAGTGGCCTGCACTGCGGAGTATCTATCCGCGACGCTAATCTGGCACCTCCAGACGACCCCTTGTTACCAGCCAAAACTGTGCTACTCTTTTCTAGGTCGAAAGGGGTAGCAGGTGTGCCGTCGATGTCACAACCGAGAGCTCTGTATTATTGTTGGGAGGGTTTATCCTGGAAGGGGAGAGGCTGCACACCAATTGAGCGGGGGGTATGCAGGAAGTTATGGACCTGTGTACGAACACGACTCCGCATGCACGCCTACAAACGTCGTGTTCACTAAGATGGCAACATGTCGAAATGTGCACGCCAAGTGATGCCTGCAAGCACTTCATCTCTGTAGGAGCAGGTTTGGCCAGATATGGTATGAGTATCGCAGGTGTGGACAACGTCGCCACTGCAAGGCACATCTCGAACTCTATCAGAGGTTCTGGGGCGGCGCCATCTTCGCCTATCTATATGTCTTTGGTCCATGCGCAAACGCTCTAAAGGGTAAGTAAAATTCCCGAGGGCCTGATAAGTACGCCTATGAAGCGAGATATTCGAAACCCCAGCAACATCCTGCGACGTAGCAGCTCAACACGCAAGAACACCCGTCCTTGCATAATATGCAGGATCCTGCAGCACACTATCAAGAGCAATAGATTAACCAGCTATTAATAATGGCTCACGTTGTACACGTATGCAGCTATTTTGACGAGCACGCCGCTGCTGGGTATAAACACCAGCTGGTACACATAAATGCTGATGTGCCTGATTATTTAATCTCCTGTGTCCCAAAAGTAACCCCTTTGTGTCCCAGAAAGGCTCGAGGCTCTGTTTGATTGCGGTGATATTATTGCACCGTAATCGAAAGTATTGATGATAGATGTACCAGGATAGATGTACCAGGATTGCAGCTCCTACACAGAACACTAATAATACCTGACTACTCAAGAGCACGAGTGCAACTCGGAGAAAGTCGCATTGGATGGGATCTGGCTTTGCTCTTCACACATTTGGAAAGGGTGACGAACAAGTAGGATTCCACACAAAACACTCAATACATGTACCCTGGTTTGAGGATAGCTCACCGCTGTGGTGACTGCAGGGCGTTCGATGCCGGACTACCAGCGACACCGGAACGCCGCGATACCGATAGCTCAATGGGGGCAAACTTATAGCAGTGATCCCCGACAGACCACCTTGTGTGTTTGCTACGTTTGTTCTGGTTGTTTACCTCGGTACAATTCCTGTACCAAAAAGCGGTTGGACCAGTTGGCCCTTTTGCCGACGGCGCCTCTCCGACAGACGATACTAGTATCGCTTTCTGAATTAATCACTGCGGCTCTTGATTTCGTTTGTTGTTTTTGGGATCTGCGTGGTTGAATCCGTGGTGTAGGGTTGCCCCGGATGTTTTGGGTGAGGGTGCTGGCAGAATAAGTATCGTCATCCTTGCCAAAGCATGGACAGCCCAGGGCCACTGGCCTGCTGGAGCTAGAGCACCGTGCGGACCTCATGTACGCTGCCAGCCAGAGCTGCTCCCTACTCATTCCAACATTTCTCCTCTCTTCCACACGCAAGCGACATCCCCAGCTCCCCACAGTCAAGCAACCATGGCTCTCTCCAATCTCCTCAAGGTTTTCGCTCTGCTCGCTCTCCTGACGCTCGACGTCAAGGCTGCTAGCTCGGAGCCCGCTCGACGTCTCCGTATTGAACCGTCCGACAACAACCTCGAGCTGCCAGCAGCTAGGGAACTGGCCGGGAAAAACTCCATCAAGTGGATGAAGATTATCAAGGATAATATCAAGAACCAACCACTCATCGACAAGGCCTACGAGAATGCCAAGAAAATCAAGTATTACGCAGAGAAGGCCAAGGGCAAGTAGCCGCGTCATGATACATAGCGATTCATTAGCGCTCCTGCGCCTCTTCGTCGTCGAGTCTTTTCACCTTATTCGAACTAATACACCTGCCGGAACCAATACCCGAACGTTTGAGCTTGTTGACTAAAACGTTCCTAAACTACGTGAGAGGTGGCGCTCATCGATACGCGGATCGGTGGTTACCCTAGACAGCTTTAGATGGCTCTAAAGTCATTAGTGTACCTCACTTTCACCCATAAGATGGTTATCAAGAGAGGGTGTTCTCCAAAAGAAGACGTCGTTGATCGTCTAGGGCCTGACCAGTTAGTTCACCAAAGCAGTCCCAGAAGCGTAGCAAGTGGCCTGCACTGCGGAGTATCTATCCGCGACGCTAATCTGGCACCTCCAGACGACCCCTTGTTACCAGCCAAAACTGTGCTACTCTTTTCTAGGTCGAAAGGGGTAGCAGGTGTGCCGTCGATGTCACAACCGAGAGCTCTGTATTATTGTTGGGAGGGTTTATCCTGGAAGGGGAGAGGCTGCACACCAATTGAGCGGGGGGTATGCAGGAAGTTATGGACCTGTGTACGAACACGACTCCGCATGCACGCCTACAAACGTCGTGTTCACTAAGATGGCAACATGTCGAAATGTGCACGCCAAGTGATGCCTGCAAGCACTTCATCTCTGTAGGAGCAGGTTTGGCCAGATATGGTATGAGTATCGCAGGTGTGGACAACGTCGCCACTGCAAGGCACATCTCGAACTCTATCAGAGGTTCTGGGGCGGCGCCATCTTCGCCTATCTATATGTCTTTGGTCCATGCGCAAACGCTCTAAAGGGTAAGTAAAATTCCCGAGGGCCTGATAAGTACGCCTATGAAGCGAGATATTCGAAACCCCAGCAACATCCTACGACGTAGCAGCTCAACACGCAAGAACACCCGTCCTTGCATAATATGCAGGATCCTGCAGCACACTATCAAGAGCAATAGATTAACCAGCTATTAATAATGGCTCACGTTGTACACGTATGCAGCTATTTTGACGAGCACGCCGCTGCTGGGTATAAACACCAGCTGGTACACATAAATGCTGATGTGCCTGATTATTTAATCTCCTGTGTCCCAAAAGTAACCCCTTTGTGTCCCAGAAAGGCTCGAGGCTCTGTTTGATTGCGGTGATATTATTGCACCGTAATCGAAAGTATTGATGATAGATGTACCAGGATAGATGTACCAGGATTGCAGCTCCTACACAGAACACTAATAATACCTGACTACTCAAGAGCACGAGTGCAACTCGGAGAAAGTCGCATTGGATGGGATCTGGCTTTGCTCTTCACACATTTGGAAAGGGTGACGAACAAGTAGGATTCCACACAAAACACTCAATACATGTACCCTGGTTTGAGGATAGCTCACCGCTGTGGTGACTGCAGGGCGTTCGATGCCGGACTACCAGCGACACCGGAACGCCGCGATACCGATAGCTCAATGGGGGCAAACTTATAGCAGTGATCCCCGACAGACCACCTTGTGTGTTTGCTACGTTTGTTCTGGTTGTTTACCTCGGTACAATTCCTGTACCAAAAAGCGGTTGGACCAGTTGGCCCTTTTGCCGACGGCGCCTCTCCGACAGACGATACTAGTATCGCTTTCTGAATTAATCACTGCGGCTCTTGATTTCGTTTGTTGTTTTTGGGATCTGCGTGGTTGAATCCGTGGTGTAGGGTTGCCCCGGATGTTTTGGGTGAGGGTGCTGGCAGAATAAGTATCGTCATCCTTGCCAAAGCATGGACAGCCCAGGGCCACTGGCCTGCTGGAGCTAGAGCACCGTGCGGACCTCATGTACGCTGCCAGCCAGAGCTGCTCCCTACTCATTCCAACATTTCTCCTCTCTTCCACACGCAAGCGACATCCCCAGCTCCCCACAGTCAAGCAACCATGGCTCTCTCCAATCTCCTCAAGGTTTTCGCTCTGCTCGCTCTCCTGACGCTCGACGTCAAGGCTGCTAGCTCGGAGCCCGCTCGACGTCTCCGTATTGAACCGTCCGACAACAACCTCGAGCTGCCAGCAGCTAGGGAACTGGCCGGGAAAAACTCCATCAAGTGGATGAAGATTATCAAGGATAATATCAAGAACCAACCACTCATCGACAAGGCCTACGAGAATGCCAAGAAAATCAAGTATTACGCAGAGAAGGCCAAGGGCAAGTAGCCGCGTCATGATACATAGCGATTCATTAGCGCTCCTGCGCCTCTTCGTCGTCGAGTCTTTTCACCTTATTCGAACTAATACACCTGCCAGAACTAAAAAGGAAACGTTCAATCTTGTGAGGTGGAGCTCACCCGGACATCGGAAGTCGTTAGTTAACGAAGTGAGATCAATGTACCCCACTGAAAAATGAAAATGAGGTGGAGCTCATCGATAAACGAACCGATAATGATGTACTTGATCTTCGACGACTTGACCAGTTCATGAACCCAAGCACCCCCAGAGATGTAATCAGAATCCTGCATCGTTGGGTATCTCTGCACGACGCTGCTGGCCCTTCCAGACGAAAGTCGAGCACCCCCTTGTTCGTAGCCAAAAGTCCGCTATTCTGTTCAAGATCGGAGGGATGCCATCGATGGCACAACTGAGAGCTCTGTGTTGCTGTTTGGAAGGGTTAATCCTGAAAGGAGAGAGACTGCACGCGAGTGGGCTCTGGAGGAAGTCGGGGGCCATTTTACGAACACTCGTGGCGACTTGAGGGAGTTCGCTACAAAACGTCGTTTTAACACCAGCGTGTACTTGTCGAAATCTGCACCAAGTGCTTCATCTCTTAAGGGGAATGATATGGTATGAGCAGGGTTTGGTAGTAATGGCTATTCTTCTGAACTACTGCCAGTAGTTCGCCAGTAGTAGTAGTAGTTACACTGCTCGGACATTCCCTACTATAGTACTGGCGACGACCAGCTAAACAACCGTTGTGTGGTCCACATTGTATCACTGCTCAGACCTTGCCTACTACTGTAGTAGAAGTACTATAGTACTACGGAACTACTGGCGACGACCAGCTAAACAACCGTTGTGTGGTCCACATTCTCGAAGATCGCTGCGATGGATGGACAAAGCTTCTGTATCTTCTCCAGGGGAGCCTTCGTCACGAGCCCCCACCGCACCAACACAGACAAGCGTCCCACGAAGATTTGAGGAGACAGTCTCTCTCAAAACCTCGCGAAGCGAAAAACCCCACGAAGACTCTTCGTGGGGTTTTTCGATTCGACCTCACTGATCGGTTTGAGGGGGGGAGATAGCGATTTTTGCCACACCAAGACGGACGTCTTCGCTTTTCTTCGTGTTTGAGTTGGCTAAAACAACTATTTGTTTTATTGGCTAATTTGGCGTGAAAGATTTCACGATAAATTTCATGAAGGGCCAAAGAACGAATAGCCGCCGTCCAGCAAGACCAAGATGGTGGTGACCCGGTCGCAGGCGGCTACTGCGCAAGCCGCTGCAGAAGCCGCTCTACAAGCCACAATACAAGACCCCGAGCCACATGACAACATGACTGCGATCGTTGAGGTTCCGAGTTCGGCCACCTCTCCAACTTTGATCCAGGTTGTCCCAGATGCAGAAGACCAGCTAGCAAACCTTGCTGAGCGCTGTTTGGCTCACACACAGGCTCTGGCCGGTGAGCACGTTATGCTAAAGTTCCAGCAGGAAGGTCTCAATCAAGCGCAGCAAGCAGCGCTAGTGGCTGTTCAAGGTTATGCGGAGTCGGGGTTGAATGAGCTGGCCAACAGGCAGTTGGTCATCGTCCAGGAGTTTCAAGGTGCATTGGCCTCTACTCGATCCACATTTCAAGAGCAGATGACTCGTCTACAAGATCTATACGCAGATTTGGGAGCAAAACTGGAGGGACAAGTCAACAAGAGTCTTGCCCTGGTAGTTCAAGACCTTCAGCGCGATTCGCAGTCCGCTCTTCAGGCCCATACTGACGGAGCCAACCAGATTGAGCGCACTGTCAACGCTAAGGTTGAAGCCGGTTTCAAGGAGATGAATGACCGTGTGCAGCAGCAAATTGTGGAGCAGCTGACATCTCGCCTAGGTTCCAACCCTGCCAAGGATGTGGAGCAGCTCGTACTAAAGTCGACCGCCGATGTGGAATCTCAAATTCGGGGCACCTTGGAACTCCATCTTGAGGAGATGCTTACAAGCAAGTTGGATTCATACAACGAAGTGAACATTAACGAGAACGTTAATGAGCTTATGCAGAAACTCGTAGAGACGTCTGTATCGAATATGGCGCATCGCCTGGAGCAGTCGTTAGACCTTCGGCTTGATCAGATTCGGCAGGAAACAAAGCGTCGAGTTGATTCCAAGTTTTCTTCAAACGATACTACTGCCGAAGATATCCAGCAACTTGTTACGCAAGAGACCACTCGACTGGTACGCCAAGCTGAGTCGCGGATGCAGAAAGTTGTCACTGCCGCTCGGGCAGACATGAACCTTCAAGTTCAACGTCAAGCTGATGCTATATCTATCTTGCGCGAGCAACTTCAGCAACGCCAACCACGCGTGGAAGGAGTCTCTAATATGGATACACTTGAAAGAAAACTGAAGGAATTTATAGTGGATGAAGTTGCCAGGCAAGTGGATCTTATTCAACTACCCCCAACAGATGATGAGATGGGTCAACACTTTGCTAATTTGGTTGGATCTGAACTAGCAAGAGTTCTTGACGAACGCCAAATCCGACCATCCGTTGAAAATGCATCAGATTCAGCTGAAATCAAACGGTCGGTTGAGAGCAGTATCCACTCTATAATTTCAACCGTTCGTGACGCTGTCAATCAAGCTACGCTCCTTGAGGCTGGTACCGACGGAGGCAGAGCCAGAGATACGATTCAAGAAGGAGATACAGATGCTGACGACGATTATGGCCTGTAAGAAGAAGATCGTCAGATGCAACAGAAAATGAGGGAAGCATTAGTCCAGGCTCAAGAAGTTGAGTGCAAGGAACATATTAAAGGAGAGCAAACCAGTGGATCGTCTGTGCGTCTCACAAGCGCTGCGGCAGATGATATACAAGAAAGAAGTAGCGTACCAAGAGAAGACAGGTTGAGCGCACGACAAAATCCCAGTAATGGACATCGTGGCAATTTACGCCGCGACGGCCATAGGCTTGGACTACGTGCAACTTCGGCCCGTATTCAAAATCAAGTCGCGAAGAGGGCCGAAGCCTCAGCACAGCGATACGATTCTCGATCTTAAGTCATTGTCAGGTGCTGGTGCTTACGTAGTACGCAGACAGAATTCGTAGCTCGTAATGTGATAAATATTATACACGTAAGAAATGAACGTAAGACACTAATTCTTCGGGAAGACGTGGAGGCATCCGTCTCCAGGACTGTATAATGAAGCAGTTGTAGGAGCATCAATCAAGGGTGTGCTGGTGGGAGCTTCTGTCGTTAGAGCCGATGTTGGTCATGACCGAGTGAGTCATCATCGGGCGACCAGCGTTAATGCGCTCCGTAAATGCCTTGCTCGCGTACGCGCTCCTAGGGAGCACGTAGTTCACGGCAAACCAAGAGGGAACTGCCCACAACCAGCCAAACAGCGTGTAGCCGCCACTACAACCGATCACAACAATACGGTTGAGTAGCCATCGAAATCAATCCAGCCGATCACCGAAGTCACAATCTGGGCAAGCACGAAAGCAACCAGCAGCAGGTTGCGCAGCTTCTCAGCAAAGAACCAGTTGTTGCTGCTAGCGGTACGCGTCACGAAGAGCAGGGCCTGACTGGAGATCGACACCTGCAGGTGCACCAGCGACCGACGAACACTCCCCTTCCGCTGAATACCAGGGCCAATCATCTCGTTGTCGCGAGTCCACGTCGAGTTCCAGTTGCTGAAGCCCCAGACTTAGTCGCAGAAGCTCACCTCGTTCGTGGTAGACACTTCACCGTTGCCGATGAGGGCCACACCCTTGCCCAGCTGAGCAGCCGTGAACACGTCATAGTCGCCCTCGTACGCGGCGCCGCCCTGGCCCAGCGTGTAACCGTGCACGTACTGGTTGTACCCAACCTCGGCCAACGGCTTCGCGTCGTTCGGCAGCCAGTTGAGGTGCCGCGAGGTCCTCGAACAGCTTCGTGCTCGAGTCGTACTTCTCCTGGTACTGCGTCCAGTACGCGTCGATGACGCTCTCGCGGAAAGTGCCCACGTCCGACACGCTAGCGGCCTGCGGCACACTGCCCGTCATCTCACCGCAGCCTGTCGCGTTGTTCGCCATCACGCACGTCTGGTACTGATCCTGGAAGAAATCGTGGTAGTTCTTCATGCAGCTCACGCATAGGGTCTCCACGCCAGTGCTCTCGAAACAGCTCGAGTTGGTGATGATCGCGAGCAGAACGATCGTCAACAGCGACAGCCAGGCCGAACGAGATCGACGAGATGAACACCTCGCGCAGCTTCCACGAGTCCAGGTGCGGCGACGCCACCACGTTATCCTTCGAGATCGTCAAGATGGTACCGTCATTCAGGATGGCAAGAATCACCACAAGAATCGGGGGGGGGGGGGGGGGGGGGGGGGGATAGTACCAGTTCCACGCCAGCGTCAGGATGCCGAACGTGAACACGATGCGCACCGTCATGGCGATCGAGTATATGGCGTAGTTCTTCATGCGCAGGAAGATCTCACGGCTCATGCGTATGGTCGTGATGATCACACTCAGATCAGGCGGAACAAGCACAATATCAGTGGCAGCGCGAGCAGCGTCCGTCGCATCGTCCACAGCAATACCTATGTCGACCTGGGCCAGCGCCGGCGCGTCGTTCACACCGTCGCCCGTCATGCCCACCACCTTGTCCAGCGACTGCAGGTGCTTCACGATCTCGAACTTGTGCTCCGGGAACACCAGAGCGAAGCCGTCCGTGTCGTAGATCATCTGCGCCAGTCCATGGCGCCTGGTTGAAGAACGAAGTGTCCAGGATGCTCGTCGGCATTCCCAGCTGACGGCACGTCTCCACAGCAATGGCCTTCTGGTCACCCGTGACCATCTTCACCGCGATGCCCAGCGCAATGGCCTTCTTCACCGTGTCGGCCGTGTCGTGGCGAGGCAGGTCGAACAGCGGCAGCAGACCGACCATCTGCCACTCGCACTCCTTCACGGGCACGTCGCCGCTGCGAGCGATACCCACACCCAGACCACGGTAGCCGCGTGACACGAACTTGTTGATGCGGTCCTCCACCTCCACGCGCATGGCGTCAGCGTTCACGTCCGTGGCCAGCACCACCTACAGGTCGCCCTTCACGGCACGGAAGATCTCGCCCGTCTTGTTGTCCTTGAGCTTGGCGATCGTGCGCTTCGTCGTCGGTGTAGTGCAGCAGCGTGTACTCATCCCACATCGTGTCCTACAAGTTGTGGCACACAATGTCGATGGCCTCGTTGTTCTCCGTACGGGCCGACAGCGCACCGCACCGTCCGCGGTGAAATTGTTGTACGGGATTAGGTTGTCCATGTCGGTGGTCCGAGCACAGCATCTGCATGTTGTCCATCACCTCACTGCACGCGTCATGATGGCGTTCTCCTTTGCAATCGCCGACGAATCGATGACCAGCGTCACGAACAGCACTGTCGGCATGGCCACGGGTATATCGTCCACGATTATCACCAAGATTTTGGCCATGCCCAGGAAGCCGTCCGCCTCAACCACGCACAGTTTTTGCGAGGTGCGGCTGGTCATCTGCACCACCAGCTCCACCACGCACCAGAACAGGATCGTCACTATGCAGAAGTTGCCCAACGTGGTCAGTATCGGCCTGCAAGCTTGGTATCGCTATGGACATTTGCAGGTACGAGTTTATTACGACGTCAGCCGTTGTTTTGAAGAGTACTCTTACACCTCTTCCTTTTGTTCTTCATACAGCGTAGCACTCGAAACAAAGTTTGCCATCATGTCATCCATGATACTGTCCATATCCGTATAAATGTCGGGGTCTGCATCAAGTGGGAAGGTGAAACACGATGGAGTATGTTGCTTGTGTTGCCCACGAGGGATTTCTTCACATTGCAGTAGGTCGATAAAATCGCGGTTACGATTTAAAAACGAGCACATGTCAATGTTTTGCTGGGATAAGCTGGTGCGTTGAGTGGTTACCATGTTTCCACTTACACTGAAATCTCGCTCAATCTGACAAGATGACATCGGGACAGCAAAAAGCACCTTTACCACTTTGGGTAGCAGTCGGTAGTTACCTTCACGTTCCATTCTCCCCCAAAACGAAAGCACTGGTTCTGGTTTGTTGTTATCCGAAGCACGTAGAGGCTCAATTGGATCGTTCATCCACCTGTCAAGTTCTTCATCGAGAAACCGGTGCAAGTGATTATTGTTCTGTGGCAGTGGCCTACTGCTCCGTGGTGCGAACATCTCCTCTAACTCGTTGTAATAAACTGGAGGGGAACTGGGCGTTGGATCACGCATGTCACGCGGCTCTGCTACTCGCTCGATCAAGTTCCGCAACTGGTCACGAATGAGTTGATGCACCTTGTCACGTTTTTCACAAGCTGCGCGTCCACTATCTCCATGGTTCTGGCAAACTTTCAGTATGACAGCATTAAGGTTATGCCTTGGACTTTTGAACACGGGGTGCAGTTTTTGCTGCATTTCAAACACGTAAGATGTTGTCGCCATCTTGGTTTCGTCATAATACCTGATAAAGAAACGCTTGTCGAGCGCTTCCTGAAGAAGACGACGTGTTGTTGCTGCTAACGGTGCTAGATCGCTTGGTTGTATCCAGATTGGCTTCTTCGTTGTTGAAAGGTAGTGGCGTATTGGTTTTTCGAGATCGAGGTCATTTAGGCGAATTCTGTATAACATCATCAGATTTTCGACCTGCGTTGGCATTTCGGCTTGACGGGAGCGCTTGAGATCAGCTAGTGACTTCAATATTGACATCACTTGAGTTAACGTCGTATATTCACCAGCAAGAGGAAAGACGGGTGGTGTGTTATTCTCTCGGGTTGCTTTGGCTGCCCTTTCATCGTACCAAGCTTGGATTACTTGCCACTTGTCTAACACACGTCGCATTGCCTTCGTAACACTAAGGAAACGCGCGTCTGAATAGCTCAGAAGGGTGGTAGCTTTTCCAGTCGTCATGTTTTCACAAAGTTTTTTGAAAAGATCACCGGTCACCTCAACGTGCTTCACCTCGTAAATAACCTTGCTCATTTTCCTAATTAGCGAGCTCATGCCGGGGTTTTTACTGTCGTTACTATTCATGCCACACGAAGCCCGTGTAGCAGCGTGAGACATATGTGCCATACACCATTCCCACTGGTAATGCAATCGGTTCTTCATTAAATTTTGCACATCGGGGCCTTTGTCACTTGTAGCACCGTAAAAATTGTCTACCGTCAGTTCAAAGTCCTCCAAGGTACGCTTTATCCAACACAAAAATGGAGCTTGAACCCCGCCATCTCGGTCTCCATAAGCAGGCGTAAATTTACGTGTTCCAAGAAGAACAGACTTAAAATTCCAGTCCTTGTCAATTAGATACACGCGTAGACCGAGAAATTTGTTTGATGTCGTTTTACACGTCCACATGTCAGCAACCATAGTCAGGTTAGGATACGGCAGAAGGTTGGACTTGAGAAATGCAACTACCTCTTTTCTCGTCGACGAATATATCTCAATGATGCACTCGTTGACACGCTCTGTTGTGAGCGTACTCTGCACCTCCTGCCTCAACACGAGTGCCTCTTTCAATCTTGATTCGTCATACTCGACCATTTCCAGCGGTAAATTGTTGTTTATAATGCGTAGCGTTTCAAGGAGTAGGTTTAGACGTACTGGATTGCGAGTGTATAGAGTTGACGTGCGCAAACGTTTAATGTCTGCGTTGCGCTTGCGCTTGGTAGCCACCTCTTTCACTGTCTTCGGCGACTCAAGGTGATGCCGAGTTGTGAGATGCTTCACAGCGGACGATGTCTTTCCACCAGGCAACAGAATAAGATTCCTGCCATCCGTTGCTTCTCGGCATCCCGAGTCAGCCATGCATATGAACGCCTTCTTAGTTTGATTTCCATCCGTAAACGTGACTCGCACGCCCCAGTCGTCGATGTATGAATACTCTCCACCAGGCGGTATACGCTCCAACCCACCCCTATTTGTCCAATTCTTCACGGCATCTTTCACCCTCGCAGGAGGCTCTGGTGCTACCATTTTGACAGGCAATCTTGACAAGTACTCGTGTGGTTTAGACGGAACTTAAGGTCTCTTCGGGGCTTGGATTCTTCTTGAATGGGGGTGAGTTGCGAGCTTCTGGCGACCGTCTAGGATCGTCGTAATTTACGGCGAAACTTCGCTCTGGCTCCATATTATTGACCAATTAGCGAGCTGGCACACGAGCAAATTTCACTCGCTTATTTCCGCCTGCTTCGAACACGAAATTTTGCCCTGGGAGACCCTCGTGTGCTCGTGATTCTCGTACTTTAGTGAGGGAAGCAAAAAACCTCAAAATTCGAGTTCGCGAGGTTATGCGAGAGCACAGGCACCGCCCTTTCATGTGCTCATGTAACCGATCTTCGTGGGAGGCTTGAACACAGATAATGCCCAAGTAGAGATGCGCCCTGTCCTCCCATGAACGCTGAACAGCAACTCGCATCAATGGTATTGTGTACTTGCACCACTTTGTTGGCTTGGTCGTGAATACAAAGGTAGCTGCGAAGTCCTCCATATTGCAGCAAACAGCAGCTTCGTGCGACGAAGATGGTGTGTAGCGACATGCTGCGCGTTGAACATGCCGTGATAAATCCAGCTTATCGTCGATAGCGTTTGTTTAAATGCAGGTAGTAACTCGATAGTACTATGGATTCATGGAATAAGTTCCTAGTCACACAGCAACAGTTGACAAAAATGTTGGTCGCCGCACAAGAAGCAAAGCCTCAGCACAACCCCGACAGATGGACTCTTTGTTAGGACGTCTCACTACATATCAGGCTTCTATAGGAAAAAGATAATTACCCCCCCCCCACACACACACACACACACACACACACCCGACAATTAATCCGTCTCACGTGGTTCTCCCGATTTCTAGTAGCTCACGGTACTCCCAGATCATTGAGCTACGACTGCTGCGGCAAGTGATGGTGGTGGTCGCGCAGAGAATTCGGAGCGGGGACTTGCTTTTGCCGAAGAAGCGCCCAAACGCCGCCGAATTTGTATTCGCCAAGCGGAGGTGTACCTCGGCATTTCCATATCAATCACACAGGCATTGGGGCATAGTGGCTCATTTCGGTTATGGGCCATTGGCATGAGAGGCCTGGCTTGGGAAGCAAGGTGCCGAGTGGCAGCCATAAATGGATGGTGGGAGGGTTTAACACTCCTGGAGCGTGTCGCAACTCGGAGGCGGTGGAGACTGTTGTTGCTCTGCCGACCGTCGAGAGTTTGCGTGGCGTTGCTCAGTCGCAGGATGACTTGGTCGAAGGTCGATGCGTGGCCTGCTCGCTGCGACGTCTAAACCGAAATGAGCCACAACTGCACGGAGAACTCTGCCAGAGAGGACGCGAGTCGCTGCGGATAATACACAGTTGACGCATGAACCCCGCAGACGCTCGAGATGCTCGTTTTCGTCAAACCCGATCGGGCCCTGTGGTAGTAGGACCACCGCAATCAATCTCCAAGATTGTGCAATCTATAATTGCTGAGTAGCATGGCTTACTATCTTTCTGCAATCCAATCTTCCCCAACGCCCCAGGCATACACGGCTAATCCAAGATCTAGGCAATCACACGCAGTACACGAGCCACCATTTCGGCATGGATGCGCACTACGTGCAGCGTCGCAGGAAGGCTGGCAAGCATCCTCCCATTTCTCTTTGGTATTGCGCCACCTCGAGGGGTGAGTCGTCGTCCAAGCCGTCCTTGAAGGAGATACATGAGTGGCTGTGCTTCTGTGCAAATGTGTTCCATATGTATGTGTGATGTTTGCAGCGCCAACCTGGAGTCGTGGCAATTGCAGCTCAACCAGTTGCGATGGCCGGCACCGCTAAGTAAGGACAGGAGCCAGTAATGAAGAAGGACGATGGATGAATGAATGGATTCAATAAATAAGGGCTTAAAAATAACAACGATACGCCGAGCATCCGTGGCCTAGGTCGTGGACCTTCAATGAGCCACTGGATGTCGTTGCCGAGCTTGACTTTGTTGAAAGCTTCCTAGGCTTGTTCGAACGGCACCACCCTGGAGATCAACTCCTTGACACTGGGCTTCCATTAACGATCATGTCGAGCGCGAGCTGGCAGTCGCCGGCTGAGTAGCGGAATCTGCCGGTCAGGTGGAGCTCCTTGGAGCACAGAACGCCGATGGGGGACTCAATGTCCGTCTTGCTCATGCCGCCCTGCGTGAGCGAGCCGCCATTGAAGGGTGACGTGCACGGCCATCTGGATGCACGGTTCAGCTCCACTAACTTCGAGGACGACGTCTGCGCCCTCGCCAAGTCCGCACTGGGCGACGATCTCCTCGACCAATCCCAGTGGCATAATCCCCGCCGAGTTCCTTAACACGGCAGGTCGCTGACCTAACACGGCTGAAAGCTTGGGTGCTGAAGTTGTAGTCCTTTCGTGCGGTGATTAAGTCTGGGTGTCCTTCGGGTGATTTCGCCCTGGTGCTCGTGGGGTAGCGCATCCGTGGTCCGTGTATTACGCTCTGAAGATGACGTTAAAGGGTTAGTGAGCGTCATCAACCCCGACGTGAAACGAGATAGTCGTGGCCCCAGAAATATCCTGGCAGTCCAACGAGCTAGAGCACTCACCACCTGCATATGCACGGTCATGCGCAATAACTAACGTCGCTACGACTTCAATAGAGATTGCTGTGTGGGCAGCGTGCATGCGAGGGACATGTGTTTGCCGTTGATGCTCAGATTAGTTTTGACTCAATAGAGCTTTGAGGTTTTCTGGGGCACACCTGCTGTCAGTTTGGTGGCGTGGATCATACGGGGAAGGATTGAATCATAATGATTCATACCCAATCAGTTACGAACAATGATGAAGCAGAGCCAGACGTGTGCAAATCTTGGTTAGTCAGCATCGAAGGATCCGCTGGAGTTGCTCTTCATGCATTTGGGAGGAGCAGGTTGTAGCAGGTTTTAATTATATGAAACTTATTTTCAGGTTGAGCTGTGAGAGGACATGGTAATTTTACAAAAAAGTTTGACGAATACAGCGACGTAGTAAAACACCAATTAATGTTCGCACAAACGCTAACAGTACTGCTACTGTTTGCAAACTGTTTGTTAGTCTAAAAGCGGCTCTCATTGGTGCCTTCTAGAGCTTGCCTGCTTGGTCCAAGCAATGACAGACTGGCAAGGAGGGTCCGTACATCATCTTAATGCAGCTCTGGCTCGCACCCATTTCTTCTTCGTTCAAGCTCTCCCCATCGAATCACCAGTAGTAATGACAACATCGTAGCTGTTGTTTAGACATTTAGGAAACACAAACAGACTAACACGTTTGCAAACACCACTTACTGTTAATTTGTGTGTAGTAAAAATCACAAACAGTACACTACTACATCGGGTTAATTCCTGTACAAAGAGGTGGTTGGGCAAGTTTAATTTTTTGCAGACGAACACTCGCGGACAGACGATATCGCTTTCTGAATTAATCACTGCGGCTCTTGATTTCGTTTGTTGTTTTTGGGATCTGCGTGGTTGAATCCGTGGCGTAGGGTTGCCCCGGATGTCTTGGGTGAGGGTGCTGGCAGAATAAGCATCATCATCCTTGCCAAAACATGGGCAGCCCAGGGCCACTGGCCTGCTGGAGCTAGAGCACCGTGCGGACCTCATGTACGCTGCCAGCCAGAGCTGCTCCCTACTCATTCCAACATTTCTCCTCTCTTCCACACGCAAGCGACATCCCCAGCTCCCCACAGTCAAGCAACCATGGCTCTCTCCAATCTCCTCAAGGTTTTCGCTCTGCTCGCTCTCCTGACGCTCGACGTCAAGGCTGCTAACGCGGAGCCCACTCAACGTCTCCGTATTGAACCGTCCGACAACAACCTCGAGCTGCCAGCAGCTAGAGAATTGTCCGGGAAGAACCCCGTCACATTGATGAAGATTATCAAGGATAGTGTCAAGAACTTACCAATCGCCGACAAGGTCCTCGAGAATGCCAAGAAAATCAAGTATTACTTGGAGACCACCAAGAAAAAGTAGCTGCGTTATGCTAGCGACTGGATCAGTGTCCCCTAACACTTTGGTGAACCCTTTTCACCTTATTCCAACTAATAGACACATTGGAACTCGTTGAATTAAATCGTTTTCAAATACTACAGTAGTACATGAGAAACGGTGCTCATATATAAGTGGTTATCAAGAGAGAGTGCTCACGTCGTCGATCTCCCAGGGCTTGTCCAGTTTGTTCGCCAAAGCAGACCCAGAAATGTAGCCAGTAGCAAGCGTGCTGTCGCTGTAACAACCGAGATCTCTGTATTGTTGTTGAGAACTTGACTCCAACATTTGAGTGGTCTCCACAGGAACTGCGATGCATGGACGCGAATGACCCGTAAGCAAATGGTTGGATTCAAATTCTACTTTATGTAACGGCACGAGCCAAGCCGGTAAGCGCCCTTCAATGGCGTTCGAAGCCAAAATCACTACAACCAGCATGGATTTCTTCAAACCCAACGCGTTATCATCACGACACTCTCCGCGCTTCTCAACCTCGAACTTCATAATCAATAACATCTCTACTCGTAGTCGCTGATCTTGCAGCTCACGAAGAACGAGCGTATTGCCCCCGACCGTAGCAGTTAAGGTGTTTCTTTCAAATTTGCATCATTCTCCCGTTCCTCGCTGCAGGTACCCATCTCAGCAATGCCTAATATCTCGAACAGCCCAGCAATGCCAAATATCTCGAACAGCCCAGCAACGTCTTCATAATTTTCCCACAATGTGTCGGTCATTGAGATATGTTCGGTCACGCGGTACAGCTGCTCTTTTCCTTGGTAACGCTGCAAATTTGAAACGCACAAATTCGCTCAAAACATCATCTGACACCAAATGGTCGTCGGTTTTCATCCTCTGAATGCAGCTGTATCAACAAGTTCCAGTCGATGGTGGAGGCTTCCTTCATTTCGTTACACAACCGCGAGATAGTTTCCAGCACCTCCATCCTGTAACCTGCTCCTGAAACGACAAGAGACCGCGATGAACGCATCAAAATCTGCATTTTCTAAACCCCGGAAGAAGCGGGTTATTCATTCCGGTCCCTGACTTGAATCACTCTTCGTGCAACTTATTAATTATGCAACGGCAAGCAGTACCGACATGACTACGTTCGTGGTGCTTTGGATACGAACGAAGCGAAACCTGCCTGTCGACGGCTTCAAATCCGACTGTAGGACCTTCTCCAGGAGCTGGAGACTATGAATAATGAGGGCCATTTCCCGTCTAAGCAACCGCCGGCTCCGCTGTCGTGAACTTTATAAGAAAAATCACAAGAAAAGCCTACTTTTTCGCGTTGCGGAACATCATCAAATGATACGAGTTTCGTGGAATTCTCAAGGAAAATGCCCTATTCTTTGAAGTGCTGAACGTCGCTACTGCGACGAGTTGGGGGATAGTCGGACTGCAACATTCAAGATTTAGTTTTGAACGTTGCTGCTGCAGATACATACGTGGTTTTACGGGATTTACAGGCTTCGAAAGCGACTCTGAAATTTGGGATAAACGTGAAATCAGCGATGGAGACTTTACCTGCATAACGTCAATCATATAGACACGATCACTGAATCGTCACAATTGACGGTCATAACGCTGCCAAAGTGTTCACTTTACGAAGGAATTTGAAGCGAATCCGTTTGCGGTGGAGTGGGTGCACCGCAGAGTGACGGATTCTGATCAAATTGTGCTGAAAACATTTTGGTTGATGATTTGACGGCGTGCAGAGTCATTTGAGGAAGGGGTTTGATATGCTGCATCAACTGCGCCATCCCAACGTGGCCAAGATTCTTGGAAATTCACATGTAAGCTCGCCTCCTTATATTGTAAGCGAAGGTACCGGTACTACGAACGTGAACCTTGGCTCCTCGATCAGGAAGCAATAAACACACACATGCGGCGTCTGCTTTGGCAGCCAGCTCTGATACATTCACAAGAAAAATATTATTCCTAGCCACTTGAAACTACACAACTTTCTAGTGGGAGCGGACGATGTAGCTAAGTTGTCAGACTTCGGACTGGATACTCTGTGAGTGGCAATTTAATACTCCTAGAAATGGATCGATCGCTAGTAAGCTTCGTTGGCGTGCCCCAGGATGCCAGAAGAAGCGGCCGACGTTCGCCCCCGACGTGTACTCGTTTGTGATGTGTATTGTTGAGGCTGTGGCTGGCGAACCTCCTTTCGTTTACCTCGATGACGACTACATTCGTGATAGTTTGAAGAACGGCGAGGTCCCTGGACAATCCAACCAAATGGACAAGGATGTGAGGCAATTAGTAGTTTCAAAGAAGATAAAAAAAAACGACTTTCGCTTCGGCAGGTGGCTGACAAGTTGGAAACGCTTGTTTCGAGAGATAGCAGGGGTTCTCAAATTGCTAGACGTGAATGTTAAGCGCACACGTCGATAATCGCACCTGATTCAAGTACGAACGAGCTCTGATGCTTCTGTTCAAGGCGTGTATCGACAGGAAATGGCGCAAGTTAATATCTGGGGAGGCAGACATTGCAAGTTTAACGCACGCGCTTGGTTGGGCTGTATGCACTGGGTTGTCTTCGCTGAGTTTAAGTAGAAAGTGCCACAATACCATGCATCAATTTTAAAATCTAGTACAAGCCTCACATATCCGGCGTGTGTCGCTCTCGTGAACACTTTGCGTCATGGCAATCGCGATGAAAACCAAAAGGCAGATGTTCAATGTGCCTGTATTGTTGCGACAAAAGATTCCAGAAGAAGCGGCGGTAATTTCTCCCCTCGTCACGCTTTGGAAAATGGAGATGAAGACCATACACTCTGGTACACTGGGTCATGTTGTTGCCAATGCCGTGAGTTTGACAAGCTCACGCTCCGTACTTAGGAGCACATCCAAGTCGGAACGCCATCTCCTTCATAAACACTCGAGCGTCCATGGCTCCATATCCCCCGAGCTTGTCAATTTCCTCCTCGTCAAAGGTCTGCACCTCATCACGCCGTGTTTGATCCTGGTACAGACTGCTGAACATCAGTCGACGTGGCTCATCCGACTCGTGATTCGGGTACTCGTGGTCCCATTTCTCGTAGCTCTGCTGGGGTCGCAGAGGATGCGGCTGCGATGGCTCCGATATCTGATTCTGGGCAGTCTGCACGATGGAAACAAAGACTTTGCTGCCGTCCTCTTGCTGCGCGGCCAGCTCCGACACTAGCGAGTGCACCCAGTGGTTCTCCGAAGGAGAAGAGCTTAAGTGCACGAAGGCCAAGACCTTGGCAGTGTCCGATAGCAGCGCAATGATCTGATTCTTGACGTCGTCTGATTCCGACATGTCGTGCACCACTTGCACTCCTGCGTTTTGGGCAAGTTGAAGTGCGGAATCAGATCCACTAAAAAAGGAAATGGGCATCTTCGGATACCTAGAATCAGAGAAATGAGTCTTAGTTTCTCGATAATAATGATCAGATCGAGGCACACTCACGCGATGATTCCGTTGTCTCCCTGGACGCCCAGAAGCGCTGCCAAGTCGCTGCTCAGCGGCTCCGATAGCACAAGGAAGCCACTGCAGCCGCGCGCCGCCACGTCGTTGAACCCCGCCGAGGCCGCCGCCTCTCCGTCCACAAACACCACGAGGATCTTCTGTGCGAGGTGGTGCGCTGGCATAATCGTCTCAAATAAGAAAAATGGGTCAAATGTACGCAGATATCATGTGCACCACATTAATGCATGTTTCACACATAATGTGTCCATTTCTCCACACGTCGCAGCCATCAACGGATGAGCCATCACAAGATGAGTCTTGGGATGTGTCTGTCGACAGTCTCCGCTGGGCGGCGACCCCCGCCGGACGTCCCGCCATGTCATTCGCCGTCTTCTCCTGCAGTGCTCAAGCGTCTCGATTGCGTACAGAATGTCGCCACGTGACGAGCTGCACGAGAAGTCTCTGCTGCTGCCGACAGCTGTCAGGAGCTCTTCGGAGCCGGCGGTGGACGTCCGGAAGGAGTTCCTGGGGCTATCCTCCATCGCGCTGCAAGTCTCGCTGGCCACGTTCGCACGTATCGCGCTGTACTCGATCGACTACGCGTTTCTGGGGCATTTGGGCACGACGGAGCTGGCTGCGGCGTCGCTGGCGTCCGTCTGGACCACGGTGCCGCTGCTCACAGTCTGGTCCAGCATGTCGGCGATTGTGACGCTCTGCGGCCAGGCCTGGGGCGCTGGCAATAGCAAGTTGACGGGTGTTTGGCTGCAGATGGGACTCGTGCTCGTGACGCTCTGCACGCCGGCGCTCATGCTGTACTACTGGTTCGTGGAGTTTGGACTGCGGGCGTCCACGGGAGACGACGAGGTCGTGCGGCTCGGTGTCCGCTTCTCGCGCATCTTGATGTTCTCCATCTGGCCCAACTTGGTCTATGTGTGTTTGAGACTGTACTTCCAGGCGATGGGCGTCATGATGCCCACCACAGTGGTCGGGACGCTGTCGATGGCGGTGTCGGTGGCAGCTAACTACTTTTTCATCTACGGAGCGCTAGGCTGGACGGGGATGGGCTTTGACGGATCGGCGCTCGCGACGGTGGCGGCGTCGTGGTTCCAGCCGGCGGCGCTCATATGGTACTGCGTGGTGTACAGGAAAATGCACCTCCAAGCCTGGGGTGGCTGGGACTTTAGCGAGTTCACGCGCGAGCGAATGACAGTCTTCTACAACAACTCGGCTCCTGCGGCAGTCAACAGCCTCGTGTCCAACGTGGCGTCGTCGGCGCTCTCGCTCATCGCTGCGTGGCTTGGTGCGGATATCATCGCTGCGAACGCCATCGTGTCGGGCTTCTGGCGTTTGCTGTGGGCGCTCTTCTGGGGCTTCGGCTCGGGCACGCAGATCCGCGTGTCCAACCTGCTGGGCGCCAACCGACCGAAGGCTGCCAAGACGCTGAGCATGCTCGGATTCGGTTGTACTGTTATCACGGTGACGCTGCTGGCGTTGATCACCCTCGTGTTCCGCGCGGATGTGTTCCGGTTGTACACGAACGATTCGGACTTGCTGAGCGTGTGTGTGGCCGTGCTGCCGATTTTCATCGTCGCGTTCATGGTCGAAGCGATGGAGATGGTGTTTGCCTCGATCCTGTCGGCTATGGGCCAGGTGCATATCACGGCGTGGACCAGCACGCTTGCCACGTGGCTCGTCGAGCTGCCTGCCGCCTACGTGCTCGCTATTGTGCTGAACGGCGGCTTTGCGGCGCTTTGGTACTCCATCTGTCTCATGGAGTTGCTCAAGCTGACGGTGTACGCAGTGGTGCTGCGTCGGATTGATTTTGCTGCGATGGCGCGCGACGCCGTTAAGAACATGGAAGTCGAGGACGAGAAGGAAGAAGTGGACATTGCAGTCGCGGAGGGCGGCACCACTGCGCTCGGGGCCAACACCGGTTTGCCGTCTCCAGTGACCACGACCCTCATAACCCCTTCAGGACTTGTGCACCAATGGGACCACGTCGATGGTGGTGTCCACCCTCACCGCACCGCCTCTGAGTCGCCTGCCGCGTAGATAAGAACAACGAAATGAATGACCACTGAAGTGAAAGCACAATGCTGTCGTGTGTCCAATGCGTGCAGCCAGCGTTCCTGAGCACAAATATATGTACTTCAAAGTACTACGGTAGTATCAAATTCTGAGATGCATGTACACATAATTTGTTATTCTTTCAAAACTGGTTGTAGTTCTTAGAGCTTGGGCTAGTGAACAAAAACGCATGGAAAAAGTTGCTATAGTACAACTATAGTACAATGCCTCACCAGTTTCACGACCGTCGAATAAACCCTCGTATTTCTTTCCAGCAAGCCGCGCCTCAGATATATCGTAGCCGCCCATTTTTGCTGTTCCAACTGAAATAATAGGCCACTGAATGGCCAAGAGGGTGGTAGGCAATATCCTTTCTCTCCGTCATAAACACAAGTAGCAAGAACACTCCAAATACGGACTTCCCAATCCCAGGACTGCCAACCACAAGAATTCTGAGTATCGATCCATCGGACGTCAATTGCTCCTCGATCATCGCATGGAGGTCCCAATATTCCTGTCGGATGTACAAGTCATTGCCAAATTCTGTACTGAAGACTGTCTTTGGGAAGTACCCAACCAATCCCCCACGGCCAGGTCAGTATCACGATTCAGTTGCTGTCCAAACGCGGCAATTGCACGCAACGCATCGCTGACACCGACAACTTCCGTCCTCTTCCTATTCTAGGCAACCACTTCCACGATAATCGTTGATTGCTCTGTTGTGGGTAGCGTTGTCGCTGCCGTGGCCTCACTCACTGGGCTTTCAGAAACCGCCACTAATACGTGGACTTGGCCCTTTTCCGGTGTAAAGTTCTCTCCAAAACAGTTAAAATCTTTGAGCCGCAGCAGCGGATCATCCATCTGCTCGAAGTCTTCTGGGTGACCATGTTGATCCACAGCTGCCGCGCCTGCCACATCCAACCACGCGTCGTCCTTCTTGGACAGGAAAAGCTGCAGTTCGTCTGCATCAACCGTGACTTTGTCAGGATTTCCCCCCTGATTGCTTTCTTCAGGAGCGCCACCGTCCGACTCTTGTCAATATCGATACTGATCACGCTCCCTTTTCCGATGAGGACACAGTTGAGCAACACTATCTTCCCTTGACGCTGGCAGATTCAGAGGAGAAAGGAGAGCGTGGACAATCGTGAAAGGAATTCGGCGTCTCTCACTCTGTGTCCTCCTATGTCAACTGATGTCCTCAATTTCTGTCTGTCGTAGTCAATCAAGAATAGTATCCATAGACTTCTTTTTTCAGGCTCATTTCGACGAACTAGCATCACCTCAGGGCTTGTACCAGTTTTTTTACATGTATAATACTAGTAGCACTTTCGTTAAGTTTCCTTACCATATCGAAATGTGCTGCTGGCATTGGTGGGTTCGCGTAAAGTAAATACTACTACTGTCGGAGCTGTCGTGTCCATCGTGCATGTGCGACCCATGTAGACGAAAATGCAAGTGCCATTACTGAGGTGTACCTTGATCAAGGTCAGCGAATATATACCGTCGTCTCAAGTGCTATCTAAACCTGAGAGAACGTGTCGGGTCGAGGCGTACCTCCGAAGAAGGGCGAGCGCAGACGAGTGCCGTCCTCGATCTGGTCCCATTGGCGTCTGCGGCCAGACGGGGTCATGAGTTGTTGCGCTGCCGGGGAACGCACCACGGGCGCGAGGCTGCCAGGCGTGTTGCCTCCCTCCGTCATCGCGAACTGCAAGGATTCCCGCTCCACGCCGGTGTCGCTATCACTGGAAATCTCCATGTTCTTGACAGCGCGGTCCGCCATCTTCGCCCAGTTCGTGCGCGACAGCACATACGTGAAGATGGAGAGCTTGAGCACCTCCATCGTGCACACGCCGTACCACAGCGCCGAGAAGCCGTAGCCCAGCGTGACGCCGCCGAAGTAGGCGATCGGAAGTTCAATGCACCACACGCTCAGCGAGCTCACCCAGGCGGTCACCGAGACCTCGCCCATGCCAGCTAGTACCGACGACACAAGAATCTCGACAGACTCGATCATGTAGCCCGTGATGAAGATCGGCTGGACCAGCATGCACAGCTGTAGCAGCGCGTCGTCGTTCGTGTACAGGCGGAAGAGCGTCTCGCGCAGCATGAACGTGGCAATGGCCAGCACCACGACGGTGCCCACCGTGCACAAGAAGCCCAGGAATCCCAGCACACGTGCAGCCTTGGGACGTCCAGCGCCGAGGTAGTTGGCCACTCGAATCTGCGTGGCCGACCCGTAGCCCCAGAAGAGCGCCCAGAGCAACGACCACAGTCCCGAGATGACTGCATTGGCAGCAATGACGTCCGATCCGAGCTTGGCGGCCACCAGCGTCAGCGCCGAGTTGGCCAGGTTGGACACCATACTGTTGGCTGCCACAGGCCCAGCAATGTTCATGAAGATCTTGAGTCTGTCGGGCGTGAAGGCGCCGAAATCCCAGCCGGCCCACGCCTGCAAGTGCATCTTCTTGTACCAGATGCAGTACGAGATGAGCGAGATAGGCTGGAACCATGCAGCAATGACCGTGGCCATGGGGGACCCGTCAAAGCCGATGCCTCCCCAGCCAAAGGCTCCGAAGATGAGAACGTAGTTGGCAGCGCACGCGACGCCAATGGAGAGTGTCCCCACGACTGTCACGGGCGACATGATGCCCATGGACTGGAAGTAGAGACGCACGCACGCGTACACGAGCGACGGCCAGATACTGAGCGACAGGATGCGTGCAAACCGCACGCCCAGCTGCACGACCTCGGCGTCGTCCGTCGACAGCTCCAGCACGTAGCCAATGCACCAGTACCAGAGCATGACGGGCACAGACAGCAGCGAGACCACGACGAGTCCGATCTGCAGCCAGACGCCGGCCAAGTCGCCGTTCTTGGCGCCCCACGCCTGGCCGCAGAGCGTCACGAGCGCCGTGGCGCCCGACCAGACGCCGGCGAGCGGTACATTCGTCCACGTAGACGCCAGCGACGCCGCGGCCAGCGACGACGTGCCCAGATGCCCCAGGAACGCGCTGTCCACCGAGATGAGCGCAATGCGCGCGAACGTCGAGAGCGAGACCTGCAGCGCCATCCACGTGAGGCTCCAGAACTCCTCGGCCACGTGCACGTCCGGCTCGCGCGCTTTGGCTCCGTACAGCAGCGGCGACTTCTCCCCCATTGTGAGCGACTGGGGCTTTCCTTGGACACTTGGACGCAAATTGCCGAATGAGCAGCAGAGACCCGAGGCGGAACTGAGTACACACATCACGCTTCAATGGCCATTCGAAGTCTGGGCCACGCACATCAATCTGACGCGGCCGGACGTAGACGAGGTCGGCGGCGGTATGACAGGGAGGCTCGAGTATGGTTTGCACTTGGGAGGGGGATGCGCGCCGAGTTTAAGTTGTGGAGGTCCGCTGAAAGGTCCAACGTCGGTCCACATGACGACCGGGTTGTCGACTTGGATGAAAAAAGGAAGCGATAAGCTCCGGACAAAGTATTTTGCGCCGTATGTGCATGACCAATTTGAAAGGCAGGCGAGGGCTCCACACTGCTGGCGCCGTCCGTGCTGCAGTGCAGATGCCTAGTGTGAAGTACAAGTTGCAACACCCACAGTGACTGATAAGGGGAGGTGTCGACAATCAAAGCAAATTCGTCGACGAACTTGTCCGTACCACTCCAGGTTAGGATAACGCAGCAGCATCGGACATCGGATACGTGCTGCAAGTGCAAAGGCAAGAAAGGCAATGCTGTATTGGTGGGCTGGGAATTGGCAGGACCGCCCAGCCAGGGGGGTGCGCACTTCTTACAATTGTTGTCCGCTCCTGAAAAGGGGTCGTTCTATGCAAAATATCCCTTTTGCCAAGCACAAGTTTGAGTGGTCATCGGCGAGGGACCACGGGGACGAGACCGTCTCAGCGCTTTAATCGACGTCTGTCTCTGTGGACAGAACCGTTGCAATGGCACTTTGGACCTCGACAGTCGACTGGTGTTTCATTCAATTCTCGACGCTTTACACTGGTATCAGTCACTTCTTGGGCTTGGATCCGTTTAGTAGCGTGTCGCTCTCGTCTTCTTGTGCGGACGGGTTCAATGCTGCGAGCTCTGCTACCTGGCAGCACGGACAATGGCCGGCCTTGAGATACTCGAACTCAAAGTCTTCCTCGTGGAAGAACCGACGGCAGTGTGGCGACAGGTAGATTTTGATCTCGGGGATCATGTTCTTGTAGTACTTGGGACGCAGTGCGCTCGTCGGGTATTTCACGACGAACACCTCGCTGGGCCGAAGCGCACGCAGCGTCCGGGCGTCCAGTTGCAGCACGCGGTACTGGGCAGCTCCCGAGCGGTGGCCGACGCTCGGGCCGTACGTCGCCTGCTTGTTGAGTGCCTGCTCGAACAAGTCCGAGCCGTCTTTCGCAGAGTCCTCGACAGGCTCCGGTTCGTCGTCGTCGAGCTTCATGCTCTGGGACCCGTTGCCGTAGTCGGTCTCTCGCCAGCCGTCGCCTGAGCGCTTGCTGCCTGCTGACTCGTCCGGGTGGGTTAGGATCAATTGCTCCGCTTCTTCGTCCGAGATTCCGGGCTGAAAGGCAACAGAAAATGTGTCAGTACGTCGTAGTTACAAGATAGTTAGACTGCAGTCGTACCTCGGGTTGGAACTCCACCAGCGGGAGGTTCTCGAACGACACGAAGGAGCGCACGAACGGGTGGCCCGAGTTGATGCAGACGTCTCCGGTGTTGTTCGGGTTCAGCAGAGGATTCACGGTCGACGAGCGGTAGTCCACAGGCAGCAATTCCTCGCGGTCGGCGTACGGTCGCGCCTGTAGCGTCATGGCGGTGCATTCAACAACAGACTGCCAGTCCAGGCGCAATTTCATCTGCAGCAGCTTGTCGTACGCTTGCCTGGCCAGTTTGTAGCTCTCCAACTGCAGAGCGTGATGTCCGAGCGTGAAGTAGATGTTGCTGAGGGAGATGCCAGGAGGTGGAGGGGCCACCACCACCGTGGCTCCGCTGCCTCCTCCCATTCTGCCGTTGCTGCCTCGAGCAGCGAGCTTGTTGAGGAGGAACCTTGCTGCATGAAACAGCGACTCGGGTAGCAACGTGGTGAACGGCTCGTCGGTAAACGCGTAGATCATGGCGTATGCATAGTACAACTCGGACAGCAGCTCATTCTCCATCGCCTCTGTGAGCCGAGCACGC
This sequence comes from Phytophthora ramorum, assembly GCF_020800215.1. Lineage (NCBI taxonomy): Eukaryota > Oomycota > Peronosporomycetes > Peronosporales > Peronosporaceae > Phytophthora > Phytophthora ramorum. The sequence goes on from NW_027150659.1 coordinate 933,852, forward strand.
TGCTCTTCGTCCAGGTCCATGGGGTCTCCAGCTTGCTGCTTCGGGTCCGCAATCGTCTTCGTTTGCTGTTCGCACAGTCTCCAGTGGTAGTAGGCAGCCGCACGGAATCGTCGCTCACTCACGGCGTTGTCAATCAGTTGGCAGAGCAGCTTGCAGCACTGGTCAGGGCGTTGCGCACGAGTGTAGGCCTCCAAGGCATCGTCGAAGCGGTCTTGCGTGACCAGCCACTGCGCATACGGCACGAATACTTCGTCAGGCCTTCGAACGTTGTCTCGGTGTTTGTCTGCCAAACGGACAGCCTCTTCCCATTCTTGCAATCGAATGTGCATCTGCAGCAACGCGTCGAGGTCTCCGAGGTTCAAGTACATATCCCGCGCGTTGGCAAACTGGCCGCCCTTCAAGAAGAAATTGGCGGCTATTGTCAACAACCGGGGGTTGGCTGCAGCTTCAGGCTTCCGTGTGAGCGCCAATAGCTCGTCCAGCCAGCCATGCTCGCCTAAAATCTCTCCTGCTCGAACGAAATTGCCACTTGCAGCGTACATCTCTGCAGCTGCGCGCCAGTCCTGAACGTCTTCGGCCCAGCGAGCCTGAGCCAACACAAGCTGCTGCACGTCTCCAGCTTGTCGCGCTTTGGCAAAGCGTTTGGCCTCATCCCACATCCGCAGGTCGGCGAACATTTTGATGGCACGAGTTGGCTCCCCGCAGTCCGCGAACAGCTTCGCGGCCAGCGGGAACTTGCCTTGGTGCGCCATGATCTCAGCTTGAAGCAGGGCTTTCACCTTTTTCGCAGCATCGCCGCCGACTTCTTCTCCTTCCTGATTGCTGCCGCCTTCTCCTGCTCCTTGAGGCAGTTGTTGTCGCCAAGTCTGTTCAAGAGCGTTCACCAGCTCAATGTACCGTACGTCGCGCACGCGGATGAAGGCCTTCCGTGCAACTGAGAAGCGCATGCTCTTGAGAGCCTCCCACGCCAGCAAGCGCCAGTCTGCGGCGGTGACGCCCAAGCACGACACCCCATAGGCTTGCGCGAAGTCGTTCTGCTCCAGATAGCGATACAGAGGCGCGGATTGCGGCACGTCGATCGTTTGCACACTCAGTGCACTCAGCGAGAAAACCTTCGAGCCCGAGAACCCCACCACAAACCCCTGCATCCGCTGTGTGTGACCTGGAAACTGACCTGCACGGATCTTGAGCTGTCCATTGCCGCCGAAGCACAGCATGTCCTCGCACTCGGTATTCCACGCTACACTGTTCGTAGCGCCTTCTTCAAACAGAAGCTGCTTCGTCGCCAGATCATACACCAGGCATTTGTGGGAATCGTCTACTACAGCGAGCTTCTCGCGGCTGCCACGACATAGAAAACAGCACGCTTAGCTTATCCACAAGACAGGATCAAAGACAAGAGGCCTCAACTTACTTTGCACTGATGTCGAGACAGGATATTGGGCTGCTCTGTTGGATAAGGGGGATCGGAAAGGGGTTGTTGATGAAAATCTGCCATACTGAGCCATCCTTGAGACCCACAAGAAGCCCTTCACGGCCTGGAGCACCTCCCGTCACTTTGATGTAGCGGATGAGCGACTCCATTACCCACTCGCGCTCTTTTCGTCCCGTGAAATCGTACTGCTGCAGCTTTTGCTTCTGGCAAAGGATGAAGTGCAGACTGGTGACAACCAGCAAGCTGCAGGGTAGATCCCTCGTGATGCGCTCTTTCACTCGGTAGTGCATGTCGTAGCTCGCATTCGCCGAGGTGCCATTGCTACTGCCAGCAAGTTCGTAGATGATAATGCGGTCGGACAGCTGAACAGCAAGGCGGTCGCGATAGACGCTAAGCTTCTTGACGCAGTCGCGCGTCTTGATCCGCACCTTTTGCTCCGTCATTAGGTGCTGCACAATCACATCCGTGAGATGTTCGCGGTAGGCATACCGCTCCTGGTAAATGCCGTGCACCGTGCCAAACACGAGGCAGTAAATGGCCAGCGTGCCGTCCTCGCTTCCTACGCCCACAAAGTTCGTCTTAGGCCGAGCCTTGATCGCCCATACCCAGCTCTCCAGCTCACAAATTCTGCGCAAGCCAAGCAGAAGCGCATAGTATTAGGACACGACTACACGCTGCGCAAAAGATACCGCTCGAACCATACGCGATGAGGAAAATGCCGTCCTTCGTGTAGAGTCCAGCCTTGCGGTTGGTACCCCCAACGAGTAGATACTTGCCCTTACTGCACAAAGCAGAGAACGGATTAGAGCTACGCCACACTGTCAGGCAAAGAAACGCTATCTCAACCTGAAGTATGTGAGGCTGGTGGGGTTAAACGCGAGTTTGCGCGCCTTGCCCTGCATGACGCCGCTCGGAGTGTAAAACGCCAGTGTCCGGTCCCAGCACCCGACAGCGAGGATATCGGTCGAGTCGTCTTCCTGTGCTGGACTCCACGCAAGAGCCCACACGGGAGCATTCGAGCGCTCGATCAGCCTCTTCTCCGCCCCCTGTTTGTCACGCAGAGTCACGTTGCCATTGAGAAGACCTAGCGCCAACAGTTGACCGTCTTTGCTCCAGCAAGCGGAAAGGATCTTCGCCACCACTTTGTGTTTGGCCACAGACTTCTGCTCCGGAGCCCAGAGACCGAAGTCTGACGCCGTGCAGCTTGCAAGACATTGGGACTGGGGGTTGTACGCCAACTTCTGGATACTGTCGTTGTGCGTGTACTTGAGGATCCCTTCGGCCTTGTCCGTCCAAATGATGACAATGTTGTCAGCGCCACCCGACGCAAAGCGTTTGCCGTCGTGTGCGTAGTCCACAGAGTAGACCGTTCCCTTGTGGCCTTTCAACGAGTGCAGCAGTGTTCCGTCCGCTGCGTCGTACACTAACACTCGCGTACCAACTGCTGCCACCACCTGCGACCCATCCGGCCGAAAAGCCAAATCCTGCACCACAAACTTCTCGCCGTTGCGCTCAGGCACTTTGTCGCTCCACGCCAGCACACTCCGCATGACTAATCGTCGCAGTCAACCCCCGAGACCCTTTACAGCAGTGCACAAGTGCTCAGGAGAGCGCGCGATGAAAAGTCGCGCGTGGTGGATCGGGATCTTGAAAAGCCGTTGAGCGTTGATCCGTCGCCCAAATGGCTGCACATGTAAGAATCAACGCAGTTCGAGTTGGAAATCGCAGTGTTGATTCCGTTTAACCTAGCGACCTGCTTCCTGGCGTTAGTTTATCGCTGCTTGGTGTCAAAACGACTGAGACTGATAGCGAACGCTTGCAGCATGGACAGCGGGTACTGGAAGTCCATGTTGAAGCAGTCCTTGCCCACCTTGCCCAACTGCAGCAGCACGTGCTCTTGAGGCAGCGACACGGTGCCTTGGTCCTCGTACAAGAAGTCGGGGTAGTTTTTGCGATACTGCTCGCGCATTTGCTCGTTGGTCGGCTCGGAGTGCACGAGCTGGAAGTTCTTGACGGACACACAAGTCGCGCGACTGCGGAAGTCCACGATGCAAGAGGAGAGAGGGTCGTACTTGGTCTCGCGCTTGTGTAAGAAGACGAAGTTGGATGCGTCCATGACGTTCTGCCCTCCCTGCTCATACAAAGTTCAGTTAGATCTCGGTCGAACCAACGAAAGCCTGTCCACGACGTACTGCTGCTGCGATGTTGCGGACGTGCTCTTCCATCATCTGGTCGCGAGAAAGCGGACGCCACTCTAAGTACCCTGCTCCGTTCTCTAGGATGGACGGGATCACCACCTCCATCTTCCGCGGATATGGCTGTACAGCATATTGGTAAGAGCTCACTATCACAAGACGCAGCGGTATTGCTGAGCACTCACCTTCTTTGAGTAGTGATATCGAACCACTGCGAGCTCCGCACGGATGCTTTGTCTGATCTCGTCGTCGACCTCGCAGTCCGAGTCCAAGTCCTCGGGGTTGTCTCCTTGGTCGTACAAACTGTACTCCATCATGCTGGTGGACGAACGCAGCTTGCCAATGTACTGGTGGCTTCGCATCATTCGCGACAGGAACAAGTCGTCTCTGGAGCGTAACCCCCAACCCAACGAGAGATGTTAGTGCCTCATTCCGACCAAACGCAGAAAGCCAACACACTACTGACCGGTTCATGGAGATAACGTAGTGCGACGTAATGCGGCTCGTGGCCTTCTTCCTGGCGTACATGATGGGGCGGCCACTGGAGCTGTTGACTTCTAGGAGCAATGTGTAGATGGGAGCAAGTTTGTTCGGACCGCTGTCGTTTCTCTCGATGAAGCACTTGACGATCTGGCCACGCCCACATTCGAGTGGCCGCTTCACAAACTCCAGCAAGTGGTCTGGGATGTATGGCACACTCTTGGGATTGAAAAACTACGACCACAGTAAACACAGTAGCGTGAGCAATGTGTGGGGCTCTAACATGATCATCTTTGACACAATTGAACATACCTGAGCTTGGAGCTTCTTGGGCTCGTCCTGCTTGCTGCGTCGTCTCTCCTTTCGCTTCTCCCGTGACTTTTCCCTGTCTCGATCTCTGTCTCTGCTTTCCCTGCTTTCTCGGTTGCTTTGTTCTTTTGTACTGTCGTCGCTGTTCGTGCTCACTTTGTCCTTCTTGTCATTGAAGGAAGACGAGCGCGAATCATCGCGTTCACGTTCATGTTCGTGATCACTGCCTATGTGCTCGTCATCCCGAGGCGATCGAGACCCGCGCCTCATCTTTTGTAGCTCGTCGTAAATATCCTCATGGGTAGCATTTCTCCGTATCACGCTCTCACCGTCCCCTTTCTCTTCGTCAACGCTGTTCCCTTTGTGTTCACTTTTAGTGCCGCCCTCGGCAGTGGTTGAACGACTGGCACTCGGCTTCGGAGGGCCGTGCTTGGTTTCGATGACGATTTCCGGATCATCTTCATGCTCAGCAGCCTTTTCTTCTTGCTTGTCCTTTGTCTTCGCATCAGGCTTGTTGTCTTCCAGGAACGGGATCTCCTCGACGTCCTCAAACGAGTCGTCGATGTTTGCAATCGGGCGGGCAGACTTCGAGTTCCCACTGCCAGCCGGCTTCGACTCGGCCTCGGTACTTTTGGCCTCGCGCTTCTTGATGATGATAACCTCTTCCTCTGGGACGTTGAGTCTTGACGGCCCGCTGAACTGAGCTGCCATACCCATCTTCGTTGTGAAAACGCCAGGGTTGGCACTCTCCTTGACAGACGGCATGCTCGTTCGGCGAGTCAACTCCGCTTCCTCTTCGGGGCCTCGGCTACGCGCCGACAGTACAGAGTTCGTGTCGTTTAGCACTTCCATAGTGCTTTTCATCACCAAAGGCGGCTTGACAACCGGCGGGGTATTCGTAGGAGGTGCCTTTGCCGGAGCTGTACCAGGAGGACGCTGCATTTGCGTCGCAGGTTTTACAGGAGGCTTACCAGGAACAGCACTTTTGCCAGGTGCTGGTCCCGAACTATTCGCGACCACAGGCGAATCATCGCCCAAAATGTCGACCGGAGCAGCTCTCGGCGTGAGTTTTGCCTCGGGAGGAGGTCCTCTAGCTGACGTTGGTGGGGTGCGTTTAGCATCCGGCTTCGGCTGTGGTGGACCCGTAGGTGCAGACTTCGCGTCACCTTTACTTTCACCTTCAGCTGCACGAGGGGTACCTACAGGCTTAGCTCCTGCCTTGGGCGGTGCAGTAGATGGCGGAGCTCCTGCCGGATGAGGTTTCGCTAAAGGAGTCGTCGTTTGAGGTGCCGTTAATGCCGGAGATGAGCCTGGAGGAGCCCCTGAAGGCGGCCCCATTGGTTTTGCTTGTCCTCCACTCGGAGGCCCCGCTTTGGCTTGTGCTCCACCCGGTGGCGGAGTGCCCGACGGTGGCCGCGCAGCTCCTCGGATCTTCGCCACGGATGAACTTGGAGCTCCTGCACCTGGAGGAGGCCCGTTTGGAGGCGGCAACGAAGATTTCGACCGAAATGCCGCTGCTGCTGAGGCTCCTGCCTTTGGTGGAGGGTTCGACGGTGGTGGCAACGTCTTCTTCTTTTTCGTAGGGTCTGCACCTGCTGCATTCTGTTGGCATGAACGAATAACTACGTTAGAGCCCCTACTTGCATGGGGAAGAAGTTTTGATTGTTATTCGTGCACCTTAGCATCAGCGTTGGCATCTGGTGGCGGGGCCATTTTGGGTGGAGCTTTCATGACACGGGGCCTGTTGTGTACGAAAACGATTAGTAACATGCAACACAATATAGTTTACCACCACACGTACGTCGAGGTCTCGCGGCCAGCATCCTTGGTCTCGTCCGCCGATCCCTTCTCGTCGGCCATGCTATTGCCTTGCTGTCGGTAAACCAACGGGAGCAAGAGGCGCCCCTCAAACTACTCGTCGTAACGGACCACACAACTCCAAAACTGCTTGAGGTCTCCCTATTTCGAGTGATTTCGTGTCGAGCGCGAGCTTGTTCCCAACGCTCGGTCGATTTGCATCGAGTCACCTTTTTGAACTTGAATCCACGTAGCTTTTGGTAGCAAGCTCTTTGTCCCAGCGGCTTTGCTAATCATCGGTGGCTTTCAAAGTACCGGTAACAGCGAAAAATCTCCGAGGTGGCTACATGACTCAACACCAGGCTTTGAACTCAGGCAAGGTGTGAATACAGTACAAGCGCCTGGATCTAATGAGCACCTGCCTTCCTTTTCTCTGCAAGATCCATTCTCCATCTCTAGGAACAGCACACAAAGCGTGCTGCCCGAAGCTGCAGCACAACGTGCGCCACCCAAAATGTAGCCATAAGCACCAGCTGCCCTTCCAAGCTGCTGCACATGCACAAGAGCTCATGCCATTCAGCGCTCCCCCTCCAGTGATTCTTCCCGCACAATAAAAAACTGTTCACGAGAACGTTCTGGGTGATGGGGATATCTCGTCGTGGTCAGCTTGGCAGGAAGTCCCTCGAGTCACGCATGAGCAGGCCAGAGTATCCGTCCCCATAAGATCTCAACACACACCTTTCGTCCGTACATATAGACGCGCAGTTGTAGCCGTAGTATCGACTCTTCAACTCGCACCCTTTGACAATTGTGCACAATACCACAAAAGCTGTTCCCCGACACTTTGACCGAATCGTAGATGCAACTCAAGTGGAATGGCGCCATTCAACGAATATCGTTCAGGCGACGCAACCACACCGAAATCTTGATCGTGAACACTTCCACCCCGACAATTTGCAGCTTCCCCGTGACGTTTGGCCACAAATCGCAGCGTGCCTGCAGTGTCGTGTTCCCTGAAAACGCACTTTTCAGTTGCGCACGAAAGGTCGCGAAAACGCGATCTGATTGGCTGATGAAAGGGTATTTTGTCTAGACCCGTATGCACCTGCTCCTGTTTTTGGCAAAGCGTGGTCTGCGAATGGTGCTGACCAAGATGTGTTGATCGGTCGGACTGACGTGAATACATGTTCAACACAAAATCCAATACGTTCGCGTCCACCACAAGCAGCACTATGCGTGACGCAAGACAGTGGTCTAGCCTGTGGACAACTTTCCTGCTCTCCTAGAATCGACTCGTGTTATATCGCGCGTGCCAGCCATGCCAATCTCAGACTTATCATCACAAGCGGAGCCACCTCGAATTTTGTATGAGAACATTCCTACACGAATGGCAGCCGGGTGGTCAGAATGGGATCTTGTGGGCCACTTCAGACGGGGTGCGTGTGCGATAATGCCGCTGCGAGTCACGTGAGCGGATAATTTTCACGCACTTTGTGTTGCGTCTAGACAGACCAGTACTCAGCTGCTGGTTGCAGCTACTTGCACAGGAGCTACTTGTACAGGAATCTGCACAGGAATGCAAAATACGGCGCTATCTGCGTGTGGAACAGCTCGACAGCCTCATTCGTCTAAGGGTAGCTTGGTCCGACACTCTACCCGATATATTCTATGCGAAACGCGGGTACATGTACAACCGTAGTCTCGCGGGCCTATCAGCCAGGCTGCACAAGCGAAATCATGCGCAGTCATCGGCAAATCCAACTCATCAATTGTTCCTCGTCCTGTACACTAAACCGCCAGTTGAAGTAAATGTATCCATGAGCCGCGAAGGGGTGCGTGCGCGGCAAGCGCACGCGAACCCCATCGCCATCGAAATCCAAGTTGATTAGCGCCGCTTCAGTCCGATTCTCAGTGAGAAATACCGAGGTGGATCGGAGCACTTCGTGCCGCAAAGCTCAATAATGGATGAAGCGAGGATCCGCTATTCACAACATATATAGCCGACTCAGCGCTAGCATCTGCATCGGCCGAGTGCAGTCTAGCGAGTAAAGGGATTTAATGCAGATATAGATTCACGACGAGCGCATTCTCCGACGACTGCAACGTTGCTCAACGTGCGTCGGCTATGATGAGATGACAGCGCTCTTCGTGCAGTGCAATTTCCACTGCGCTGATCGCGATTTGCCTTAGCACCCACCCCTGGTTCACAAGCCCGGCGCATGTGCCTCCAACTCAAAAATGAGGGGGTACGACTTGTGTCACTGATCAAATCAAGATCTTGCCGACAAACGACCACTCAGACGGTAGTTGCTTGCTACAGAGCCTGCCACTATGAATTCACCGTCGACTTTCACGGGTTAATTAAGCAATGCTGTGGAATGTACGATGTGGTTGATTTCGACACTACTCAGGCGCCTAAGACCAGCGACATATGGTCCGACTTGTGGACAACCTGGAAGTTGCTAGGCGACGCAACCTCACCGAGACTCAATTGTCAATGCAAAAGTGACGACTAGCGTGTCGCCCCATGATGACAGTTGCGTCAAATCCCGACTCGTTTGCGGCGGTGAGTTCCCTGAAGGCGACAGCAACCAAATCCAGCTGGTTTGACAGAAGCAGTAGCAGTACTTTTGCTTGCAGCAGCTGTCCCACCTTCAAGTTTTGGTGAGGTCGACCACCGAAGTCGGTCTCGGTGAGATGGTCAAAGTCTCACGTGCCTTTTTGCTGGGCTCTCAAGCCTGTTCATTCTGCAATTTGCCTCGGAGCAAGCATATCAACGCGCCATGTGCACCGGCGTCAGTGTGATCCAAGGGCTCATCAAAATCTTCGAGCTGCGCGAAGCCATTCGCCACCAACGCCGCGTGAACAAGCAAACGTACCTGCAATTGACGGAGATCCACGTCGAGCTGCAACTGCTGGACCGCAACGGGGCTCTCCAAGACAACGCAACACTCCGTCGCAATGCCACCGTCAAGAAATTCGCATTGGCCGTCAACCACTTTTCGAGTTACCTGCAAAAGTACAACGACACGAATCGCTTCCTCCGGTTTTTCAAGCGCGGCGAGATGGAGGAGGAGCGCCAGCAGATTGTCACCGAGATCGACCAGCTCTTCCGCATGCTGGGGCTTGCGACGTCCGTGACGGTGATCAGCAGCAATGCATCGGCAGCCAAGAACGCTGCAAAGTTCTTGTCCAAGCTCGAAGACATCCACGCAGACGTGAAACTCAGTCACGAACAAGTGCAGGCGGCACTGCTGGGGCTCGTGGAGAAGCGAAAGAGCGACGAGGCTGAGAAGGAGCTCGTTGCTCAGAGACCAGTGCTCATGCGAAGTCCTGCACCGGTATCGCCTGCCTTGGACAACTTCTCCGTCCCGCTGTTGATCGACACGCTGGCTTCGAATCAAGCTGCCCAGAAGGAGACGACGTTGTTGTCGCTCATCCGCAAGTGCGTGACTAGTAACAGTCGGGTGCAAGTGTACAAAGGCGACGGCATCGCACTCTTCAAGCGCATGATCCAAGAGGGAGACAGCTTCTTCACGCAAGTGTATGCGCTTCACTGCTTGAGCTGGTTCACGTTCATCTACTCCAAGATGAGCGAGTCACAATTCGAAGCACTGCGAGGCTGTATTCGCCGCGCGACTCAAACGGAAGCTCAATCCCTTTTCCATGACCTCCAACACGGCAACGACCAGGATAAAGAGGACGCTGCAATTCTCAGCTCCTGTCTGGCAACTCTCGGAGACGGAGACACACTTCGGAACGCTAGTGTCTTGTCACCACTCATCGCACTGGTGATGAACGGCACTGCGAATCAGAAGTTGTGGTCTGCTGAGGCGTTGGGAACTCTTGCCAGCAACAGCGACGAAAACTGCGAGGTGATCGCCCGCGAAGGAGCCATTCAGCCTCTTGTCCAGCTCTTGCGGTCCGGAACCGACATGCAAAAGCAGGAGGCGGCCTACGCGCTGGGAAATCTTGCTGCCAATAGCGACGAGCACCGCGCGACAGTTGCGCGTGAAGGAGCCATCCCTCCGATGGTGGCTTTCGTCAAAGCTGTGACGGATGCACAAAACCAGTGGGCAGTGTATGCCTTGGGGTGCTTGTCCTTGAGCAACGAGGCGAATCGCATTGCCATTGCCCAAGAAGGAGCCATCTCGCCTCTGGTTTCGCTGGTCCGAGTCGGGACAGACGCACAGAAGCAGTGGGCTGCCTACACACTCGGCAACCTCGCTTATAACGACGCCAACCGGGTCACAATTACTCTGGAAGGTGCCATCACACCTCTAGTGGCTCTGCTGCAGTCGGGTACGGAAGCTCAAAAGCAGTGGGCAGCGTACGCAATGGGGAACCTCGCATGCGAGAACGACGCGATTTCGGAGGCGATGGATCTTGACGATGCCATTTTGCCGCTCGTGGAGCTGGTGAGAACCGGCTCAGACCCGCAGAAGCAGGAGGCAGCCTATACTCTTGGCAATCTTGCTGCGAGCAATGAAGACAATCGCGACGAAATCGGGCGCGAAGGAGCTGTTGAACCCTTGGTCGAGCTCCTCCAAACGGGAAATACTGACCAGAAGCAGTGGGCGGCATATGCGCTGGCATGTATTGCCCAGAACAACGACGCCAATCGCGCTGAAATTGTGAGGGTAGGAGCCATCTCGTCGCTTGTGAGCCTCGTACTATCTGGAACTGACGAGCAGAAAGCCCAAGCCGTACGAGCGCTTGGAAATCTCGCCTGCGTGAACGGCGAAAACAGCACAGCATTCGATTCCGAGGCTGTGGTCGGTCCATTGATGGGATTCCTGCGCACTGGAAACAACGCTCAGAAGGCGAATGCGGCAGTCGCTCTCAGAAAGCTTGCAAGTAGCAGCGACGAAAACCGCGAGGTAATTGTGCGCGAAGGTGCCATTCCACTGCTGAAACTGCTGGTGAAGACGGGTACTGAAACTCAGAAGCAGTCCGGGCTCATTGCGCTGGAATATCTTCGTCACAACATGCATATTGAACCGAAGCTAGGCATTCTTCTTCGTAGCGTTGCCGAGGCTTGGTAATAGGAATTGTATCATTCATATGAGAAACATGTACTTGAATTCAAATACACATTCGCTAGCAACTATGTCCATGCTTCTCTTCGGATCTTCGATCCTGACTTGAGCTTCTTGAGCCGAGCTAAGCTATTCGGCTGCGATGTAGATTTGCTGCTTCGTAGCTCGAAGTTGGATAAAACAAACATCGCAGCGCAACTGGCATGATTCCAGTCCTTTTAGAGACATCGTGTCGCTGGATATCATCACGATAATCTACAACCTCCAGCGGCATATTATCCAGTCAGTTCTCATCTTTTGTTGTTGTGCTGAAGCGAGAATTTTGCGTCTGCACTTCAGGTGTCTGGAGAAAACTGCGTCGACTGCAGCGCGTAGTACCGCAGCTGTGTCTCTAGCGCTGAGAAGTTTAAAGCTGCAACGTCCTGGGTGTAGAAATGCGGGTTTCGATACACGTCTCGCCGGCCATAACATTTCTGGTCCTCTTCGAAGTCCAACGCGAGATGGAATAACTGAATTTCGTAGTATCTTCGCGCAGATTCCCTGTGGAAGCGCATCAGATGCGTCCAAATGACAGGATCTGCGTACGACTTCACGGCTGCAGGAACAGCGTTGACTGTTTTTTCTTGCATGTTTGTATCTTCGGGCTTTTCTACAGCCATTCCTGTGAGTTTGTGCTGATTGCGATGCATGAACAGCACTTCTCCGTCTGCGTCGTGCTGCACCATAGTCATTCCACAGAAGTCCGAGCGGAGGAAGCTGTCCACGATAGTTCCTGCCATTCCCGGCGGCGTCTGGATCATGTGGAAGGGCACATCCAACTTCACCCACGCCAAACGAAACAGATCCTTGTCTCCCCACGCGAGCCTTAACCTGGAGAAGAAATTCGGGCGGTGACGAGCGTAGAATCGCACGAGCTCCAGCGGTGCAGCATGTCTCCTACGGTCAACTACCAGTTGGCCGCTTTCCTGCTCGAACATATCCACATACGGCATATCCAAGAATTCCCACAGCAACGAGTTTTCGTGGATGCCGAAGATGGTGTAGCCCGGGTGCCAGAAGTCTGGCCAGAAAATCGCTCCCGTTTTCACGAACTCAGGAGACTCGAAAAGGAAGGTCGGATCTCGTACAGGAACGTTGTCGGCATCCAGGAACAGCACGCGGTCGAAGGAGCTGTGATAAATGGCGTGCACTTTCGCAACGAAGCGCTTGGCAAACCGGTCATGAATCTCCTGGAAAGTGATGTTGCTTTCATGCGATGCTAGATGACGCAGAGGCTGCAGGATCCCATCGTTCGGCTTCATCTCATCCGGCCGGAACCAAATTTCAATAGGCAGCTGACAACGGTACACATCGCGAAGCACACGAATCGTAGCGTACGCACTGGCAAGAAGCTTGGGGTACACCACCATCACGATCCCGTCGAGAGGTGTTTCCTCCGCCTCCGCCACATTTGGCAGCGCAAAACTCGGCTCCGACGCTTTGAGTGCTGCATCACGTGCATCCACCTGAAAGTTGACAAACTCGGAGGCATCTTCGCACTTGAACGCCACTTCATATCGTAAACTGTTGCAATGTTGTCGCATGACTCGAAATCTCTCGTTAGAGTCCACGTCTTCCATCTCGCAGTATCCAGACTTGCCCTTGGACACGACCGTCGTGCAATTCTCGTCCTTCTCCCGCTGTCGAGCACCCTCCGGACTGCACCCGCTTGTAGCTCGCCACCCGATACAGTGCAAATTCCTCTTCCTCGTCTCTCCAGACGGGAAATCTCGGATCGAAACTCGGCTTTCAGCCGAGAGTTGTTGGTTCAGCGCTGTGTTACTGTTTCTGTCAACCAACGTGACGTCCAATCGAAAGGTGAAGGCCCCGATACTGTGCGCAGACCAAAAGAGCGCCACCGACGCGTACACGATCGTCGCCGCCAGCAGAATGCGGGGTAACCAACAGTACCATCGTCGACTCGACCACCACAGCGACGGTGGCGAGGCCGAAGATTTTTTCTCCATAGTAGCGACCTCAATGAATTGCAACTGGGGAATTGGCGACCGAGAGAGAGAGGAGACTTTCGTACAGCCGCTCAGAGCTCCAGGTGGGACCAGACGGAAGCAATTCTGGCCGCAGTAGTTGGTGAAAGGACACGAGGAGTTTGAATCTGGCGGTTATGGATTTTGTATTCGAAGGTAGCCATGTAACGAGGAGTTGGAAGTGTACAGTGGCATTTCTTGGCTGGAGGCTTGGACGGAGAGGGGTGCCGCATCTTACGATGTGTTTTGGCGACGTTGGAGCGACGTAACCATTTTAATGCAACATAACTGAAGTTATGTTGCACTAGGAGTGATGGTCGACTTCAACCTAACAACATTTGTTATTATGCAAGGGCCGCGAAGCGTACCAGGCAAAACCCTCTTGCTGCAGCAGAAGGAAGAACACAGCAAAACCGAAGATGGCTTGACAACCACAACGTCCAAGTCGCGATCTACGTCAAGTTGACGGTCAACCGTGTTCAGGTAAGTGTACCCATGATCCGGTACCACGTCTCTCGACCGCAACATCGACTTAAGCTGCTGTATCCGCAACTCAAACGTGTCCACAGAAACGCGTCAGTTCCAAATCTGAGAACTGGACGAGAGGTCGCCATGGCTTCCAGCATGGAGAACAGTGTCGGCCGTGCGCGGCTCTCGGCCATGCGCAGCGGCGCCGAGGCGCAGCAGGAGCAGCGCCACAAGCTGTTGAGCATGTGTCTGCGTCAGGAGCTCACGGACGTGTCTCTGCTACTGCAACGCGACGGGCGACTCGAGGAGGTGGCGGCCCACCGCGTGGTGCTGGTCGCCGCCAGTCCCTTCTTCCACGCGCTCTTCACGAGCGGCTTGAAGGAATCGCGCGACGTTTCGCCCCGCGTGCCGCTGCCGGGCGTCCCCGTCGCGGCCTTCCGAGAGCTGCTGAGATACATGTATGTTGGAGAGTTAACCGTCTCAGGAGATACTATACTGTCCGTGCTGCACGCCGCCAACCGCCTGGAGCTGCAGGAGGTGGTGGAGATTTGTTGCAAGCAGTTGATGCTCGAGCTCTGTGTGGACAACTGCGTGGACATCTACATGTGTTGTGAGCAGCTCCAGATGCGCACGGCGTGCAGGTTGCTGGCCCAGGCGGCGAGAGCCATGATCGATACCTACTTTTGTGACGTGTACCAGAGTGAAGGCTTCAAGAACTTGCCGTTAGAGGCCGTGATGAAGATTTTAAGACACCAGGAGGTGTCGTACACGGTGGACGGCTCCACGGACGACGCGGCGGTCAAGTCCTGGATGATGCACGACCCCATGACGAGGCAGAGAGAGCTCTCGTTCGTGATGCACTCGCCCATGCGTGGAGAGAATGTCGATATGGATGAAGTGATTCTGAGTCGACACTGTAGTGATAATGCCATGGTGAACAGCAAGGAGAGACCGTCTTTGGTGGCTGAAGAAGCGATTGATATCGATGCCATGAGTGTCATGACGAGTGAAATCGAGGATAATGCGAAACACCAATTGACCCCGACGATTTTCGTGGTCGGAGGATTTAACAACCCCGGCGCGCTGAATACGGTCGAGTATCTCGATTTTCACCGAGGCGAATGGTTCCCAGCGGCGCCGATGTCGACGAGGCGGTCGTACAGTGGAGTCGCAGTCACGAAAGACAACAAGATTTTTGTAATGGGAGGCACTAGTAGCAGTTCTCAGCACCATAAGACGATGGAACAATTTGACCCTGAAGCAAATGCCTGGACAGAGATGCCTCCGATGACAAACGCGCGAAGTTATCTAGGTGCTACAGTGGTGGGAAACTTTATTTATGCCGTTGGAGGCTTTAACGGCCAAGCGCACTTGTCGTCGGTGGAACGGCTCAATCTTCAAACGCAACAATGGGAGCTGATGTCGCCACTTTCGACAGGACGCAGTGGGTTAGCGGTTGTTGCTCTAAACGGTCTGATTTACGCTATTGGAGGATATGATGGCAGGAAACATTTGAAGAGTGTGGAGGTGTTCGATCCACAGACCAACCAGTGGTCGTCAGTGGCTGGCATGCGGTATGCGCGCAATGGCCCCGCGGCCGTGGTGCAAGAACACAGTAACGGTATTCTTGTGTTTGGCGGCGAGTCTCGCCACGGTGCGAGGATGAATACAAGCGAGCGACTGGACTTGAACAGCGGTATGTGGAGTGATGTAGATGCTTTTGCAGACTGTCGTAGCGGCCATGTGGCATTTAGTTTTCTCAGCGAGTCGTTCCTGTTCTGCCTGGGAGGATCTAACAAAAAGGACGAGTATCTCGATACTGTGCACCGATACGACTACCTATCGAAACAGTGGACGCTTCACTCGCAGATGCGCGCGCAGCGCTGTGGACTGAACGTCGCGGTGGTGAAAACTTCTCCACACGCCGAATGCTTTTCAGCTCAAAAGGAAATGGAACATCAAATGTATAAATCACCCTACTTCTGCCGAAAGGAAAGGTCCATATCCTTTGCTGAGGGAGCGTGATCCCATTCGTTGTACAAAACTTTCTTTATTAACATGTAAACTTAAGCCCGAACTGAACAGGCCTTTTCAAGTCTCGTTTTGTTGTTGTTGCTGGGGTCCTTCCTTTCACTTCTGACAGTGCAAAGGAATCTTCCACTTAAGCCTGAAACAACAGTCGCTCTGTAGTAGAAGTCGTATTAATAGTACTTGAGTCCTCTTGAGTACTCGGTGAAGGGTCGGGCACTGCAGTATAGTTATGCATTTAAGTTGTGGGGAAGCAAAGCGGACAAGTTAGTGGCAGTAACCCCGATAAATGTGGGTATTATCCAATACCGAGTACACGTGTAGCAGTCGCTGATCTCCCGGAAGCAGCTGCGTCGTTTATCATGATAGGACTGCATCTATCGCCAATTCCTGATTCCTTTGTCAAGATCACCGTCTAGCTATAAGCTGGATAGAAAAGGCATATTCCTGAGGTGACGTCGTCTCTGGCAGATTATCCCTCCCCTGTTACGCGCTTGTGGTGCCAAGCGATATACAGCATAGTGACCTTGTCCTGTGTTTCAGGATTCTTCAGCGATGCCAAATACTTGGAAGTTTTGGACGGGTGGATATTCTTCGCGTAAAACTCGTTGAAGACCGGAGTCAATAATTGGTTCCACATCGTGTTGTCCATGGACAAGGGAGGTATCTTGATGCGGTCCAGGGTGTCACGTTTTCCTGATCGAGAACGCCGCGTCTTAGTTGACTTGTTACTCTTTTTCCGGCCAAGTACCGAGGAATGAAGGGCCCCATCTTCATCCTTCACACGAGCAGCACCTCTCAGGAAACTTTTGCCATCGTCGTTCTCATATCCAGCAGATAGTGCCCGTGCTTCATCAGAGGGGTTTAATGAAACAATCTTCGATATCTTGATTTGGTTCGAGCCCCCGTTGGGCAGAAGTGCGTTGCTGCCTGGAAGAAGCGTAGCTACCGACGCGACCAGAAGATAGATAAACAAGTGCATGGTTTTGATCAGCTTTAGCTGCTCAGATATGTAACTGCAGAGCGCGAGTTGGGAAGTGATGTCTATCCAGTGGCACCGGTGTGTAAGCTTACTAATCGCTACGCACCGGTTCAATGGTAAACAAAAATAATCATTCCCGAATTAACAAAAGTCGGGCGTGATTATTTTTTGTTGACTCCTCTATAATGAATTTGAAGTTAAGCGTCACGGCATACCAGGAATACTTGCACTTGCTAATCCGTCAGGGTTTCCAACATCCAGTAAGTGTGAACTGGCCCCTCAAGTCTTCGGACGGGGATCTTCCCGGTGAGCATCACACCGCGTCGACAATATTCCAAGCCAGCTCAGGATAATACAACTTTCGGCTTTGAGTACATGGACATCAAGTTGGAATTCAATCGCTAAAATGGCAAGTTGCAATTTTCACCTTGCCATCAACTTGCGATTGGGAACATGTACAACAATTTTATTATCATACTAGCCAGAGATACACCACACAAGTATGCACTACGTAAGTAGTAGACAGCAACGATGCATTTTGTTGTGTGCGACGAGACCAAAAACTACTTCAGAATCACTTAATAATACGCAGACTAAATACTTGATCACAAGGGAATGAGCAACTCCGCTTTCAATCAGACGTGTTTTCAAAACATATATGAATAGGCAAATTAGCTTGATCTGGTCACCGCTCGCTGTGATCTCATACTCGGCACTTTGGCCGACATACTATCAGAAAAAAATGTTCGGGGTCACCTCGCACACTTAGACGGCCTCACCGTACGCAGAGAGCAACGCGTCCCCATGGAACTGGCGCCAGCCAGCCACCAAGTCGTTATACTCCTTTGGATGGTTGCGGTTGAACGCAACAGGGTCCTGGCAACAAGCAAACAAAGACAGTTAGTATCACCGAAATCTCAACACCAAATAGAGGAATTTGGTCGCGTACCTCAGCGAAGCACACAAAAATGGTGTGGAGTGCCGCGATGATCACATGGGCCAGGATCAAGGCCATACTGATACCAACCATGAAGCCAATGAGCGCCATAGTTCCGTAGACACTCATCCGAGAGCCCAGCGCAGTAAACCACTCCATTGGCGAGAAGCGCACCATCAACAGGCCAATGCAGCACGTGACAACACCCACACCCATAGCACCAAACGAAAGCGCGCCTGATGTCAAGTCATCGTTAATCACTGCCGTCCAGCCGCGGTTGTTGAACAGGTCCATGACAGCCTTGCCACTTGTGCGGAACGGATATCCGTACACACCGACGTACACGTACGCCCACTGGTTCACGTACTCCATAACATTCGCCAAGCAGCTCAAAATGCACTCGGCCATACACGCCAGACACGCCAGTCCTCCATTGTTCTCTTCATTCGCACGACGCTTGGCCATGTCGGCCATCGTCCTCAACGCCTGCAGTACCGCCACAATGAGGGAACCAAAGCAAATGGACCCAAACGACGTCGTCACCGACCGGTAGAGTGCTCCCACCGTCGCCTTCTGTGCGTTGGGCTGGTACCACCAGGTCGCGACGACACCCGCCGTCGTGCAGGTCAAAATATTCTGCAGCACTTGTTGTCCCCAGTAGACACTCACCAGCATGTAGAACATGGCCAAATAAGCTGGCAGCCCGACGCAAAGCCCTCCATGACTGCGTCCACGACTGGCGAGATCAATTTCCCGGTCACAGTCCGGGTCGGCGTCAACGAAGATCTGGTGCATGCCTAAGCTAGCCACACCCCAAAGTGCCATCCAGGCAAGTTGTTGCAGGACTAGGAAAAAGGCAAGCCCGAACACTGCCGAGTGTTCTTTTAGGGCTGCACACGCTGCCTTAAGATTCGCCGACGCGAAGCCGATCCGGTTCTGCACCGCGTAGATGTACCAGACATTGATGGCGGCCATGGCCAAAAACACCAGCGCGGCCCATGGGTTGACCGAGAACGTGGTGACGGCGAAGACCAGCACCATGCCTACATTAAGCCACAGCGCGACCCTAATCATAGACTCCGCGTAGGACATGAGCAGCTTGATCCAGGCTAGAGACAGCACGGTGCCGATGGCGCACAATAGACCAATCATGGTCCACGCCACCGAGTGTCCTCTTGGGATTCGCCCATCACTCCGGTTCTTGGACATGTCGTCTTGCAGGGCTGGGATGCCTTTCCAGAAGGCCAAAATGCCTAAAATAACGACGTTGGCCAGGAAGAACACGGCGAAGAAGGCATCGTTGCACTTGGCTGGAGGCGGCTCGAGGCGCAGGCTGTTGACGGCGCTCGAGGGCGGTGAGCGCCGTTCCTTGCCGCCGCTGGGGCTCATGAGCATCGGGTCCGTTTCGCTCACAGGCGTGTACATGGCTTCCGAGTCCGAGTCGGAGACGTACGTGGGGGCAGTCGCAGAGAAAATTGTGGCGATTGTTGGACGATTTGGCTTCCGGATGAACGGGATGGAGCGTTGGCGGAATGGGATTGGCTCATAGAAAATCTTCGGATGGAAAATTTTATTCTAGAAAAATGGTGTGGTGGACACAGTGTCGGATCAGTGTCGAAGATGGCGGATGTTGTGGCGACTGAGGCGGCTGTGAGGCCCGTGGGCCCCACGAAAGGTTGGTGTGTGGAGAGGAGACGTTGGGTGTGATGGGGTGAAAATTGCGGGGTGTAATGTTGTCTGGGAGCTGAGATGTGGACGTTTGACGGCGCAGTGACGCTGCAGTTCGTGGCGGTGGGCAGCGCCCCGCTAATGAAGCGCACCAAATTTACAGTCAGCGGCCATGACCAGCTCAGTGTGGTGGGTGAACATTGCAATACTTAGAAATTGAATTTTTGTTTGACGGGGTTTTGTGCTCCAGGTGTACAAGTTCCTGAGGAAGCAGCTTCGGCTCAAAGATATCGAGTCGCTGGTGGGCAGAAGCAATGTTTTTTATACGAGGAGTGTAGTGTTCCTGACGGGAGTTGTGTGCAGTTTGTGTATTGCAATAGCTCGTTCGCGCCATCGCCGGATCAGAGACTCAGCTCGTTGTTTGAGGTGAAGATGGCTGCTCCGAGCTTTATGTGTGTTTTTCTAACTTGACATTTGGTGGTGTGTCTGATAGAGTTTTCAAGTGGGAGATGTTCTCGTGCTCAATTACAGTCTAACGCAGGCGTGGGGGTAAAGGAATAAAAATGGGAACTGGTTCTTGAAGGTGAAGATGCATTATGTTGTGGTTATGCTAATGTGAAGGCAAGAAGGAGGGAGAAAGACTTGATCACACGGACCCAACGAGAGCTTCAACCTCTGCGCGTGAGGCCTCGTGGCGCTGCTGGAGCTGCAACAGCTCGGCGTTGAGCTCTTCGTCGTCCGAGTCGTCGTCGATGACAACGTTGGGATTTTTCGGCTTTGGGATGTGTGTACGTGAAGCCCTCGGGCTGATAGTTGGGATTTCACCTTCTGCTGAGTCAGATCGCTGCGAGAGCCTTGGCTTGGGCACGCGCTTTGCGAAGGCCAGACCTTTTTCCCGCGTAGACTTGGGCTTGGAAGTGGCGTTGCTGGTGTCAGCAGATTTCTTGGTTGGTGCATTTTTGTTGATGGTCCGCAGGTTCTGAGAGAAGGCCTTGATGCGCTCGTTCTTCGCTCGCTTTCCCACGAGTTCATCTGTGTTCAAGTCTGGCTGCAGCTTTCCCAGTTCGTAGTACCCATCTGGTTTTTCTTTCTTGTATTGCGACAGCTTACAAGGCTCATACTGTACCGGTCGAGCTTTGCGGCTGAAGGCCAGTTGATCCTGATCTGTGAGGACGCGGTTCTCGTTAATTTCTCTGGGTGAGCGGCATTCTTTTGATGAGTTCTGACTTGGGGCGTTTGTGGTACTGCGATCTGGCGATCGAATCGAAGGAGCTTGGCGAGGAGGCTGGGTATCCGGATAATCATTTCGCACGCGGCCAGGGATGCGAGTTTGCTCGTAGTACTCGGAGTTGGCTGCTGCGCCACGGGCACTTTTTGCTTCGTAGCTACTCGCCTTTCCCCTTGGAGACACTACTGGAGACTCTTGGGCGAGGTTTCTCGCTGGTGATCGCTGAGTCTGAACTGGAGGGGGTGGTGCAGCCTCAGTAGCAGCAGCCCGACCACGGTCGGTGCGGACTGGAACCTTCGTTGGCTGTCGCAGCATCGTCTGGCTAACGTTGCTGTCGTGGTTAATGTTGTTGTTAACGACTGGGCGAAGGTTTTGCTGTTGCTTCGGTCTACGCTTGGGGGCTCCAACACGAATCTCTTCACTCCCATCTGCCTTTTTAAGATGACCTTGCGCCGTGACCGTAGCGATTTTGCCCTGAAATCGATCCAGGAAGCTCATGTCTTCGTTGTTTGTCTTCGGATTGTCTAGTTGCCATGGCCGGTGAAGCGTTGAAATAGACCACCTATTTTCATGACGCACAGTGCCGCTCATTTTGGAATGAAACGGAGTTGGAATTGATCTTTTTCGCCGCACCAATATTGAAATTTCGTGCTGGTGTCCTCCGCTGGCGTTGTTTTCGAACTGTTGGTGTGCGTGGCGAATCTTTTGAAAGTGGTTGAGAACAGTGTCTCTTGGTCCTTCGATCGCAAAACTGAAGTTACGCTCAAAGTTGTTCATCACATTGGTATCACACCATACCGAGTAATGATTTATTTCGAAGTATGACAGTGATGCTACTGCGTTGGCAATAGTGCGGCTACGGCACTGTCGGAGCCAAGTTTTGCAGTGAAGGTTTGGTCAGTGAACGCGCTTCGTGATTAATCGTTCTCCATGGTAGATCAACCTCATCACTATGCATACTGTAGCAAACGAGACTAATTTCCGTTTACTTATGTTGCTGAATTGCCGCGCACCACACTATTGATGCTACAAACCCATCCAAGATAGCGCGTGGCCGATGTTCTGTTTTGCAAGTGGCACGGACAAAAAAACGATGGCATTCACGAACCGACTGATCAGGTTGATCATCAACCTGAATTCAGCGCCAGAGCAGATCATAGCGATGGTTGTCAATGCTTTTGTTCCGTTTCTTTTCGTGGGCATTACACTACTTCACCAAATTCTGGAGCGAGTGCTTGGTACGCGCTCTGAATTTAGGGGTTGTTACTCGGCGGGCGGTGTGGGAACGCTTGCTTGGCGTAGTGGCTGCACAACAATTTTCTTGATTTTGAAATGGTAATTTCAATTCTGCGATGGTGATCAAATCTTTGGCGCAGCAAATGGAGGTTTGTGGTGCACCAATCGGGCATCCATGTGAAATAGTGCAACATGAAGACTATCCTGACATCTGCGATGTCTTCTCTACTCAGGATATCTCACGGAGATCAACATCAGATCCGAAACTTCAATAATTGGATCCAGAAGGAGCATAACGACCCCAGTGCTTCCAAGATGCTGCTCACTAGTAATTGCACGTACCAGGAGCATAAATTTGATGTGATCGAAGCGTCAAGATATTCAGGCTACCGATGACACCTCCGATTCCAAGTATGATGGACGCGTTCAATGTGCTGCTTGGCTGCAGCGTATAGGCACTCGGTGCCTTCTGTCTGTGCTGAGCATTTGCTCATAGGGGCACCCGTGTTCACTATCCACTTCAAAACATTTAATGACCCACTCTTGATCGCATTTTGGACCAGTGCACACACAGGATGGTCTGGATCAGTACATGGATCTCGGGTCAGCGCCATTACTTGCAAGTGTGCTATCTGATCCAGCACCACCGCGGGCATCCACGGATCTTGAGTGCCAACACTGCGTTTGTATACCTTGAAGTTTTCTACGATACCTTCTTGCTCTGAACTCTTCGCCATTACGTTTTCATTGATGCTGAGCTCGCTCCGGAGTAGACCGAGTACCCAGCAAGTAGTTGATACCTTCTCATCGGCATCGCCACCTGTCACCGATTCATGTTGACCGGGCTCCTCTTTTTTCCGTGTTCTTGTCTGTCTTGGCTCCCGAATGACTCAGTTGCAGCAATCTGGAGGATAGCACATTGTACAAGTGATTGCGCCCAAGCAGTCGGCAAAGTTCCAGTGGATTGCAGTCTTCTAGTTCGTGACGTTCCTGGTTTTCTGCGATGAAGATCTGCTGCCAGTCTACGTTGGGGCATTGCCCAGATGGGCAAAATTCTGCCACCCGTATTGCATTCCATCGAACTATGGCGTGAAGAATGTGGGCTTCCTTTAGCGTAACTGTAATGGTTTGTATCTCATCGTTCCTGGAGTTGTTGGATGTCCAGCAGGTTATGAGCCGCTCTATAAGGATTACACAGTCTTGAGGAAACGCGTAGTTCACCATCAAACTTATGAGCAAGTCCTTGCGTTCGCCCACACTGAGGACCAGCTGACCAAAAATGGCCCGAGAGGCTACGTGCAGTAACGCCAACCTCTCGGATACGACATTTACCTTTGTGAACCGCGAGGCGCTGTTTTGCGAGGTCATGTCTGGAATGCGGCTGGATGTGCCGTATTCACGACTCTACTCGCCTAAGAAACTGTCTTCGCCTTGCAGTGTATTGTCACAATTCGTAAAAACAGGTGTACGGAAGCAGTGCCTCTGCTAATCAAAGAGAAATACCGGTGTACAGGACTACAGTACACATTCTCAAGTCTGAATCTTTTGAGCAGAAAGAACTGCGTTGCGTTGAAACGGACCCTGAGATAGAGTCTTGACCAGCAACAATGCGAACCTGATCGTATGAGAAGCACACGCAAAGCAAGTAATGCGCAATGCCGGGGGGCTGGGTCTTATCAAAGAGGTTGAGAGTAATCCAGTATAAAGAGTCTTGATCTTGTCAATTGAGGCTTCAGTCGGCCAGTGCAGTCGATACTGTTATAATTGAATACATGTAAAGTACAGTACTCGCCTTGAACGTTGATGACGGCACACATTTAACTCGTTTGAGTCCCTCTGAGGGACTCCCTCTACAACAAGTTCGTTGCTATGTAAACCTGTCTCAGTGACACTGAGTCGAGGTTGGACCCCGGGTTAACCGTACCTCGCTATCTGCAGCCGTCAACAAACAATTCTTGTTGTGCTGCAGAACAGCGAGCGACGCGTAGACAACTGCACACGTAGAACTGTGGATTCGCATCATGCAAAAAAGTGTTCCCTGGACTGCATGAACTTCCTCCATCATATTAGCGCCGTCTTGTGCTCGGTACTATCGCCCAAATGGGGCAAATGCACTAGTGACATCTTGGAGGTACCCGGCGCGGTTTTTGCACGTCTCAGTACGCTTGACAACAAAAGAGTGTGTTTGTCGTCGCTTGTTTTGCTAGGTCCGTCGTGCAAAGGTGAGACCATCAGACGAGATTAATTGTGACGTACATACACTTCGAATTGTGGCGTACAGCTCTCAGACCCAGTCAAATTGTCGTTGTTGCGCAGATGAAGTGTCGACACACTGGAACGTTTCCAGCGGAAACGTGCATGCACGAACACACGCACGATGATGTCGATAACTCCTGGACCGACACTGAAGAATTCGCCTCGTGGATGATTGCAAGAACAATCCACGAGCACAGTGCGTGCACAAAGGGCGTTATACTTGTGCTATGTATGCAACTTCCTAATGTTTTCACGGAAGCAACACCATCCCTAGATAAGGCCATGATACAGATCATGCTTTGCTGACGGTAGGTAAGCTCTCGAGGTAGAGTTTCTCTAGCTGTAAGTCAGCGATGTTTCACTTTACTTCTCGCACGCTGGCACACACACTTCGTTTCCGTCGCTTGCAAGTTTTTCAAGCATGCGTTTGTTGTTGTGGGTCCTGCTGGCGACGCTAGTTATTTACATTTCCACCACTAATGCAGCCTCGGCCGTCACCGACTCGGAGGATACCAAGCTTTCCCAGCTCACATCGGAGGATATCGAGGCTCTGACTCACCTACTTGCTGTTGAGAGCGACGTTGACGCAAAGCGCTTCCTGCGAGGTGACACGGAGACAGATTTGACGACAGCTGGCAGCGACACGGATGCGCTTGACGCCGAAGCTGAAGAGAGAGGAATCGTTCCGTCCTCGGTCACGAACTTGATTAACAAAGTGAAGAACGGTTGGTCCAAGTTCAAGACCAAAGCACTCGAGAAGGCTTTCAAGCATATGATGAAGAATGGCGAGGATCCCACGAAGCTGGCCAAGCGCTTGGAGATCGGAGGAGCAGCGGAGCCGAGATACGAGAAGCTCTACGAGAAGTACACTGCCTGGTGGATCAACTATCACACGAACGCAGGAACTTAAGCGGGGACTGCTTGCTAGCGCGGTACAGTAATGATTTTCTGGAAGAGCTTCTCTGATTTAAGTAAAACTTCTCTATGGTGCCCATGAAATTGGACAATACCCACCTACCTCATCCTGGTAGTACGACACTAAGGATTAAATCGGGCGTCGTTGATGTGTGATTACCCCATTAGTAGGCATCACGATGTTTACAAACTTCAAGTAAAATGTCTTCTAAATCTACCGTGCGATTCCCGCAGCCATTTGAACTGGTTCAGATCCAAGATTTGCCCTACCCATACAAAGAAAAACCATGTTATTCTTCAAGTGATTAAAGGCAGCGGTTCAGACTCAAAATCTGAAAGAGCCCCCCCCCCCCCCCCCCCCCCCCCCTTTCAGATCATGGATCTGGGTTTTGGCGGAATAAACCTGCGAACATGGATAAAATGACCTCTTTTAAGCGCTCTACCTGTCAATATTAATAACTTTAACTAACAAGCCACACTCTTTTCCCGCATCAAGGTCTGTCCCGTGTCAAGCTCAAGACTCCAGACTGACGCGGAGGTGGACACCGAGGCCGGGCGACAGCAGCGGAGCGAGCAGGAGCTGGTAATTCTCAACTTGGAAGCGCGTAGACGAACCTATTCAAGCCTTTGAGCTGTTATCACCAACCACAAGCATCATGATAAGGCGCGGGAGGGTCGCAGGTGTCGAGAATGACAGTCCCCACGATGTGGACGTCCTCCTGGAATTCATTAGCGACGTTCTGTCGACGGGTGCGAATGAATGGGAGTCAGTGCGGCACAGCTACGAAGACTATGCGGTCGAAACCGCTCAGAGCGCGAACTGGTGTCGCTCAACAAGACATTTCAAGCGTTGCTAAACGTCAAGAAGCCAACAGGGGATCCAAGGTGCCCTGAAAATGTCCGGGTGGCCTGTCAGATCCAGTGCCGGATCGAAGAAAAGGTGCCTGTGGAGAACGACGTTGGCGAAGAAAGAGCTTTGAGCAATGAAGAGGACAGCATCCCACACTCCTCCGGCGTTAGGTGAAAATGAAGATGCCAACTCGTGCCGTTGACTGTTTGCACCCTACCTGAGTTCATAGTGCGAAAGCAAGTAGTGGAAGCAGCTAACATCAAATCCTGTCATGGGGATAAACGCTCTGTCATTTCCAGCGCCGTACATCGCCTCCCATGCCGTTTCATATCGTGGCTCGGGGTGGGGGTCGGCTCTCGTGAGGTAGTGTTGGCCGCGCTGACGATCAAGCTTCTCTCTCTGGCCTTCGGCGGTGAGTGCAAGCATCAGAATGAGCACAGTGTTCTCGTCGTTGCCCTCGTAGATCATATTATAATGTAATAGATGCGGAACAGAGTGCTGCGGGTGGGCACGTACTTTTCTAAATCTGTGCGCACCAGCTAAACCTATGTTTTGACGTCCCAGAATAGCTGCGGGAATCGCTCCAATTAATCAGCACCAGCTTATACAACCACACAGTTTTTTTCAACAAAATATGACAAACAAAGCCGTGCGGGCACGGAACAGCTCAAGTACTGTCAAAGTCGTTGAAAGAGGAGGAGCGGAGGCGAGGCAGCTGATATAGGAGAGGGTAAATTGTGTTGTGATTGAGAGAGATAGTTTTGTCGGCAGTGGCGGAAACCACTCTCCTCATGTAAAGTGGATACTTTGTGTGTACCACATATTTAGCGTAGATCACATTTAATCCTTCCTTCAATAATATAAGTTACGATGATAGGTTTTATGTGTGGACTACATATGTGTGGCTAGTGGATTAATCACCAAGAAATCCCGATCGGTGCGTCTCAGATTGAAATATGAAACGTTTTATAATAAATATCCCTAGGAAGTCACGACAGTGATACAGAAGTCAGAAGTGAGGGCGAAATCTGTAACAATGGTCGTGCAAAAAGAAACTTGTGTGCGTCGAGTGGGGATAACGATAGACCTCACATTTATTCCGCATTCAATTTGGGCAAACTGACACGGCAAAAGTGCGCATGGGGGATAAGGTATATGTCAAGACTAAACAACTTGCTGGTAATAGTGGCGCGGAGCTGGCAGGGGGGTGCAACGGCAGTGTAGTATGTATCTGCAAGAAGAAGACTTACTACTGTATGGCATGCTCAAACCTGCCTCTTCAAAGATACTTTGACGTCTGCGGCCCAAGATCTAACCGCAGGTGCTACCATACCTACTGCAGCTTGAAGCAAATCGTGTGCTTCAATTGATCTTTACCATCCTTTATGTTTTTCAATACACCCTTTTATCGAAAAATCAGCAAAGCCTGGACTATGTAATTCGAAGGCAACTGTTTGAGTGGATCTGTGGCCAGCGTTGGGTAAGATTACATTGCAGAAGATAATAGGCCCTGTGATGATGGCATGGATTCATCTTCAAGCAGCTTGTCCAAACTCACAGTCGCCATGGCTGGTGTAAACTCTGCACAACCATAGTTACTCAGATCTCAACTAGCATCATGGCACCAGGACTCACTCGGACAAATGTGTTCAGTCCTGTTTACGGCAAGTGCACAAGCAACAGGAACGGTTCCCCCTGGACTGCCGCGATGGCAGGAGGGAGCGCTGCGGACCAGTACCCGCAAACTAGAGTAGATACTTCACTTTACAACTTGTTTGATCAACAACACACGTTGATCTTCACCAGAAGTTCCAGCTCCCAAACTTGTGTCCAACACGCCACAAAGGTAACTTTAGCGGAAGTGTTAACAATGCACACTCGCACTGGGCGTCCTACCCGCGATGAAGGTGATCTCAGTGGGAAATGTGATGAACGACGCGATCGTGGACATTGATTCGCTTTTCAAGCACGAACTGAATATGGACCTACAGAAGCGAGACGTCAATGCTCGCATAGTAAAATACTTCATGAGGTGCGATGAGATAATTTTGCAACATGGTTTGCAGACCACTTGTTTACGTCGGCTGGGATAAAGGAAAAGTTCAAAATTCTGAAGAAGCACCTTAAACCTGCGGATTTGCGCGATGCAATCGACCTACAGCAGTGCATTGTTGACTCAATGTCGAAGTCGAACGAGCAGCAACTATATCTCCTTGTCAAGGAGAAGGCTCTTGAGCATGATAAAGTTTTCCGGCTGCTGTCTAAAAAGAAGCAGCATGCGACGGATACTGGCAAAAGGCTCATCCAAAGTAAGGGACCGCATTTCGGAAACACTCGTGCCAATCCTGGTAGAAGTGCTAGCGCCGAAATCAACCAGCGGCGCATTGTGTCAAAGACCGTGATACTGAATGGAGCGTTCGAGATACCATATTGTGCAGATAGTGGTTCATATTTGTACATAATGTCAGGACAGCATGATGAAGAACACTGCCGCATGGATGATACAGTTCGTTTCGTGGAGCTAAGTGAATCGATTGAATCACGAGCTGTTGGAGGAGAAGTGCTCGCATCAACGCATGTAATTGACGTTAGTTTAACGTTGAACACTGCTGCTGGTCTGGTGAGGTGTCAGGACTTGAAGTGGTGTCTCATTGACGAGACATACGAAAATGAGTTGTTGGTCGGTAAGATATTGTTAGCTGAGTTGGGAATCGATGCTTATCGACAGCTTGAATATCTCGCGTCACACGCAGATTATGATGAAATTGTTTTGGATGCCAAGTAGACATGTCGAGACCCACGCCAGTTAGCACACAAATAGTGATGGGTGTGGTGGATGCCCCATATTGTGTGGGCTGACCTCATTTCGAGGGTGGGTGGGGGGAGTCAGTTGCAACCCACAGTGCGGATGCATTTGTGGTGTTGTGATTCACAAAATCTTCGTTAGTGCGGCTTCCACAAAACAACACAACAATTTGCCGAGTCAGGTCGGCGTTGTTGGGCTTGCGCAGGGTGATGTTGGTTCCCTTTGCGGTTCGTCCCAGCCGGGTCCAGTTGAGGCCCTGCTCTCGCTGAGTACCAATCCAAACTCCAGAAGCTCGCCTGAGCGGGGCAGCTTCCGTTCCTCAAACCCTGTGACCTCCACCAAAGGATGGACGTCGGCGCGCGAGCGCTTTTACAGGTCACCGAGCGCAGAGTACGCTCAGCTAGAAGATTGCGGTGTCCTGGGTTGTGCAGACCCACCGACACGTCGATTCGACGAGGTTTGTCTTCGCTGGTAGCGAGAAGTGCCCACCCCGGGCCGACCTTGATCTCTTGGTGCTACCAGTCGATTCCCCTACAAGCTATGCCTCTCGGGGAACGACGGCAGACATAATCCAGCCCACGCAGGGACTTACCGGAAAGTATACGCTGTTCTTGGACTTAGAAGATTCTGCTCTGTTTTGTTATCTCTGTGTCTTCGGGGAGTCCCTTCGGGCTCCCTCCTTTGGTCTCCTATCGATCCTATACAAATACCTAGTGAAATGGAGTCGTTATAGATCTCCCTGCGACTCTTCGCTCAGCTTCCCAATTGATCCTCGCCGAGTCGGGTCGTTATGGATCTCTGCCGACCCTTCGCTCCGATTCCTGATTTATCCTCTCCCAAATGGAATAACTCCCAAATGGAATACGCTCGCTGAGTCGCTGAGTTCTGCCGCTTTCTGAATCTTGGTGCTCGCCGGCTTCGCCGAGTTCGCCGCTTAAGTGCGAACTTCGATTAGGTACAATGTACCCAACTGAGCCAGACTGGGTGGTCTACCCAAAATATGAGTTTCCCTACACCACACATTCAATCAAGCGTTTCAGCAGACATAAGAGCCAACGTGGTGCTCGAGCCTCGAGTGATGAACCATTGTCGCCGCGCCCACTCGACCAGGACGGCTTTACCTGGCCTACTATTGACAAAATTGGCAGACTACAATCTCAACATGCTGCGTTAACAGGTGCGGACGTCGGAGATGGTGCTCTATGGCGCATACGTGGTTTGATTTGGTTTTCTACGGAAGCGAGTGAGCTGATCCATATACTGTTGGTTATTGCTTACTGTGAACGGAACGGACACCGCGGCATCCATGTGATGGAGAACCACCTTCGCCGGTTGTTCTACATGGGTGGTATCAGTGGGGGATGTACGGGTTTTCTATTCAAAGTGCCTACATGGGAAAGGAGGGGTGGTGATTCCCCGTCCGTTTATTGAACGCACAATATATATGAGCATAGCGCGACATTACTTTGAGATTTCTTGACGCTGGACATATCGTTTGGCAGGTCACGCTGCGTGTTGGTTCTCAAAGATGAAGCGACACATTTTGTGGAGCTTGAAGCATGTGATGGCCTTACATCGGAAGTGGCGGCTACGGCTATTCTCGATTGGTACAGTCGCGCTGAAGTGCCAACTGGTTGGGTTAGTGACTTAGAATAACACATTAGGAGCAAGGTGATCGCTGGATTGAGCCGACGCCTAAAGGGTCGCCAACAGCTCATCCTAGCCTACTCGCCGTGGAAAAATGGATCTGTTGAACGTGTGAACCGTAACATTTTGCAAGTGGTGAATACTTAGGCATTAGAGTTCAAGGTGAGCGTGCATGATTGGCTCTACCTACTACCATTAGTACAGTCGAGCATCAACCACTCCCCGCTCTCGTCATTAGCCAACCTAGCGCTAATTGAGCTTTTCACTGGATTACTATGCCCCAGTGCACTGGACACGGTTTTTTTTTTCTGGAGAAAAGGGTCAGTTGGCACCAGTGACCAATCTTCAGCCCCAAACTGAACAATATCTTGTTACTTTGAGAAATGGAATCATGGTTATGCACAAAGCTGTTGACGTTGAACGTATTCGCCAAGCCCAGTGGTACCGAGCGCGACCACATTACGAACAGCGGGTGAATTTTTCTGCCAGAGAATACGTGTTACAGACACGTGTCGACGAGAAATTGCACATGAACAAGCTACGCGTGCTATGGGTCGGGCTCTATCGAGTGGTCGGGAGTATAGACTACTACTTAACGGTCGAAAGTATGATCACTGGTAACACGATGGAAGTGCATCCGTCTCGTTTAATGCTGTACGCAGACAGTTCGCTCGATATGACAGAGGAGCTGTTTGACCACATCGCACCACAAGGCACACTGCTGGCCGTAGAGGCGATGGTGGATTATCAAATGAACTCAGACATGAAGGCGTACGAAGTGAAGGTCAAATGGCTGGGTCTCGAAACGATAGAGGACACTTGGGAACCCCTGAAGACGATGGGAGGGTGTGTGCCAGAACTACAGTTATCGTACGCAACCGACATCAGCGATGGTGATTTCTTACGTACGGTAACCGTCGCTATCGAACTCAAGCAGCGCAAACGCTCTAAGTGAAGTGACAACTGAGATATAACGATTTCCTTCCAAAACCGATAATGTGTTTTGGAGGGTATCGATATTGCCACCAAAATACAATGCACTGACGGAGGACATCAATGCACGCGGTTGCAACTGTGCGATCACAACTGTGTGGTGTAGGGAAACTCATATTTTGGGTAGACCACCCATTCTGGCCCAGCTAAGTACGTCGTACCTAATCGGAGTTCGCACCTAAGCGGCGAACTCGGCGAATCGGTCGGACTCGGCGAGCACCAAGACTCAGCGACTCAGCGAGCGTATTCCATTTGGGAGTTATTCCATTTGGGAGAGGATAAATCAGGAATCGGAGCGAAGGGTCGGCCGAGATCCATAACGACCCGACTCGGCGAAGATCAACTAGGAAGCTGAGCGAAGAGTCGCAGGGAGATCTATAACGACTCCATTTCACTAGGTATTTGTATAGGATCGATAGGAGACCAAAGGAGGGAGCCCGAAGGGACTCCCCGAAGACACAGAGATAACAAAACAGAGCAGAATCTTCTAAGTCCAAGAACAGCGTATACTTTCCGGTAAGTCCCTGCGTGGGCTGGATTATGTCTGCCGTCGTTCCCCGAGAGGCATAGCTTGTAGGGGAATCGACTGGTAGCGCCAAGAGATCAAGGTCGGCCCGGGGTGGGCACTTCTCGCTACCAGCGAAGACAAACCTCGTCGAATCGACGAGTCGGTGGGTCTGCACAACCCAGGACACCGCAATCTTCTAGCTGAGCGTACTCTGCGCTCGGTGACCTGTAAAAGCGCTCGCGCGCCGACGTCCATCCTTTGGTGGAGGTCACAGGGTTTGAGGAACGGAAGCTGCCCCGCTCAGGCGAGCTTCTGGAGTTTGGATTGGTACTCAGCGAGAGCAGGGCCTCAACTGGACCCGGCTGGGACGAACCGCAAAGGGAACCAACATAACCCTGCGCAAGCCCAACAACGCCGACCTGACTCGGCGAATTGTTGTGTTGTTTTGTGGAAGCCGCACTAACGAAGTTTTTGTGAATCACAACACCACAACTGGTGCCGCGACCCGGGATTCAGGAGTGTGCTTTGTTTTCGTAGGTACCAAGTAACCAAGTTTCGAGCAAAAAGTGAGAGAAGATGGTCAAGGGATCGACAAGTCCGAGCGATGCAAGTCCGGCGACGGTCGGAGGATCGCCGCTCGCTGAGTCGAGCTCGACGAGGGCAAGCGTCGCCGCCATGGAGGCGGATGTGACGCGGACCGTCCAGTTCGATGAGTTCGACGACGATGACCAAGGAAGAGAAGAAGAAGAAGAAGAGAAGGATGATGATGATGAGAAGACGGGGTACGACGGCGTGAAGACGGCCGCCGAACTCCGCGAAGAAGTGGAAGAAATGTCGCTGCAAGTCAGCCGCGTAGGGAACCCTCGACCTGTCGAGCGCAGCCTAGCGGCAGAACTCAGCGAAGATGCTGATGATGAACAAGGCCTGGTCCCGGGTGACCGACCGCCACTGGTTCCGAAGGCCACGAGGAACGCCGAGACTCCGAAGGCTAATCGAGTCCTGGCCCGACTCGTCGAAGAAATGAGAACTGGGAGCCGGTGGATGAACATGTTCGCGCCCATGTACATGTGCCAGGCGAAATGGCCGGAACTCAGCGAGGAGTTGAGCCAGCCGATCAATAGCCAGACTATTGAGCAACTCGTCGAGGACACAGTGCTGTTACTCCGAGCGATGGGCTACCGATGTGGCCACAAGCCCAGCAAACCCGCGCTGACAGCGTGTAATGTGAGTTCGGTCGGGGTTGAGCTGATGAGATGGAAGCGCAAGCTGAAAGACTTGTTCGGCATGCAAGGGGGACTTAAAGGACAAGTGCCGAAGTCCCGCCGAGCTGGTGAATTGCTCGACGAGCAGAAGGCACCTCCACCCGCGACCGTACAACCGTACGTCACGGAACCGTATGTGTTCCCGGAACTCAGCGAGGACCCATCCAAGGTCCCGCTACCGAAGACCCCCGAGACCAAGCGCGGAGTGTTTCGACGCTCCGAGGGAACACCGTACTTCGCCGACTCGCACATGCAAACTCCCAATAAGGTCAGTGAGCAGCGCAGCCGACGTCCGATGGCGGAATTTCTAACGGATGAAGAAGCTGCAGAATTCAGACGCTTGGTGCGCGCTGATGCTGCAAGGACGTCAGGCAGAGACGACGAGCTGAGCGAGGATGACAATTACGCGGACCGACGCGAATTTGACGAGTCACCGTACGACCATATTCGTCAGCTCAGCTTCGATGGGGCTGAGAGCGACCGAGGTCAAGTACTGGAGATTCGGACGCATGCACCGCTCGAAAAGATTGCAACATTCGATGGCAAACGTTATCGGTCTGACGACGCACTGCAATGGATCAAGCGATTCATCTATGAGATGAAAGGAACGTGCAAGCCACAAGATGAGTGGTGCGAACCATTTTCGCTGAGTCTGGGCAAAGCTGCCAAGGGGTGGTATCGCCAGCTTCCAAAGAAGACCCAGCGAAAGTGGAGTCTACTCAGCGAAGCTTTCCTGGACTATTACTGTTCGCAATTCGACCAGTCGGCCAGGTCCCGCTACTACTCAGCGAGACGTCGAGAAAACGAACACGTCTGCGACTTCTTGCTGCGACTTAATGGTTATGCCCGGACGGCACAGATCCAATATGAGAGAGGGGGCGCTGACGCTGCTGATCACGTCGAGCATTTCCTGCTAAGCTGCGGAGATGACGCCGTCATGGACCTATTGTATCCACAGCGACTCAGCGATATCCACAAAGTCGAGAAGATAATCAATCAGCGACTACTCGGCGAGAAGCGCAAGAAACAGCGTGACCGCCTGAGCACGGCCCGTAGCCGAGAACCTCGGCGAGGGGACTCGAGGAACGACCCAAGTCGTCGGAGCGAGTCTCGCAGAGATAACCGACGCGATGATCGCCGAGACGACAGACGTGACCGACGTGATGAACGCCGAAGCCGTCGAGAGGATGATCGCGATCGACGAGTCACTTTGGCAGACGCTTCTGTGAACGACCTGTGGGCCGCACTCGACAATCGCCGAGCAACGGGAGACACTGATCTATACGACTCGTCGAATGGCGGAAGTGATCTTGATCAACTCAGCGAGTCTGAATCTGACTATGGGTCCGACTACATCGACGCGGGTAATACCAGCGATCGACCCCGCTCGTCCAATGAGCGCGGGGAGTCATACCGGGCCCGTCAGAACTCAGCGAATCGCCCTGACCGATCGGATCGCCGAGACCGTCAAGACGGGTCTCGCGAGCGACGAGCTTACGGCCCATGCGGAGCATGCGGAGCCCCAGGCCACGACGCACATTTTTGCCGCAAACGTTGCAAATTCTGCAAGCAAGTGCATGACGTAGGCCGGTGCGAGCTATTCCAGCGTTTCGAGAAACTCGCCAAGTTCGTCAAAACGTCGGTCGACAAGTCCACCGTCCCGGAAGATCTCCAGGACATTTACTCGTCGAGCCATTTAAACTAGTGGGCTCGCCAACTCTGACTGGGTTGGATAAAACCGGGCTGCCACAGTCAGCTGAACCAGCGGTAGAAGCGAATTTCGTGTTCGCTTTCGTTGGTGAAGCGGAACGGCCTGACGAGTGGAGGAAGATTGACGGGGAGACGGAACGGATGGATATGGATATGGATAAGAACGACGGACTCGGCGAGTCGAGCGAAGACGACGACCGAGTAATTGGTGGTATGAATATAACTCAGCGATCGATGATCTCGATTGGTCAAGCCAAGAAATGGAAACTGCTCCCTGGTGAGCGACTCGGTTGGTGGTCATCGAGGAAGTTCGATCGCCGAGTACGAATGCGAGCTCTTGTTATGGGAGCTGTGAATGATGAACGAACCAAGATATTGTTGGATACTGGAGCAAACGTCTCCGCCGTAACTGAAGCCTTTGCAAGGAGGCTACGGTTGAAGCGATTGACCAGCCTGGACAAGAGAATCGATGTTCAAGGAATTGCGAAGTCCAAAGTGGTGACTACTTCTCGAGCAATGGTTAAAATCACGCTGGGATGGGAAGTAGCTTACGAGTTCGAGGTGTGGATTATGCCCCACCACGCAGGGGTGGACCTGATCCTGGGCACCGACTTCATGATACCAGCTGGTATTAGGTTGGACCTGTACAACTCAACGGCAAAGCTTCCCGATGAGGTTGTAGTTCCTTTGATCAAGTCATCGAGAGATTTCGACGAGACAGAGTACGGGCGCGAAGTAATCGGTGGTCCTCCGGAGTCATTAGATATTACAAGCCGAGCTATCGCCCAGTTCAAGCTTCGACGGAGGCAACCCAGCGAGTCAACTCACGAACTGTGGGTTCGACAGATGAAAGGGGTGATCCCGACGATCGAACATAATGCGAAGGGACGAGCGGTGCGAGTGTTGCTGACGAATATCTCGTCGAGACTCACGTGGTGTCCTGCTCACTTTCCGGTGATCATGTGGATTCCTCACGGAGTATTACCACGGGACGAAGGGTATGTGCGAATGAACTCAGCGAAATATCGCGATTGGCAAATACTTGCCTACGAAGGCGCTCTCGACAACAGGCTTCTCAAGCGAGAGCAGCGTTTGTACATGGAATGGCTGAGTCGACAACCTCCCGCAGTCGAACAACATCATTACAACACTCCCAAGGCGATTCAGAAACGATCGAGTCGCAGCGAGTTCGCGAATGAAGCAGGAGTACACGCACCGGAAGAGCTCAGCGAGGCCCCGGACTTTCAAAGGAGTCCCGCGCTTGCTGACTACGGAAAAGAAACTGATGCCTCGGCGAATCTACTGAAGTCAGACCCAGCGAGAGTTCACGACGATTCGCCCCTCAGTGAACCCAGAACAGACTCAGCGAGTTGGAATCCGGGACTCTACCCGGTCAATCGCAAACAAAGTTCGCTGAGTCTCACTGATGAACCACCGAAGCTAACAGTAGCTACAGCCGATGGAAATATTGAAGAAGAGCACGTGGTAAATCACGAACACCCTATAGTTCGTTCGTCTTCAAGCAATGATACACAAGAAAAGTATTCCAACGAGATGGACAGGGGTGACCAATGGGACCCGGGCGAATCCAACTCGAGCAACTCGATGAGGGAGAGTAAACCACAGTTACCATCTGAGGACGATGTTCAACAAGAAAAGACCGCTCAACAAACACTCGATAGCGGCAAACAATGTCTCATCGACTGTGGAGGGGTAGACATCGCTGACGACCCTGTCGAAAATCTCCGGTTACGATTCCTCAATGTAGTGAATGCTACCGAAGCGTCTGTATCAACGACCTCTGGTCCAGATGATGACACACGGCTCGCTGAGTTTGAACACTCGTCGAGCGACGAGAGTCTGACAGATTACGCGCACGAGTTGGCCTTCTTGCCCGATCTGACGGATGTCCAACCAACCGACCTCGATTATGACGGTGATAACGTTGTGTCGTCAGCGCATGACGCTGAGCAGAGAAGACAACTCATCGCCACCCTGAAACGGCATAAAGCGATAATGATTTCTAGTGGAAACGCACTCCCGCCTCCAGCATACGGAGTAGTATGTGATATTGACGTCCAAGGACATGAACCGATCAAGCAACGAGCTCGGCGAGTGCCATTAAAGAACCTGAGTAAACTATACGAGCTCTTAAAGGCACTGCTGAAAGCCGGACTGGTGTCGTTCTCGAAGAGCCCATGGGCATCACCCATCGTGATAGTGATGAAAAAGAACGGGGTCGACATTCGGCTATGCATCGACTACAAGATGGTGAACGCCATTACAGTCAACATGGAATATGCTATGCCACTCGTCGATGACCTCCTTACAGAGCTGGAAAGCTATCTCTGGTTTTGTTCGCTTGATGCAGCGAGTGGATTTTGGGCGGTGATGATGACTCAGCGAGCCCGAGAAATATCCGCCTTCGTGTGCGCTCTGGGCCATTTCGAGTGGCTGCGCATGCCGTTCGGCCTAAAAAATGCGCCAACGATCTATCAACGACTCATCGATAATGCCCTTTGGGGGTACGTACAACCGAGGGGTGGATGGACTGCATTTGCCAAGACCATGCAACGAGCGGAAACAGCAGCAACAGCTCAGCGAGCACAGCGACCAACTCGCCTATTCCGAAGTAATGATTCACCCCGCCACGGGGCTAAATTCGAAGCTGATTATCGTGCCCTCGCTGGGACAGACTCACTCCAGGAACTCATAAACAGCCCCGAGAGTGACATGTTTAGCACCGGCGAGCCCGACGAGTCCGAATTCATACCCGTTTTCGGCCGAAGATCGTTCGTAGACGACATTTGTTTCGGTGGTGCTACCTTCGATGAGTGTCTAGCCACACTTGATCGCTTACTGACAAGATTCGCTGAGTGCCGAATAAGTGTGAGCTTTACGAAGAGCATATTCGTTCAGCAGAAGGTAGACTTCCTGTCTCACAAAGTGACAGCCGACGGGATCGCAGCTGACCCGAAGAAGCTGGCAGCTATCGCTGAACTACCATTTCCGAAAACGAAGAAAGGCATGCAAGCCTTCCTTGGGGCATTGAACTATTACAGCCGTTTTATTCAAAACATGGCACTATATGGAGCAGTCCTCTATCAGCTCAAGGAAGACGATTTCATGGACGAAAGCCAGCTGACGGCTGCCAAAACATCTTTCGCTGAGTTAAAACGGAAAGTGTCTGAAGCACCAATACTGCGACACTTCGACTCGGCGAAGGATGTCCATGTCATGGTCTTTGCTAATGCCTGGGCACTAAGCAGTACAATGATGCAGTCCCACGACAACAAACTCCACCCGGTTAGATTTTGCGGTCGCGTGCTGAAAGAAAATGAAGCGAACTACACGCCAGCGGAGAAGGAAGTGCTGGCATTGTTACAGTTACTCAAAATATGCTACACATTAGTCGCTGGGAAAACCATCCATGTCTACACGAGGTTTTCGACGCTAGAATGGTTATTCTCATCAAAAACATTATACGGGCGCGCTGTGAGTTTCGCCGTCCTGCTGTCACCCTATCACTTGAAGATCAAGCGTGTACGTGAACGAGATGTCGAATTCGCTCAGCTTTTACAAGCTTCGATCACTCCTTTCATCGGACTCGACGAGTCACTAGCTCACATTGCACCCATGCCTAAGAACTCAGCGAGTATCCGAATGGATCCCGAGTTGCTGTACGCGCGCGTGCCGCGCGACTTCGACGGACATGTCCTGTCTTTCGATGGGTCGGCGAAGACCGAGAAATACGGCGGTTATGGAAGTTGCTCGTGGATCTTGTGGCGTTTACCGAATTGGGACATTGTGATCGCCGCGAGTGCTCACCTGCCGTCAACAACAGTTAATATCGCTGAGTACACCGGGATGAACCACGGAGTCCTCGCGGCACTGGAACGAGGGGTGACTGACCTGATCGTTGTGGGCGACTCCAGGCTCGCAATCCAGCAATCCATGGGGGTGATAGCATGCAAGAAGGAGACCCTGCAAAGGAAATTAGCACGCCACAAAGAACTCGTCGAACGCCTGAATTCAGTCCGCTACCTGCATGTAGTCCGTTGCTATAACTCGGCCGCAGATGCATTAGCCACTGAAGCTCTTGAAGCCATGGCAGGACGCGTTGTCCTCAGTGGAGATCGAAAAGCAGAGCTGCGAACGCTAAACAGAATCCAAGAGAAGTTGTATGCCGTCACAGACTTAACCGAAGGAGAAGAGATTCCTAAAGTCTCGGCAACCACACGAAGCCAAGCCCGTCAGACTCGCCGAGTCAGATTCGCCGAGGACGAACAAAATGACTCAGCGAATGAACCAACAACGCCAGTAGCGTTAAGGAGAAACGATTCGCCAAGGCTCACCGATGACAGCGATAAATACGACGAGTTCG
This sequence comes from Phytophthora ramorum, assembly GCF_020800215.1. NCBI lineage: Eukaryota > Oomycota > Peronosporomycetes > Peronosporales > Peronosporaceae > Phytophthora > Phytophthora ramorum. Next base: position 973,009 of record NW_027150659.1, read on the forward strand.
AGGCAATGTACAAGCCTCCAGGAACTCAAAGAGTGATTGAACAAGGTCACACTACAATTGAGCAACAAGAGCCACCAAGCGCCCAGAACATTGACCCGTTAACCGTTCAGACAGAACGGCGGGAACGAATATCGGCAGCACAAGACGAAGAATGCAAGTGGTCAGACCTAAAACAATACTTACGAGGTGAATTCGATGAGCTCACTCGACGAAGAGCTGGAAATGCAGGCAAAGTTGCTGACCGATTCGTGCTCAGCGAAGATGACCTACTGTACTATCTGGGTCGCCGACGAGAGCGAAAAGAACCCAGCGAAGAAGACATGAAGCTGAGACTAGTAGTTCCGACAACGCTCATCGACGAAATCTTAGCGAATTGTCACAACTCCATCGAGGGAGGGCACCAAGGAATCGTGAGAACGTATCACAGGGTGAAGACAGACTACTATTGGATTGGGTTGTATGCCGATGTGGTCAAGCATGTCCAAGCGTGTGAAGACTGCAATACCAGCAAGAGTAAACCCCACCTGCGAGGGTATTCGCCAGGTAACGTAGTATCAGACAGACCATTCCAGATCGTGTCCATGGATTTCGTTATTCCACTACCAAAGACTCAGCGAGGGAACACTGCACTGCTTCTCTTCCAGGATCACTTTACTGGATTCGTGATCGCCAAGGCAATGAGCGACACAGGGGCACTTGAAGTGGCAAAGGCATTTGAAGAATGCATTTTTCGTCGGTTCGGAGCTCCTTCGCTCATTCGACACGATAGGGATCCAAGATTCATGAGCGAAGTCTTCCAGACGTTTTCTGAGATGATGCAGTCTAGGTCACGAGCCACCCTGAGTTATCGACCTCAAGCAAATGGTCAACAAGAGCGTAGCGTCAAGACGATGATCCAGACAGTACGCGTCTACGTAGAAGACCCGTTACAAGCTGACTGGGATGGCATCGCTGAAAAACTCGTCCACGCTATCAACAACTCAAGAGATTCGACTCGGCGAGAAACGCCATTTTACTTGGTACACGGCTGGGATGCTCAGTCTACACTAAAATCGATGACTTCATCCATTCGCCGAGCCTCAAAAAGCTCAGCGAAACAAACGACGTCAGCAAACGCTATAGAATGGCGCAGAGAAGCAAACCGGCAGCGAGAGATCGCGCTCATTCTTGCCAAAGAATACCAACTGAAAGAAAAAGCCCGGCGAGCCAAAGAGCATAACGAATCGTTGAGCCGAGCGGAACAAGGAGCTGTTCCTTCAACGAGTAACGAAGACAATAGACAATTAGACGAGACAAACCCAGCGGGAGATGGCACAGCAACTGCAAGCGCGAACGAAGAATTAGCTGAGTCCGTGCAGTCCCTATTCAAAGAAGGAGACCAAGTCTGGTTGTTCATGGAACGGGTGAAACCCGGATTGAAGAAGAAACTTGCACACCGATGGCACGGACCTTTCCGGGTCAAGCACAAGGTAGAAGAATTCGCGTACGAGCTAGAACTACCGGACAAGAGCGGTTATCGATTCTACCCCGTGGTTCATGTATCACGGCTGAAGAAGGTGACTGAGCTCAGCGAACGTCCCACGACTCAGCTAGTCGATGGTCTCAGCGAAAACGATCGATTTGACTTTGACGAGGAGTTGCTGCCGGAAGACAGCTGGGAACCTGACGAACGAACAGGGCGATATGAAGTAGAAGCCATTCTCGATGATGAAATGCCGCTTTCGACGAGTACCGACCGAACTCAGCGTCTGTTCAAAGTAAAATGGGTGGGATATGAGGAACCCACGTGGGAACCCTTGTCGAATTTATCATGCGGAGGCCTTCTGTTTGATTACCTTCGCCAGAAGAAACGTGAAAACCGTCTGCAAATGGTGCAAGTTGCAGACGAGTGTTAAAGGCTATTGCATACGAAGATTGACTACCAACCTGTGAAGACAGCAGGCAGGTTGGATGGATGGATAATGCTACTGCGTCATTGCATAAATTGATATTACGAAATGGATGAAGTATGGATTACGAAGAAACAAGAAAGAACCACCAAGACTCATCGAAATCAGCGACTAAAAGAACCTGGGCCTTGGCGATAAGAGACAACTCGTCGATGAAGAACACCAGACGAAGTCTGCGACTCGACGACCTACGGCTCGTCGAAAATACCTTCAAATATGCGAATGTCCGCACGATTAGCGGGAAGAGCTGCACTCCCGTCGACAGATGGAGGGCATGGTTCATTTGGATCCACGTCCTCCTCGAGATCGAGCTCGATCTCACCGATCGAAACACCCTCGGGAGCGAACATAGGGAATTCGGGATTACGCGGACGGAAACAGGTGTTGTACGGGTGCTTCTCCGGATGGGTCAACCACCACACTCGCCACGGTTCCTGGTCATCCAACTCGTCGAGCTCGGCGAGCCAATCTGACCGTGTAGGAAACCACGGCTGATTAACCAGAGCATACATCGGGACAGTTGGCTCGAAATATAACTCCGGGTCGAGGGTCGGTGCGGGACCAGCTGCTGAGCGAGTCGCCACAGCTTCATGAAGAGCCGTCTCGAGAGACTTCATTACAAGTATCAACAAGTCCCCACGGCGTTTACGCTCGGCGCTATACGAAAGCCACAGCGTTAGGAGCTCGGCGAGCTCAGCGACCGATCGACCAGGGTTCAACTCGGGATGCAACCCAATGATTACACTCGAATCCACCAACCAGTGGTTCCGTTCCCAGAGCGCCACGAAAATCTTGGTCCGAGTATCACTGTCCTGAGCCTCGTCGAATTCGCGCGAATCTCCAAGAAATCGGGCCCAAGCATCACACAAGATAGCCACTGGGTCAGTTGACTTCGCTGACCTCTTCTTCATGTGAAGACGATGGCGAGCCAAGTCAATAGCATTCTCCGAGATGAACATGGGAGTCTCAGGAAACTTGGCGAGAACGTGCTGACAGGGGTGAGACGAGTCGAAGACCTTCATCATCTGCCGAAGACCCTCGAGAGACACCGGAGTCGACATAACTTGAGGCTTCCCGTCGATATCTTCCATCTTCACGGGAGATCGACAAGCCGTAATTTTCGCCCAGCACCGAGCAGAACCATAGTGGAAGAATACCACGTCACGAGTCTGGCGCATCGCCGGAGTCTCGCGTGCCTCACGAGCAATCGCTTGTGCTGCGCGAGCACGCAATTTCGCGAGTGGCAGAGCGAGAGTCGGAGGCAATTCGACGACTGACGTACTCGCCGAGAGTGTGGAAGTACTCGGCGAGGCCAAAGTTGGTTTCGCTGAGCGAGCTTGACGAGAGCTGGTCGGCCGATGAGAGACCGAAGAAGAGTTAATCTTTTCCGAAGGCCGAGGTCCCGACTTCTGAGGTCGCCCCTTCGACACCTTTCGCGGAGCCGTCGGTTTAGAGACGGGTGCTGGAGATCTCGCCGAGCTCTTAGCTTTCTTGGTAGCTCGGCGAGGGACCTCAGGAGCAGCACGTTTCTTCCGAGATGATTTGGGGGAAGCGACAGGGGCACAACCACGCTTCACCACTGACGGAACAACTCGGTGGGCATCGGCGTAACTCTGAAGTTTCCCGCGAGGTGGAGTTCGCTGAGCTGAGAGATCCATGGTGCTCGTTGACGACGGATAATCGTCATCAGACTCAGCGACCATACTTGCATCCGGAACAGGAGGCTGTATCTCACTAGACGAGACGGAAGGTGCTGCGGCTGTACCCAGAACGTCGTCATCGGCAGCGTCCAGCTCCTCGAGGACAGCATGTGTGATGCATGTAGCATTACGCGCAGCTGCTCGAGATGGACGACATCGAAGCGAAGCCGCCGGTTGGAGAGGCATCAGTGCCGGGGCAACCGAAGGAGGCGTGTAGACGATTATCGCCGAGCTACTGAGAGAAGTACTTGAGACAGAACTCGTCGAACGGGCCGGGACTGAACGCGATCCAGCTGTAATGCCCCTCGACGAGCTCGGAGAGTGTGACGGCGAAAAAGCTTCACTCGACGAGTCCAGCAGCTGCGTAGATACGGAAGCCGAACTCGACGAAGGGCTAGAGCTGTCGAGAACTGTAACCTGAGCCTGAGACAAGCTGGCCAACACGACCGACGAACGGGCCAGGTCAGAATCGGCCGTACTGGGCGATTCGGGTGACGGTTTACCAGATTCAGTAGTCGTTGGCGGATCGGAGCTTGGCGATGGACTCAGCGACGGTCGCTGAGGGCGATAGCCAGACGATCCAGGCCCGAGCAGACTGGAGGCCGGAACTCGGAGGCGCTTCCGACCAGGGATCAGGAGAGATGGAGAATACTCGTCGATCACCTCAGCACTGAGCAAAGTGGTGGCGGGATCGAAACCCTCTTCTCCAGGAACCGGACGTTCGTAGAGACCATGTGGAACACTCTTCGAGCGACTCCGACGAGAACCAGCAGCTGTGGGGGAAGCTGGATTCTCATATCGGCGAAGACGCTCCGACGAAGTCAGATCGCGGAGTGGTGCGTTCCGCAACTGAGAGACCGAACGACGACTTTGACGACGCGACTGGCAACGGGAATGAGTTGAGCGAGAACGACCAGATAGAGCCCGAGAAGCTGCACTCGCTGAGCTCGGGTGGGCAACATTCGCTGAGTTCGACTGAACCCCGCTCGGCGAACTGGCAGAAACTTGAATCGATGAGTTGACTGGGCGAATCCGGAGAGTGATTTCGCTGGGACTCGTCGAGCCAGCCAGCTCAATTGACTCTGGGAAACGCTCAGCGAGGATCCGGCACAACCGAGCGTTCAGATGAAGATCCCGTGGATCCAGCCCAGGCACGTCAACTCCAACAAGTGCAGCGACCGCTAAGTGAGGGTCGTGCACCGGATAACGGCCGTTGTGGCGAATCACCGCCTTCTGGCTCAAGATCACTTCAGCCTGTCTCGAGATGGTGCGCTTAGCGTTAGCCAGAGCGTATTCACCACCCGAACACGCCAAGACGGCGGCCTCCTGAGCGTCGCGAAAGTATTTCGTCGCCACACCGCGGAGAACAGTCTGCGCAGCATTCGCTTCGACGAGCTGTCGACCAAGCTGATCGATGGTCCGCTCTCGAGCAGCTAACTCGGCATTGAGACCTTGAATGGTCCTTTCGGCAGCCTGAGTTCGCTCGGATTCAAGCTGCAAGTCCACCTTAGCTTGGGCTTTGAGCTGAAGGATGGTCTTGTTGAAGGACTCGACGAGCTCAGTAGTCCTCAGCGATGCTACCCTCCACTTCGCTGTTTCATGCGTAGCGGTATCCAACCGGTGCTGGGTGTTAGCGGACTCGGCGATAGCGGACTCCATCCGCTTGAGGCGGGCAGCGGCGACTCGCTCGGACTTGGCGAGCTTAATCCGAAGGTCGGCGACCTCGCTCGCTGTATCAGGAAGCGGAGCCACATCTTGTCTCACAGCCAACAGTATGTCGGCGAGTGTATTAGCGCCCAAAATGGATTGGCGCAACGACGCATCGTCAGGAAGAGGAGCGCTCGTCAAAAGGAGAGAAACGAGCGAGGCCAACGCGGCGTCACGCTGCTTCTGGGACTCCTCGTGCTCGGCGAGCACGCGCCGAATCTCAGCGAAGCCAGCGAATTCGCCTGCCGCGAGATTCGACGAGTCGAACCCAGCGAGGCGAGCCAAATCAAGAAGAGGAGTCGTCGGACTGAGCGAATGGGAGCGAGCGGAAGCCCCAGCTCTACCAGGCGTCGACGGATCCTCCGGGAGAGCAACAGGAGCCGGCGCTGCTGGCGGTCCAGCACGGCTCGGCGAATGCACCATACTAGCGAGTCGTCGAAAAGATCGCCAACGTAAAATCTGCTGCGAAGAGACTCGACGATGAATCAACAGAGGTCCGGAGAAGACGAACGTAGGCAAACGCCACCGCAACGAAGTCGGACGAGACACAGCGAGTGTACACGTCAACAGGACCGGCGATGAGCGCAGCGATTTAACGAGAAGCTACCATAAGCACAAGAGAGCGGTATTAGCACGTCACGAACAAGCACAAGTGGCGCCGAAAGCAACAGTACGCACCGGGTCGACGGAAGAAGGTGACGGAGTGTTCGACGAGCTCGTGGACTGGTGGTAACGAGATTTCGAACGAAGTTCCGACGGTTGGAGAATTGGAGAGCTGAATGATGGTCGAGACACTTACCAGCCTGGCTCGTATCACGCCCGGGGCAGTTGTGGTGTAGGGAAACTCATATTTTGGGTAGACCACCCATTCTGGCCCAGCTAAGTACGTCGTACCTAATCGGAGTTCGCACCTAAGCGGCGAACTCGGCGAATCGGTCGGACTCGGCGAGCACCAAGACTCAGCGACTCAGCGAGCGTATTCCATTTGGGAGTTATTCCATTTGGGAGAGGATAAATCAGGAATCGGAGCGAAGGGTCGGCCGAGATCCATAACGACCCGACTCGGCGAAGATCAACTAGGAAGCTGAGCGAAGAGTCGCAGGGAGATCTATAACGACTCCATTTCACTAGGTATTTGTATAGGATCGATAGGAGACCAAAGGAGGGAGCCCGAAGGGACTCCCCGAAGACACAGAGATAACAAAACAGAGCAGAATCTTCTAAGTCCAAGAACAGCGTATACTTTCCGGTAAGTCCCTGCGTGGGCTGGATTATGTCTGCCGTCGTTCCCCGAGAGGCATAGCTTGTAGGGGAATCGACTGGTAGCGCCAAGAGATCAAGGTCGGCCCGGGGTGGGCACTTCTCGCTACCAGCGAAGACAAACCTCGTCGAATCGACGAGTCGGTGGGTCTGCACAACCCAGGACACCGCAATCTTCTAGCTGAGCGTACTCTGCGCTCGGTGACCTGTAAAAGCGCTCGCGCGCCGACGTCCATCCTTTGGTGGAGGTCACAGGGTTTGAGGAACGGAAGCTGCCCCGCTCAGGCGAGCTTCTGGAGTTTGGATTGGTACTCAGCGAGAGCAGGGCCTCAACTGGACCCGGCTGGGCCGAACCGCAAAGGGAACCAACAGAACCCTGCGCAAGCCCAACAACGCCGACCTGACTCGGCGAATTGTTGTGTTGTTGCGTGGAAGCCGCACTAACGAAGTTTTTGTGAATCACAACACCACAACTGTTTACCAAGTTTCGAAAGGATCGAGTGAATATTCGCAATGAAATACGACTTTAACCATTTCCCTGTAACACTTCAACGCGTTGAAGTTGGTGGACTGTATCTACGCAAAACGTGACGAGGCAGATATGTGACGGAACAACGCTACGCGCAAGGTGCGCTGGCTGCGAGCATGGAAATCTTAGGGGGTAGTGTGATGATGGCATGGATTCATCTTCAAGCAGCTTGTCCAAACTCACAGTCGCCATGGCTGGTGTAAACTCTGCACAACCATAGTTACTCAGATCTCAACTAGCATCATGGCACCAGGACTCACTCGGACAAATGTGTTCAGTCCTGTTTACGGCAAGTGCACAAGCAACAGGAACGGTTCCCCCTGGACTGCCGCGATGGCAGGAGGGAGCGCTGCGGACCAGTGCCCGCAAACTAGAGTAGATACTTCACTTTACAACTTGTTTGATCAACAACACACGTTGATCTTCACCAGAAGTTCCAGCTCCCAAACTTGTGTCCAACACGCCACAGGTCCTGTTACTGAGCAATTATAGATTGTACAATCTTGGAGATTGATTGCGGTGCTCCTACTTCCACTGTTGATACGCTAGCAGTTCTCACGAGCGCTGACGACACGAATACAGCTGCAATTGTGCGTGCTGGAGCAGTCAAACCACTAGTCGCTCTTCATGAAGCTGGGACTGATAGTAGCCTCTTTGCTTGGGAATATTGCGCATACCAACCCCTTTCAGTGCGCTGAAATTGTGTGTGCCCTACGCGCTAGACAAACTGGCAGACGCCAACCATTCACACTGCGATATGATTCTGCGCGAAGAGGGGATCTTGCCTCTAGTTGCACTTCTCCGCGATGGGACTGGCCGACAGAAAGAAAACGCTGTGGGTGCCTTACGATCTCTTACTATTAACGACGACGAGATTCGGGCGGAGGTTGTGCGTGTTCGGTGTCCCGGGTCTCTGTACCCCGGATTACTTGTGCACGGTAAGGTAAAATGCAAACTGACATGAATTGAGCAGCTTAGCCAAATCCTGCGCTAGCAGCGCCTCCAAGAGGGCTATCCCTCTGGGTCTCCTGTAACAATGGCTTCACTGCCTAGGCTCTCACATCTCATATCCTACATATGAGGTGTGAGATCTCAGTCGTCGATTCGCCCTCCGCAGAGCTGTCTTCACTGCTGGGTCGGCAGTGCTGGCGTCCGGTGATCACCGGTGATCGGATGCCGGAGCCAGATCACTACCCCCTCCCTTTTCGGCGGCGTTGTGGCTTCGATTTCTGCTGCGCTGCCGGAGTCTTGGTCAGCGATGCCCACATTGCTTGAGCTGCATCCGAGTCAGCACGCAACACAAAGCGTTTGACTAATTCGGGGACGTCTTCGTAGATAATCGTGGCAGGCTCCCATGACGCTTCCAAGGGATCGAGGCCGACCCACTCGACTTGGATCTCCCAAGTGTGTGTCTCAGGCCCCATTCGACACTCCACCAACTTGAACACTAAGTGTCCGCCGTCCGCATGCATGGCCTGAGCAACGAGCTCCTCCGTAACGTTACGGGACGCGTCCGCATAGAACTTCAGTCTTGACGCGTGGTGGGTTGAAATCGCAAATGGAGCCATCAAATCTTGAACTTCGAAAACGTAGTCGCTCAGTGCTTTCACGATTCGTTTAGGCCCCTTCCACTGAACTGCTAGCTTGTTCGCACGAGACAATACGTGAGCTGCCAACACGAAATCTCCTTCGGTGAAGAGTGCCATTTCAACACCCGCTTTACTGGCTCTGCGGTCGCGCGCCTGCTGACGTTTCTTGGCTGCTTCTGCACTTAGCTCACGGTGCATGTTGGCCAAAGAATCACGTATGTCTGTGATGTGTTGGCGCTGCTTCTCCACGACCGCAGCCATGTCCTCCATTGTACCGATATTTGGGTGCAGAATAGAAGTCAACGGAGTCGTTGCCGGTAATGCTGTAAATGCTGTGACGGGAGCAACACCACCAAGGCGATCAGCTGGTGTCTGATTCAACGCTGACTGGACAATTGGTAGTACGTTCGTCCAATCCGACATGGCCAACTTCATCTCGCTCAACAAAGCACGTAGGCACCTGAGCAGCATCCGGTTGACCACTTCGACACTGCCGTTTGCCCAGGGGCAGTACGCTGTGGTGAAATGATGCGAGCCACCTAGCTTCTTCTTCAGCAATGTAATCAACTCGTTCTTGAAGTGCGCGCCTCTGTCCGATATCCACTGTAACACTACTCCAAAGCGCTTGAACCAGTCAAGTAGTCCTCGACACGCGGTTTTAGAATCCGGGTCTGCACACTCGATCAGCTCTACGTAACCACTCATATCATCCTTGATGACGAGAACATACTTGAGCCCGTCAGTACTCTCTGGCATCGACAAAAAATCGAAATGGATGAGCTCGTTGGGTTTTGTAGCATGCAAGGCCGACCCGTACGGCCTCGGCACCGTTTTTTCACCGATCATCATGCAGTGCAAGCAGCTTCGAATAAAGATTTGCACATCCGCAACGAGTGTTCCCCATGTAAACACATGCTTCAAGGCTTGAGTCGTAGCTGCAACGCCACGGTGACCCATCGATCCGGCATGAGCGATGACGCACAAGCGCTGCTGTAAGTCCACCGCTTCACCCGGGATCCATATTTTGCCATCCTCATCTAGGTAAAAACCTTGTTCGTGGTCCAGGTGGCATGGCGGTAACAGATCACTGTCTTCGCGGAGAAGTCTCAGGGCCCGTTCTTGTTCGCCCACAATCTCATCACGTGATGGCCACTGGAAATCTGCATCTTGGAGTGGCGACACTCGTTCGACGACGGTTAAGGAGCTCATGCGAGTCGCTGCTGGTCCTTCTTCGGTCTTGCTCGTAGCACCCCAACGTGATAGCAGATCCCCCCATACGTTTTGCTCGCCACTAACGTGTTCAATCACGTAGTTAAACATGGTGAGGGTCATCGCCCACCGCTGGAGTCTGTCTGCTTGAAACTTGCTCACGTCACCGTTACCTCCGGCCGGGTTGAAGATGTACTGGAGGTTGCGATGGTCTGTGTAGACATGAAAACCTCGAGGCCGAAGCAGCAGATAGGATAGTCTCTTACAGGTGGCGAGAATAGCAAAGGCTTCCTTGTCGATAATTGCCCACCTCCGAGAAGCTCCAGTAAACGACCCACTTAAAAAGCCAAAGGATGATGACGTTGTTTCTCCAAAGGCAATCCAAGATCAGAAGCTGGGACTTGGGTAACTACGGAGCCCCAATGTTCGTCCGACGCGTCAGCATACAGCGTCACCTCCCAATCTGCCCTGGCATGAGCGAGAGGCACAATCCGCAAAAGTGCTTCCTTCACACCACGCAAAGCAGCATCATGCTGAGATCCCCAACCGATACCAGACAATAAAACCCGGTGTAGGTGTGTCTTCTTCCGACTCTTGGCTTTAGTGGCAGCAACCTCAAGCAGGGCTGCGAGATCAGCCATGAGAGCAGAATAGTTCGGGATACTGCTTCTCATCCAATTCACCGCGCAGATAAATTGTTGTAAATCGCCTGCGGTGCGAGGTGGTGGCAAATCCACAAGACCTTGGACTCACTGAGGGCTGTGACGCACACCGTCTGCGGAAATCAACTTCCCGCACCACAATGCCTCTCGGGTGTAAAAGCAGCACTTGGACGGATGCAACTTGAGTCCATATTGCTCGCACAAGGTCAGCACGTGTTCCAACACCTTCATGAGTGCCGCGGGGGTCTTTGCAAAACCCAATATGTCATCAAGCCAAGCCAGAATTTCCTGGGCAAGTAGAGGACCGAAAATCTGCTCCACTACACCCTGGCAGTATGCGACCGAGTCTGAGGAGCCCATAAGTACCCGCGTCGGTGTCACCATACCCCGATGCGTAATGATGGTAAAGAGTTCCTGCGATTCTTCGTCCAATGGCAATTGCCAATAGCCGCGCCACCAGTCCAACGTGAAGTAGTCTTCGGAGCCCTCAGCGCTTGCTAGATCAGCTTCCAGATCAGTCATTGGCCACAACATCGGGTCCGTCAGCACGTTAATGGCTCTCGTGTCGACTGTCATGCGATATTCCCCAGGTTGTTTTTTGGCAACAATGCGAGGTGCCGAGGCCCAACGGCTACGGTGATTGATGTACACCAAGCCGTGGTCCAATAGTTCATTCAAGTGTTTCTCCAAGTATTCACGATGCAAAGGTGGATATCGCCGAGCTTTCGCCTTAACTGGTCGTGCTCCTTGTTTCAGCCTAATCTTGAGCGGTGGCACCTTGATAGGCGGATCATTGCCAAACGCTAGACGAAAAATATCACAGTAGCGAACGAGAAGTTGCTGAAGCGTCTCCACGCAGTCTGAGGGTAATCCAGCCTCTCGAGCCTCTTGCACCTTGGCCGCTGACACTGCCTGGACGCCTTGTTGGTCTATTTCCGCTATCAGCGAGGGTGTTGTCACGAGGTCGTCGACTTCATCAGCTTCAAAATACTCCTCCGTTTTGTTGCGCATGATAGCATGCATGCGGGTGAACTTGCGGTCAGCAGCCTCAGAAAGATCCATTTCATCCAGATGATACTCGTCACTGCGAACCTTGGCGTCAGCCAGGAGCTTCGGAGTCGAATAGCCCAAGCGCTTCATTACAAGACGGCTTATAGTTAGCGCATGTGACTTGTCATTCTCATCAATCCAGCACACGAGTCCACGGAGCATTAGGGGCCCTGCTGGTGTCTCTAATGTCACCTCCTCAAATCGAACCTTGCGTGAGACTTCCAACGTCCCACCACCAACAGGATAGAGAGGCGTTGTGCTACACTGCTTGACAGCAACAAAATTGCCAAGTTCTGCTAATTTGCTTACGACGCCTGCACTTACCAGCGAATCATCAGCACCCGAGTCCAGCAATGACGCCGGAACTGGCAAATCACTGATGTGTGCTACAGTGGTTCCGTCGTCCTCGCCACGTGCTCCCGTCTTCTCCACTGTCTCCGCCGGAACATCCAGGGCAAGTCGCGTTGCCTGCACTCGCCGCATGTGAGTCTTCGAAGCAGAGCGTGATGTCTTCCAAGCATGGATGAGGGCATCGATCTCCTCGGGACGAACCTGCGGGCGCTGGCGCACCCTGTGTTCGCTTGACTTACACTTTAGGCATTCCAGGAGGTCGTGGCCCTTTCTGTGGAGGTTCGGCGGGCGGAATTCCTATATCTGACTTGCGCCAATGCGTTGCCGCCTGTGGTGGTCTGCTGAAAGGAGTCTGACGTCGGTTGGTACCACTTGCAGCGGTTGTAGCGGGTCCATTCTGCGGGCGGGCTGGAGCCCGATTAGGCTTTGAGCCCGACGGATTCCACTGCAGATATGCCATGAGCAGTTCCAGGATCCACTTGTAGCAACTCACGACGTCCTTCCTCATATCCTTGTGCTGGTCGAGCGACAAGCGTTTCCGAATTGCCTCTCGGAAGTTTTCAGGCTCCAAAGCAGCCACCAGGTACTGAACCAGCTTCTTCTGCTCTTTCTGGAAAAGATGTTCTCCACATTATGTTGATCCAGGATCTTGTGCATGTCAGCACGCAGCTGACCCATGCGTGACTTCGCATCTGGAAACGTCGTTTTCAGCTTCAGGCTTTTCATCGCCTCGTCGATAGCTGTATAGTCCTCTTGCTCAGGTTTTAGAGCCTCGAGAAAGTAGGCGACCCACTCAGCTTCTGATACCCCACTTGGGTCTTTGTTCAGCTCGTACATACAGATGAGGTTACACGTGCGTTCCTCGATACACGCGCTCACCGGCATGATGTATGGCTTCGTGGTCGCAGTATGGAACGCGCTCAGGGCGTGGACGTACGTCTGATACGCCCTCATGAACTCGCGCTTCTCCTGCAGAGTACTGCCACTGTACTTTGGGGCGGCGGGGAGTGCAGGGGCGTTACTCATGACGTACTGGACACCCGATTCTTCATCTTGTCCATCGCCAGCTTGAGATCCCTCGCCGCCAGGAGAGGCCGTGGGCATCTCAACATCCTCTGATCCACTCCCCAACCCAGCGAACCTCGGATTGGGTACCGTAAATGGCCCGGTCCACTGGTACCGGCGTGCTCCCTGGCGCACAGTCGCAGCAACGCTCTCTGGTAGCGTTCCGCGTGTGTTGCCCGTCGGGTCTGGCAGCGGCGTTGGCACGTCGATAGTCAGTTTTTCGTCTGACGCCGCATCCACCATCTTGTTGAGCTAGCCGACGGTGAGAAAGTTAACTTTGTTCGGTGTCCCGGGTCTCTGTACCCCGGATTACTTGTGCACGGTAAGGTAAAATGCAAACTGACATGAATTGAGCAGCTTAGCCAAATCCTGCGCTAGCAGCGCCTCCAAGAGGGCTATCCCTCTGGGTCTCCTGTAACAATGGCTTCACTGCCTAGGCTCTCACATCTCATATCCTACATATGAGGTGTGAGATCTCAGTCGTCGATTCGCCCTCCGCAGAGCTGTCTTCACTGCTGGGTCGGCAGTGCTGGCGTCCGGTGATCACCGGTGATCGGATACCGGAGCCAGATCAGTGCGTGCCGTGGGGTTAACTGCTCTTATTGAGTTATTACGAGCTGGAACGGATGACCAAATGGAGCACGCAGCCTATGCGGTGCGTGGCTTTGTAAGTGAAGACGAGGAACTCGACAGTCAGGCTGACTTTGAAAGGGAAATAACGTCCAGAAGATGTACGCAATCGAAGCGCTCAGTTCCTTTGCTGCATTTACTGATCTATTATGCGCTAATATCGTTCGCGAGCGAGCTGTTGTACGGCCTGTGGGATTTTAGCTCAGTGGTCTCAACGGAGTCAAGCACTTGGCTGTCGTTGTGTTGGGAAACCTTGCACGCAATAACACCGAAAACGCTCCAACGATGGTTTCATCCCATTCTATGCTTACAAACCGGAAACAATGCCGAAAAGGGAAATGCAGCTTTTGCACTAGCCCGTTTGACATCGCTATCTGAACCAGGCCGTATTCAAATCGCAAATGAAGGCGCTGCCGCACATTTAGTTGTCCTTCCTCAATTGCGGACTGACGATCACAAGGTATCTGCGGCAGACGCACTGGACTCGTTGGCGAAAAACAACGCTGAGAATTGCGCAGGAATTGTACGCGAAGGAGCTGTCCCCCTCTTTGTCAAGCTTGTACATGGTGGATCAGTTAAGTAAAAGAAATGGGCAGCTTTTACTCTGGCGTATCTTGCCGAGCATTTTGCGGCCGAGATCGCGGACGCTGAAGCGATCGCACCGTTGCTTGCGCTTCTAGAAGATCAAAACGACGACCCAAATGCCAGTGCCCTGTTTGCGCTTAAAATCATCGACAAGTGTAGCGACACAAATCACACTTGAAAATTGTAGCCAAGGGCGGTATCGTTCCACTGGTTTCGCTTCTGAAAGCAGGAACGGAGCACCAAAAAGAGTTTGCTGCGTTTGCACTGAATAGTCTCGCAAACTCGGACGAGGCGAACGTCACCAAGATGATGCGAGCACAAGGGACCCCCCCCCCCCCCATTGGTGGTGCTTTTGCGAGACGGAACCACCATCGCTACTCGCGTTGAGATTTGCACACGAAGGTGCCATCGCTCCTCTTCTCAACATGCTCTGTGAAGGTTCTGACGATTATAAAGAGTGGGCAGCACCCCTTATCTCGTTCGTTCAAAACGGGCTTGACGAACTCAAACGAGGGACTGCATTTGCCCTTACTTTTAGTTTTTGAAAAAGTGGAGCAACATTCTTGAATTGGCCCCACTTGTGCCACTTGTTCATATTCGGATCAAATACACTGGCCGGCTCGAGCCATACAATGTGTACATGTTAGAGCCTTCTGCTGGCCGGTGTTGCTCTCCTTGCAAGTTTCGAAGCTGTAACGGCATCTCCTGGTACACTGCATTACGCTCTGCAGCTTGATATGCTTCTAAAGCATCACATCATCTTAGATTATACCAGAGCAAGCCAATCGCCGTCACGAATTAATACGTTCGGACAATGTCTATTGCGCCTGCCGGCACGTGTACACGTCCAGTGCATTGTCCAGGCTATTGTAAAAACCCTGGAAACAACTGCATTGTTGCTGCGCGTGACAGACGCTTGCTGTGATACTCCGCAATACTTGTACGTCGCAACGGTACTGTATGTGGTTTCAGGCTTATGACATACACGTACTAGTACATGACATTGTTTGGATGCACACGCACTACTGCATGCATTATGCACTGCATGGTGATTATCACATGTTCTCACTCTCCAAGTGATGTATCTGGTTTCTCACGCTGCTACATAATTTGCTCGAAGCCAGCTAACCTTCTGTCGGGAAACACCATCCAGGATGTCAATCAAAGCTTTGCCCCAGCTTCCCAATCATAACCATCACTGGGTTTGCTGTCCGTTCCTCACTTTAGAATTTGCTTGGCGTCAAAGACTCAATTGTCAACGAACGGCTCTGAACATCTCTAACAAGCAAATATGCGTCTCATTTTCTGGGCTCTGATCGTGACTTTGATCAGCCTCCTCTCGAGTGGCGAGGCAGCGTCGACGGACAAGAAACAAATGGCGCAACTCGACTCGGACATCGGATTTTTGTCTCGCGACAGCGAGCGTTTGCTGAGAGAAGGGACCAAGAAGATTGCGGACGACGACGACGACGAACTTGCCGCTGACGACGAACTTGCCGCTGACGACGAAGAGCGTGCGATCATGGTGAAGATCAGAGGATCTTTGAGCAAACTGAGGGCGAAATACCTCAAGTGGAAAATGAACCGGCTTACGCCCCGGTTTGAGAAACTGGTAAAGGACGGGAATTCGCTCGATGACGTCAAGAAGATGTATCGTATTGGACAGTGGGGTACGCCATCGAGAAACAAGAGATTCTACAAGCTTTTTGAGGAGTGGGTCAAGACGAACTACCCGAATGGCTTACCGAAGCAGTAAGTCACGGAGAATGATACAAGTTGTTGTACCCATGCCAGGATACCTAAGAATGCATTCGGGTTTGCCTCAGCGTGTGCGGTCTTAGAATACCAGACTGTGATTCTTCGTCGCACGTTTTCAATGGTTCAGCCGTGTCAGCTTCCACTGCAAATAGGAAAAAACACATAAACATCAAATAGAAGGCCACCTTACCACCACCAGCTTCCACTGCAACTGCTGTGTCCGTCAAAAGTGTATATTTGGCTTGGCGATTCAAATAATACTGGTGTATGCACATGTGCTGTAGATCTCACCACTACAGCAGAGGGTCCATTCGAAATGAGGTCACTGCGACGTTATGCTTTTTTTCTGTTGATGCATTGGCAGATCTGGGATAGATACCAAACAATGATCGACACACACCAGCCCAATCCGGATATTAGTAGGGACTGCAGTTTGGTATTGTGTGTTTTGATATTGCAATACCCAGCAATTGAGAATACACTCCATGGCACAATCAGGTATTGGAGTTGCAATACTTGTCCAGCGTATAGACGAATAGTTTTGTATCACAGCCCGGGTCGGGTAAGCCGATTGACCGAAAACGGGTACCCGATTACAAGCCATTGTAGACAGACTGGCTGGGGCTGATCGCACTCAGACCAATCTATGAC
Source organism: Phytophthora ramorum (assembly GCF_020800215.1). Taxonomy (NCBI): domain Eukaryota; phylum Oomycota; class Peronosporomycetes; order Peronosporales; family Peronosporaceae; genus Phytophthora; species Phytophthora ramorum. The sequence continues at coordinate 989,704 of NW_027150659.1, forward strand.
AACCACCAATTTGAATATGTCACCGTGCACTTTGTAGGTAATGGAGCCAACCCCTCAAGCAACAAGGCAGTAGGCGAATTTTCGTGCTCATTCATCTACCTAGACATACCATTTGGCAGTGAAATCTTCTTTTTCAACTGTTTCGGTGTCATTAGAGTTCGAGTGAAAGTCCTGGGAATATAAGGTGGTATTCTAGGAATTTGAACTACTACGCCACTCTTGCCGTCGATTTCTAGGTGAAATACAGTGCTACCACGTCTGCGAGGTAAAGGTATAAGCTCCAAACTGTGAATCAAGTGGACCAGTAGCCCGCGAACCAATGATACTCTCACGATAAATAGTAGCCGATCATCTGCTTTCGCGTTACGGGGTCATCAGATTTTGCGTTAGATCTGTTGTGGTGGCGTCACTGTATCATCCGGGTTGTCGTTATACCAAACCGCTTGTCGTTATCAAACCGGCAGCTGCATTCATGACTTGGCCTCTGGCTTCATGGCCGTAATACCTGTACCACGTATCTAGGAGATACGAAAGCACGGTCGATTAGCCTTCCGGGACTCTGCTCTCCGCTCCTCACTTTAGAATTTGCTTGGCGTCAAAGACTCAATTGTCAACGAACGGCTCTGAACATCTCTAACAAGCAAATATGCGTCTCATTTTCTGGGCTCTGATCGTGACTTTGATCAGCCTCCTCTCGAGTGGCGAGGCAGCGTCGACGGACAAGAAACAAATGGCGCAGCGCGACTCGGAAATCGTGTTTCTGCCTCGCGAGCTTGCGGACAACAAAGATGGGGAACGTTTCCTAAGGACGCAGAACGAGAAGACTGCGGACGGCGACGACGACGAACTCGACGCTGACGACGAAGAGCGTGGGGTCATGATGAAGATCAGAGGATTCCTGAGCAATTTGGGGGCGAAATACCACAACTGGAAGGTGAAACTGCTTACGCCCCGGTTTGAGAAGTTGGTAAAGGAAGGGAATTCGCTCGATGACGTGAAGAAGATGTATGGTATTGGAGAGGGGGGTACGCCATCGAGAAACAAGAGATTCTACAAGCTTTTTGAGGAGTGGGCCAAGACGAACTACCCGAATGGCTTACCGAAGCAGTAAGTCACGGAGGATGGATGATACAAGTTCTCACGATTGTCGGTAGTATCCACACAAGGACATCTATAATGGATTCGCCTTTTAAAATACCTGGCACTGAAGTAACTGAGATGCTTCTTTTGTGCTTTTGCACCTTTTCAATGGGTTCTACGTAACTATGTACATCCTAGCCAATTGGTTAAGGGTCCAACGCGGCGCGACTGCTTCGAGCACCGAGCATTCACGTCGCAGAATCGACTGCGAAGCTGTTTATCAACAGCATCAATAGTAGTGCGATATCACCAGACAATGGTACGGCATAAGATCGGATAAGCGAATGGATCCGACGATTCTTGCGATAAGGAGGCTTACCTCTAACCGTGCCGAAAGCATACGCGAAAGCCATCCCGTATCTCAGTTTAATTGTTCCCAAAAGGAAATCGCGGTGGATATCCTGACACTACTTCGTTACAACAGCAAACACTTTGAAATAATTGCCAACGCTGAAGCCATCGGTCCAAATTGCAGTTAGCCAAGCTAAAAGCGCCGCTTACGCTCTCTCTGCTCTGACAGATAACAGAACCACGATCGCCTCGGAAATTTCACTCGCAAGAGCTATCGCACTGTTTCAATCTAGATTCAATTACGCAGTGTGCGCACTGGCCAAATTCGCCAGCAAGAACGAGGCGAACGCGTTCGCGCGACAAGGAGCTATCATGTCGTTTGCCGCGCTTGTCAAGCACGGTCCCAACAGGAAGCGCAGCAACAAATCGCCCACACCAGCGACGCACTTCAGTCTCATCAGATTCAGCTGATCTCAAGGCGTTGTCGACCACATCGACCTGCAAACTCTCGAATCTGAAAGGTCCAAGTCTGTTGTGAGGCGTCATCGTCTCCGAGTGCTCGTTGGCATTTACTCCTGTAGGTTTAAAACCCTTTTTCTTACAGCTGTGAGAATCGTTGCACAGCTAACCAGTACCTCGACTCCTCCAACAGAACAGATCGCCTCTTACCGTGTTTCTGCTCTGGACACTTGGTTCGTTTGATGACCCGAGATTCACTTTCCGGAATTTTGTCACCACCTTGGCGTATTATTACCTTGGTTTCACATAGCAGAGACCCTTCGATCTGTCGCTTCCTCGTCCGTAACAGGGACACCTTCGAGGCCTCTCGCGGCCTCTTCCTCGCAGTTGCAGCCGTCGCGTCTTCCGTCGACCTGCGGATTGGTGTGCGGAAAGTATCGGTCATGGGATGTTCTTCGGCCGTCTTGTGTTGCTTTTGAGTTGCTGGTCCTGTTGCGGGTCGAACGGCCTTGAACTCGCGCTGCTGCAGCCACGAGACGTACGCGCTTGTAGCCATTTCCAAAACTCGCAATTCCCGCCACAATAAAACCTACGTTATTTCATATATGACCGAACAGCGTTTTCTATCCACTTTTAGCAACTTTCACCTTCCCAAAGCCGATGGCGACGTCTGCGTACGAGTCGTGGCTCAAGAAGCGCGAGTTCAAGGTGCCGAGAAGCTCCGCTAGTCCTCCAGCTAAGATTCCTGGTGAATCCGGGGCGTCGGCGTCCAAGACAACGGCGGAAAGCGACGATGGGCCGCCGCAACAAAAGCGCCACCTGCCCAGTGCCTATTCCGGCAAATTTCACGCTGTTTCAGCTGTGGAGGCCACACAAGTGACTGTGAAATCAGTTACTCGGCCTTCTGCAGTGGGGAAGGGGCCTTGGAGCTGGCTGACCAGCCAAGAGAAAGCTGCCAGACGGGAGGAAGAATCTAAAGTTGCTGGAACGGTGATAGTTGCGGAACAGGATGCTGCTAAAGTTGCAGGACGGAAACGCGTACGTGTCGGCCAGGATGAGTTATTGAAGGCGACGGCACTGAAACTGACAAGTGTGTCGACGGTGTTGAGGCTGTCGTTGTCCAAGAGAGACAAGGAGAGGTCGATATGGAGTGCCAGGGTTGAGTCTGAGGCGAAAGTAGCTGCTAAAGTTGCACTTCCAGAAGTGGCAAAAGCCAAAGAGCTGCTGGTTCAGGAGAAGCGGGCGCCGAGGAAACGAGCAATTTATGAGACTGAAAGTGGTGATAATACGACGAAGCAACTGAGGTTCGATGTGGACGAGGAAGAAAGTGAAAACAGTGGGCCTGCAGTTGTATTACCACCAAAGAGTCCGGAACGGAAGAAGCAGAGGAAGATGCGAACAGCTATGCTGGATGAAAGTCAGTACTGGATGGCGGTGGACAGATTCTCACATTTGACGTAATGCTTGTACTTGGAGTATGACGAGTGGCGAACGTGGTATTTTTATTCTGTTTAGCATTGACATTGAATGCATTGTGAAGGTCATGTGCGGTGGCACCAACACTGGATTTTTTTTGCGATTTATGCAAAATAGGTGGTTTCACGACACAGTTCTCATCTTCTGGGTGAGACTTTGTAGTACAGATCACGTTTGTGTTGGCGTTTCTGGTTTTCACACTACCGGACAAGAAACTCTCCGGCGTCGCTATACTATGGGTGTCTTTCTCGATTTAAAAATCCCTGGGCCAGGTTTGGCGGAAGATGTTCTGTCGGAGATAGAACAATAGGCCAATGAGATGAGGAAATTCAGCATGCATCCGTGAGACTTCATCGTCGACTGCAATCTGTTTGCAAAAAGATGCGCGGACAAATTTGTGGCGGTTCTATCCAATCCCATCGAATTCTTCAAGTTGTACCAAGAAGAAGGTTGGCCAGTCGGCTTGTCAGTATCAAGTAATCTTAGTACGGTCAACGAAGATGTTGATAACTCAGGATTCAAGTGCGCTGCATCGAAATACTGGAAGCAACAGTGGGAGGCTGATCAGCGAGCTCAGCACGAACCTGTCGCACTTCTCAACAGGGCCGCTCATGAAAACGTCAGAAATGCCATCGTCAGGATGAAGTTGTAGGTGACGCAGGCTATCAATTGCACTGCTGCCAACTCTACAATACCTGGTAGCCAAGGTGGGTGCTCGAAATGCGAATCCTACATGTTTGATGAGTGACCACTTCACACCCAGCGGATTAAAATCAACTGCCAGTTATAGAATCCCTCTATGGCAAAGCAAGCAAACGAATCTACTACCAGCAAGGATGCATTGTAGTTGCAGCAAACACCAAGTATTCTTGGCTGGTGATGTTCCAGGGCTGGAAATGACTGAACGCGGGAACCCACGATCTAATAGCTAGCAAATTATTTTGTATAACTTTATGATTCCATCAAGTACGTCTATGGCTGTGAACTTCTACTCTTTACACGTAAAATATGAAGAGCGTAATTAACAACCGCGTTTGAGCAAGTTGCACGTACATGAGGTGGTATCATAGTATTATCCTCTTTGTTGCGCTTTCACAAGCTGAATGTTCCCAATACTTATTATCTATGTGCACAAGCCGCGGCCAAGAAAAAACGCATAGGCATCGTGCTGCTGCGGCCATCAGAGAACAGGAAAATGCGCGACTGTGCTAGGAAAAGAATTCATTTTGGGGAAATGCATACTCTACTGTAGCCACCTCTTCGCGTACCAGAATTTTCACCCGCCGACATGCACTTCATCGCGGAGCACTACTGTTTAGCACGCCTTGCCTTCTGAGCCGTCAGCAGGGATGTACCAGCAGTGCTTAGTGGCTACACCACCCACCGTCGTGTTCTCGTATTTCTCGGTGAAGCCCCAATTGTCGTCCGTCGTGTGGTACTGCAGCTTCAGCCAGTCCTTCGACGCCTCCACAGAGAAGAAACCGTACTCGTTAGGTGTGTACGTCCACTCGTTCTTCACGTATTTCGTCGCGTACGACGGGATGGAACTGGCAGCTTCCTTGCGCGCGCCACCACCAGCTCCATTTTCCACAAAATGAATCCCCAACGATGGCGAGTAGTCGTGCTTCTCACCGTGCGTGTGGCCATACAGAAACGCACGAACTCCAGAGTTTCTGAGAACGTCGAACCACTTGTTCATACCAGGTTCGAGGTAGTGTTCGTATGGACTGTAGTGGCTGTTCACAATCTTCCAGGTCGCAGTCGACGACGCTACCTTCTCGGCGAGTTGAGCGCGCGAATCGTCACCCCACTCTGTGAACTTGTTCATGCAGGCATCGTACAGAGCATTATCACCACCGCAGCAGTATTTATCACCACGAGCAATTGTGCCACAACCGCCAGAGTCGGCCTTCGCGTAGCCATAGCACTGGCAACAAACGAGACTGACTCCGTGTACGTCGGCATCGTTCGTGTCCACATTGAAAACATCAATGCTCACGCCTGATTCCGTGTCCTCAATTCGGTGGACGTAGAAGTGGTCCTTCATCATCCAACGACCATTATTTGGACTTTTGTACTCCGCCTGCCACTTGAGCTTGTTGTCGAGTCCTCGAAAGAGCTCCTCGGTGCTGTTACAACTGACAAGCTTATCCCCGCTGTTGCAGATGTAGTCCGCACCACCATAGTCGTGGTTGCCCATGACATTCGCCCAGGCAACATTCTTGATATTAGCTCCGTTGTATTCGCTATCGAACGTCGCCATGAAGCGAGAGTCGCGCTCCCCTGGGTTGTTAATCCCGTTCCAGTAGAAGCTGTCACCATGACCGAGTACCACCTTGGGCTTCACGTCGGCGTTGCCAGCTTGTATGTCCATGATACTCGCGACAACGTCTTGGGCGTTCACATCGCTGTTGGAACCTTTGTCCAAGGTTGTGCCCCAGTCACCAGTAGCGAAGGCAGACACCGAGTATTTAGCAGACGCCGGATCTGACGTCACGACTAAGGCGCTTGATACCCCCACAATAGTAAAAACCGCAGTAGCGTTGATCAATATCTTCGCGTTCAGCATTCCTCTTCGACTTCACTGGTTTTCAGGATTTTTCGGTCGCGCTGTTCCAAGCAAAATGGAGAATGAAAACAGCCAGCTGAGTACAGGGGCGCCGCTGGAAATGAGTCGTAGACTACAGAATACGGATAAGACATCATGTGATGGGGTGTCCCGATAGAAGAAGTGCCGTTATAGCTTCGGTCATTGCCAATGATTAGGACCGTGCAAGCACGTACTGGGTATAGCCGTGTTTCTGTCAAATTACAGCTTTTAATGCACTGGGAAACAAGGCCGATTCCAGTTTGTGAAGGGGTTCCGCTTCAAAGCAGGACGTGCTCCTCGTGATATTCTGATACGATACTACCGTACAACTACAAGCGATGCATGTTGGTTAGCGAGACTTCAAGTACATGCAACAATGCAATGTTGGCAGGGATCATCGATGAATGAGCAACATCTTAACTACTAGTACACAATCGGGGGTGTTCCACTTAGTTACTCCGGCTTTCTGTATTTTTGATGTTATTATGAGATAACCTCGCTTCATCGTGAAAGCGTCATCAGAGTTTGCGTTAAATTTGGCGTGGTAGTGTCGCAGTCATCCGACTTGTCGTTATCAAATGGATTGCCGTTATTTTACTGTACAGTACATGCATTAATACCCTGCACTCTTGGTGCCGTGTGTATGTCCTCTGTCCAATGAATAGATTACTTGCAGGTAGGGACTGGCCGGCGTGGGTGATCGAGCGGGTGCAGAAGCACGTGTTTAGTGCTTGACCAACGACTCCGCTGCAGGAGCAGTGCGATTCTGCGAACACATGCGCGAGGGGGATAGACTCTTCGTCCAGGAAACGTTTTCAAGGGGGCAGTATTTACTAATAATAAAGGTGAGGTGCATTGTGTTACTAGAACGTAAGTCCTGAACTATGGGAGGCAGTATCTAGGGCGTTCTGACTGGTCTCCCGGTGGTTATACTGTAGCACGAAGGTCTCATCAACACACCGAGGGTGCCATCGACACTGATACAGTCATTTCAATCGACTGAGAACCGAAGGTGTTCTTGGTTTGTTTATTGGCCAAACAATACCCTTCGTATGTAGGTAGCTATTCAAAAAGGTAAGCGCATTGCAGAGACTCTGAGAACGTCAAATCACTTGTTCATGCCAACCTCAGTACAAGGTGGAAGCTGGCAGACGCGGGGTCCGACACCACCGTCGAACCAATCGATAACCCCAGTGCCGCATCATTGATCAACGCCTCACACTTCGGCATCTCCTTCTTTGTTTTGTGCTTGGTTTGACTATCGGTGGTCTGAGTTGCTATCCCTCGGCAAAACCAGAACTGAGTCCAGCATGTGGTTTCGGGGGAGCTGCTCGGTAGCATGGGGAGCGATGATTCTTACTGTATCTGTGCGGATACACGTATGGAGATAAGCACATCATTGGGGGTTCATTTTGCGGAGAACGGTACGCTGGTGGTATCAAAAAGGAAGCTGCGAGCAGCATTCCCTTGTATGCAACCACACACACCAACGAGTACTATGCTTTATTCTCTGTGGAGGTGTCGAAGGACTGGATAAAGCTGAGGTGACACACGGCGGACGATAGTGGGGCTTCACTGAGAAGTAAGAGACCCCGACGGTGGGTGACGAGTCGTCAGTGACGACTCAGAAGGCGGCAAGGCGTGTTAATGGAGACACACACAACTAATGGTTGTCAGGAACAACAAAAAAGAACTGGTGGAACATAAGTGAATGCAGATCCGCAACAAGAGCCACACTACAATATACTACGTAGTAATAACACCTCACCTCCAATTGAAAGCTTTAATTTCTCTCTTTATCTGCTATCTTGCAGCAGCAACAAGCTGCCCCAAAACCAGCAAAACAGCCAAGTACTTATGTCCTCCACACCACGCAAACTCGATCCAGCAACTTACCGATTTCGCAACTCAACTTGCGCAACTGAAGGAACCGAGTCGTCACCAACCAGCCAACAAGTCTCAGTGTTCAATAGCGTTTGGAATCAACTGTCCCGGTACGCCTCGTTCCTCCGCCATGACGCGCTCAAACGACAGCCAGAAGATCATCGTGGTCGGGATCCCTAAAACCCTCGACGATGCGCAGCTCTCGGAGCTTTTCAGCGAGTTTGGCGCCGTGGCCGAGGCCAAAGTTGTGTTGGACGCCGCGTCCAACGTCTCGCGCGGCTTTGGCTTCGTGACGTTCACGTCCGCGTCCGCTATGCGCAACGCCATCAAGTCCACGAACCGCAAAGTGGTGCAGGGCCGCACTTTGAACGTGCGCCAGCTAGTGCCAAAGGATGAGTTTCAGTCGCAGAAGAAGGAGACAGAGGACGTGAGCCAGCGACCATGCTGGCTGCTGCGCAAGGGCAAGTGCTCCAAGGGCGCCAACTGCCCGTTCTCGCACGACATCAAGGATGGCGAGTTTGGCAACTGCTTCGAGTTTGTGCAGACGGGCGAGTGCAAACACGGGGACAAGTGCAAGTTCTCGCACCCGCAGAACGTGGAGAACGTAGAGGACGGAGACGAGAAAGAGAAAACGGTGGAAAAGTACAAGACGCCGGAGAAACGCGTGTGCTACAGCTTTCAGAACGGCCGGTGTCACCGCGGCAAGAAGTGCCTGTATGCTCATGAGTTGTTGGTGAAGGGAGGAGAGGTTGCTACTGCTAAGGTGAAGAAGGGGAAGGAGGAGAAGAAGGCGGTAAAGGAACCGTTCGAGGTCATCGCGAAGACGGAATTGGGCAAGAAGAGGAGACGATCGGACGAGGAGACTGAGAGTGAAGAGGACGACGTGGAAAATGCGAAACATGTCAAAACGCACAAGAAGCGGCAAGATAAGGCGTCGGCTGCGACAGGACTGGCGGCACACGTAAACAACTACATGTCGGCGCGAAATCCTACGCGGTCGAACACTGGACCGAAGAAGTTTGAATGGAAGGCGAAGGTAGCGTCTAGTGGTGAGGACCAGTCCGTGAAGCAGGAGGAGAAGCATGCGGCCAAGCAGGTCGCGAAGAAGGAGGTCAAACAGGAAGTTAGACGCACTTACAAGCAAGAGGTTAAGCACGAGGGCCAGGAGACGGAAGAGCTGCAGCGCCCCGTGAAGAAGATGAAGGCCGAGAAGGTCGATATGGGTGCTGCCTTCGACGGCGTGTCGGAAGACGAGTCAGGTCCCAAGCGCGGCGGTAAGAAGCCTAAGGTAGACAAGGAGACGATGCGCGCAAATCGCGAGAAGCTGAAACAAGATCGACGTGCGAAGCGTGGTGCGAAAAAGTCAGCGTTGTCGAAGCTCCTAACCAAGGGCGAGGTGGAGCTAGACGCTTGAATTGATTTTGTGCAGTACTCAGCTGTACTGCGCAGACCTTGCACTGTGAGTATCGTCACGCACCTCACAAGCAATAAAGGATAAGTCATTTAACCATTTGATTCTTGTGTACAAATTTCGTACAGCAACCGCTGTGAGCACATTTCACACGCGTCTGCAAGTTTTGCCCGCGTTTGCGTTGCGTCTTCTGAGAAGAACCGCTAGTGCAGACACTGCTGCATCTTCCTCTCTGCCTGGTCCAAAATTTATGAGGCCAACAAGTGACGAGATGGTTTTTCTGTCTGTAATCATTGTCTTCGAGGCATTCGTTGCGATCGGTTCAAATAAGCGCTAATGCAGGCTTTTAATGTTATCAGCAAGAACTTCAAGAACTGATGCAGCCTTGTTCTCGTCACCGTGTTGAACGAGTTCGATAACGCGTCAGTGCGAATGAAAGACAAACAGTTAGGCGAGCTAGCCCTCGGGCTAAAGCTGCGAAAACTCTTTCTTGTACAATATTGTCCAAAGTGTTGCTGTTGCATGCAAAATTTTCATGGTATGAATTGTTCACCCTTTAGGGTTTCCTCTTTCTACTATGGTAAGCAGGGCGATAGCACTTGCGCGAGTATTACTAGAAATGTTAGTGTTTCACTTCCTGACACAGGCACAGCCAATATTTTGAGCATTGTTTCCAGACCTTCAACAATGAGTGTCTTGCTCTCTGTTTTACTTTCGGGACCCGAGAGAGCGATTTTTGAGCACAAACACAGCTAGGATTGGTTCCAATTTCCTTTCGAGGTCATAGACTTGTGAGAAATAATGTTCGTACATTTCTGAGGTAAAGTTGTAATCTTAAGAGAAAGACGATTGTCATGAACACATTTTTGCAGATGGTTGCATAGAATTCGCGCTTTTGCTTCATCGAATTGGGAATTTATCTTTTTCGCGAGCGATGCAATCGGAGTCGATGGATCCCATTTCGAACAGTACACAGACCGAAGTCTCATAACTTTGCTTGACCGTCCAAACTCATGCTATAATAATTTTGAGTTTGCCGTGAAGCTGTGAACAACATTTTCTTGTGAATACTTCAACGTATAATTTAACCAAGCGATACCTCGTGCACTTTGCTACTCAATCCAAAAATGAAGGAGCATAGCTACTCGCATATAATCAATGATGCCACGCTTACGTGCATGACGCCAAACATTACGATTTTTTGTGGTTCAGCTTGTGCCAGTTGTAGATCAAACGTTTTGATCAACCTTATCGTTCCTGGGGTGAAAAATGAAGAAGTAGACATTCCTGTTATTGGACAAACATCGACCTTCCGTGCTGCCGATGCTTGATGGGTAACAGGAAAAAGAGGAATATCTACTTTTTGAGTCTCCACAGCCATGCTTGTGAAATTTAAGACACATTAACCAACCGCTTCCACGCGTGGCTAGCGCTGGTGAGTTTCGAGACGAATAACGGAGATGCATACTTTCACATAATTCTAGAATTATGAGGCGATTTCACGCCATCATGGATGGTTCGCCCAAATCAAACTGAATACTGCAGATTAGATTATCGGCAGATCAGGCTTAGTCATGGAAGAGCTTCGAATCGTTGCCAACAATACTCTGCGTTTTGGATCTCATTATCGGTGATGATTTGAGCTTGAATACATGAACGAGTACATGTAAGTCCCGATGATCACGACGTCTGTCTCAACTACTAAATACGTATACTCACGATGCCTATTACTGAAGCTTGTCCTGCAATCATCGTGCAGTGGCAGGAGCGGAAGTACTCTGGCAAACGTTTGCTAACCCTTCATGGAAACTGGGCCCGCCTCCACAAACATTATACCGCAGGGATTTGCTACGGCAACGCGCACTCGCAATCATGACCTGAGCGCAGTTTAAGTTCCAATAACGAGCACGGCGGTGTTTCCCAGATTTCACCGTTCTTACTCAGAACTTCGTCACGGTAACCAGAATCTTCTCGGTGTATCCGACGATGGGTTGCCGGCGACAATCGGTTGGCTATCTTGCTCGTGACACCTACGATGCGTGTCCTCTCAGCTGGCTGGCTGGTTGTCAATACCATTTTTCTTTTTGTGCGGGACAGCGTAGCAAGTTCCTGACAACCAGAGCAAACGAATATGCTGAGCTGCAATAAGCTGGCCAGTACTGCGGCACCGTTTGCCTTCGTGGGGGGTTCAAGTGGTTTGACGGTGGCGTTGGACTTGGCGGATCCATCAGACCCGGCCTCTGCCAAGTACACTGTCTCTGTCTTCACCTTTGGCGACTGGGGCGCTACTACGTATTTTGGATCATGCTGCGGAAGCAACGCAAACAATTACAACCTCAATGCCCAAGAAACAGTGGCAACTTTGATGGACATCGAAGCTGGTAGCTGTGGTGTGCCGGTCCAGGCCATCCTCGGCCATGGTGACAGCTTGTACTGGACCGGAATTAACAGCTTGGAGAGCTGTGACGAGCGTTTTGACGCGTCATGTGAAGCCAAGTACGATGGAGACAATATCAAGAACATTCCCTGGGTGAATGCCATGGGCAACCACGACTACGGTGGTTCCAACTGCATCTGCAGCGTTGGAAACGCGCTTGTCAAGTGCAACACCACCGAAGAACTCTTTCAAGGACTCGAAAACAAGCTCAAGTGGCAGGCGGAGTACACGAGCCCTAATGGTGATCGCTGGAACATGAATGACCACTTCTACATCCACAGGATCGAGGACACAAACTCGGGCGTGAGCATTGATATCTTCAATGTGGACACAAACGATGCAGATATCCACGGACCGACCTCATCTAGCAATGCTACGGTTACGCTGGCAGTAGCACCACTGACTGCAGCAACGTTGTCCGCGAAGACCCCAAGTGCTGTGGTGGTGACCTGACCATGTTTGATTTCTGCATGGATGAGTTTGTCGAGTGGGGCAACGAGTCGCGTGCCCAACTTGCTAAAGAAATGGCGGCGGCGAACGCAACATGGAAGGTTGTAAACAGCCACTTCAGCCCGTACGATCACTATAAGGAGGCTGGCATGAACAAGTGGTTTGACGTTCTCAGAAACTCTGGAGTTCGTGCGTTCCTGCATGGTCACACGCACGGTGAGAAGCACGACTACTCGGCATCGCTAGGCGTGCATTTCGTAGAGAACGGTGCTGGTGGTGGCAGACAGAAAGTAGCTGCGAGTCGTATTTCTTCGTATGCTACCCAATACACGAAGAATGAATGGACGTACATACGGGTTCTTCTTGATGCAAGCGTCGAAGGACTGGCTGAAGCTGCAGTATCACACGACGGACAGCAAGTGGGCGTTCACAGAGAAATTCGACGAGACGACGATCGGCGGTGTCGCGACCAAGCATTGCTGGTACATCCCAGCTGATGGTTCCGAAGGCAAGCCCTGCTAATGAGCTGTCCTGATACTCGAGCTGTCCAAAGATAACGTTAACCTTTAGGCAACTCAACTTATGCAACTTAAGCCGGTTTGTGTACGTCTGATGTGGTGCGGTAACCTCTCGCCACTTTCCAACTAGCCACCAATTGCCATGGCGAGCGAGCGGTCGATTCGCGTCGTGGTAGCGGCGCTGGAATCCACAGGTGGCATCGGCCTGTCGCAGCAGATCCCATGGCGTCTGCCGTCCGACATGAAGCGCTTCCGCTCGCTTACGACTGCGTCCCCTTCCCCTTCATCCGCGCAGCACGCGGTGATCATGGGGCGCAAGACGTGGGAGTCGCTGCCAGCTAAAGTGCGCCCCATGCCCAAGCGCTACAACGTTATTTTGACGCGAGACACTAGCTACAGACAGAGACAGGACGTGCCCGAGGCTGTGGGTGTCGCTGCGAGCTTTCACGAGGCGCTGGAGCTCGTGCAACAACAAGAACAAGAGGTGGACCAGGTGTTCGTCATTGGCGGAGGTGCCGTGTACGGCGAGGCGTTGGCCTATTCTGGCTGCCACAAGGTGCATCTCACGAGGGTCAAGGGGCAATTCGAGTGCGACGCCTTCTTCCCATCGGCCCAATTAGCCCAGAACTTTCAGGTCACGCACGAGTCGGAGCTGATGGAAGAAAACGGCGTCCAGTTCCAATTCGTCGAGTGGGAGAGGAAGACCGAGGCTGTTAATGGTGTGGGAAAGACGGCGTTGGTTGACGCTACTCGTCCACATGAGGAGATGCAGTACCTGGACCTGATCCGGAAGATTCTGACCCAAGGAGCTAAGCGGGGAGACCGCACGGGCACTGGCACGTTGTCGGTGTTTGGAGCACAGATGCGGTTCAGTCTGAGAGAGAACGTGTTCCCGCTGCTCACGACCAAGCGCGTGTTCTGGCGCGGCGTGGCGGAGGAGCTGCTGTGGTTCATTAGCGGCGACACGAGCGCGCACACGCTGCAACAGAAGGACATTCACATCTGGGACGGGAATGGGTCCCGAGAGTATTTGGACAGTCGAGGATTGCAGTCGCGCGAAGTGGGTGACCTCGGACCTGTCTACGGCTTCCAGTGGCGCCATTTTGGCGCCAGGTACACGGACATGCACGCGGACTACACTGGACAGGGCGTGGACCAGCTTGCTGAGGTGATTCACAAGCTGCGTACGAACCCGACGGACCGCCGGATCGTGTTGTCTGCGTGGAACCCTGCTGATCTGAACGAGATGGCACTGCCACCGTGCCACATGTTCTGCCAATTCTACGTGGCGGACGGGGAGTTGTCGTGTCAGATGTACCAGCGCTCGGCCGACATGGGTCTTGGTGTGCCGTTTAACATTGCAAGCTACGCGCTGCTTACGCGTCTAGTGGCACAAGTGGCAGGGTTGAAACCTGGTGAATTTATTCACGTTATCGGCGACGCGCATGTGTATCTGAACCACGTTGAGCCTCTTCAAAAGCAGCTTACGCGTTCACCGCGGCCATTCCCAACGCTTCACATTAACCCCGAGAAGATCACCAACATCGACGACTTCGCATTCGAGGATTTAGAGGTTCGCGACTACCGCCCTCATGGCACGATCAAGATGGCAATGTCCGTGTAACCCTCTCTTCAGTAGCGAGCGCATGTAACAGGATCGCACAAGACTGAGCATGAAAACGCCTTGCTGTATTTGGCTGCCTTCCAGTCACATAATATGTTACCCATAGCGTTCACCATTTATTTTTGTGTTGCACGTATATGCCCACGACATCGCTTTGGTACAATACGTGTGAGTAGTTTTCGCCCGATAGTTTGTTTAGTACTTAGTACTGCATGTACTGGTATACTAGATTTTTCCGCCAAGGTGGCGACGATTTTGCCGACTGCAAAGCGATCAACAGTTGCCGATCAGTGAATGCGCAGAGTGAGACTCGCGCATGCTCGCCCAAAATCCACTACATTTTGTAACACTTTGTGTGCTTTGCTTGGGGACCGAGTGCTTATCCACTCGACAGTGTACTAGTACAGTACACTGTTCTGCAACTCCTCGTCAAAGCTGCATCTTCGTGCACGGACCATGCTACATGTACGTATACATGCAGTAACGTAGTGTAATCAAGCTTCCCACGAGCGCGAGCAGCACAAGCGCTCGTGAGCGCGCTTGTGAGGTTTTGGCTGCTCCTTAGGAAATCAGATTGAAAAGGGAGCTCGAAATGGGTCGCACTGTTGATACGTTCTTGAGCTACTTGGTCATGTTTGCTTCCTCAGTACGCAGATGTTGTAGTGGGACTTGCAACAGGGCCTACGGAGGTTTGCATCGCTTGCAATGTCGGCTCGATCTTTGACCAATCCAGCGGCGCCATGACAAAAAGTGTGCTACAGCTCGTGGGATGTAATACATATATCACTGTAGTACATGTACTTCTTCACGTTTTGGCTGAAACAGAGCTTGTTCAGTTTAGCTGGCCTGGCATATTGCCCCGGGTACATGCACGTTGGCCGATCATCGCATTGCGTTGCCTACATGTTCATGAATCGTGACACGATGCCCCGACGACTTGTTACCACATGGACGACCCGACATCCGTATTGTCTGTTGCATCTAGCGCTGTCGCTGCCGTTGAAGCTCGAACGCTACATTGCAAAGAGCGGGTGGGATGGCGTGGATGGCGCACTTCATCATTATGTGTACATTCAGTATTGCAGAAGTCGTTGGATTGATCTTCTTGCACTTGCGCTATGTGTACGGCTGTACGGCTGGCTCACATTTCTCATGGCTTGTCATTTACCGTTCGTTTGTAGCATAGCGATTAATCGTTCCTCACAGTCAACTCTGTCGTCCACGGCGCAACAACCCAACCCTTTAGGACAGATGGGATAGCCTCGCCCACGTAGCAACACCAAAATCGCCCCCAATTTTCTGAAGTCTTTCCCGTTCTGGTCCTGGTGGTGCATGGCGAAGTCATCATTCCTCAATTCTCTGGCTGATCCCCACAAAAGGACAGACAAAATGCTCACCTGCAAGGCGCTACTCAGCGCGGTGGTGCTTCTCACCATTGTGCAATCTTCGAACGCTGCCGTGACTTCGGACCCGGCGGCTGCTGCATACTCGGTGTCTGCCTTCGCCATCGGTGACTGGGGCACCACTCCCTACAAGGGCTCGTGCTGCTCGCGTTCGGCCACCTTCAACAACTTCGACGTGGTCGCTGAGGATGTTGTTGCCAGCTTGATGAACACGGAGGCTGGTAACGCCCCCGTGAAGCCCAAAGTGATCATGGGCCACGGCGACAACTTCTACTGGACGGGAATCAACAGTCTGGAGGGCCGCGACTCGCGCTTCACCACGACGTTCGAGGAGAAGTTCGACGGAGCCAACATCAAGACCACCCCCTGGGTGAACGTGCTGGGCAACCATGACTACGGTGGTGCCAGCTACATTTGCAACAGTGGCGACAACAACGCCAAGTGCGAAAACACCGAGGCATTGATTCAAGGACTCGAGAACAAGTTCAAGTGGCAGTCCGAGTACACGAGCCCGAACGACGACCGCTGGAAGCTGGAGGACCACTTTTACGTCCACCGCATTGAGGACCCGGCCACCGGCGTAAGCGTTGAGATCTTCAACGTGGACACGAACGATGCCGACGTGCACGGTGCCGCCCACATTTGCTGCCAGTGCTACGGCTACTCGAACGGTGACAGCGCCACGTGCCGTAACGCGGGTCGCGGTCACCAGTACTGCTGCGGTGGAGACACTGCTATGTTCGACGCTTGCTACGCCAAGTTCACGGAGTGGGGTGACAACTCGCGTGCCCAGGTCGCCGAGAAGGTGAAGGCGTCGACGGCCACGTGGAAGGTCGTCAACAGCCACTACAGCCCGTTCAACCACTACGCCGAGAACGGCATGAACAAGTGGTTCGACGTCCTGCGCAACTCGGGCATCCACGTGTGGATCAATGGCCACACTCACGGTGAGAAGCACGACTACTCGTCGTCACTGGGCATCCACTTCCTCGAGAACGGTGCTGGCGGCGGTATCCAGAAGGAGGGTGCCAGTGGAATCCCGGCGTACGCTGCTAGCGTCATTAACAAGAACGAGTGGACCTACTCGGGTGACGAGTACGGCTTCATGTCCCTGCAGGCTTCGACGGAGTGGCTGAAGCTGCAGTACCACACGGCCGACAAGTCATGGCAGTTTGGAGAGGACTTTAACAGCACCAAGGTGGGCGGCGTCGAGACCAAGCACTGCTGGTACATCCCCGCTGATGGCACGGAAGGCCGTGGCTGCTAAATTACCTACTAGGCTGGATCGAATTTGAAGTTCATGGTGATACATGTACGTAGCACTAACTAGATAACTTTAGTACATGTAACGCAAATCGGAAAAGTTTGATACATCTGTGGCCATGGTCTGAGGAGGAATGTCACTACCTTATTCTCGGATCGTCGAAGTCATAAGTCCAACCTAAACTACACTTTATGGCGAATAATCGCATTCTAACACTTCACTCCCTTTGTTTAGTGACAGCGTCACTCGCGTGCGAATTGGTCCACGTGGCCGCTCGAGTTGCGACCAGTAGACAAACCGTCATTAGATCGTTTGAGCATGGGGCGCCAAGTGCTGTACGCGTCGAGTCCTCACGACTCGAGCATCCTGAACCTCGTGGTCTGCATCGCCGGCATCTACACGTGCTACCTCAGCTATGGCATCTTCCAGGAGAAAATGTGCGTGACCAATCCTCCTCTCTACAAACTTATGCATCCTGTACTAACTGCACCATTTCAGCTTCACGTACCGGTCCCCGAGCGGAGACAAGTTCACAGCCACACTCTTCATGCTCTTCGTCCAGTGCGTCACCAACTCGCTGGTGGCCTACGCCGCCACATTCGTGTGGAAGCCCAAGCGCGCGCGCATGCCACTGGCTCCGTTCGCCATGACAGCCGGTGCCTACCTGGGCGCGATGCTCTGCAGCAACGAGGCCCTCAAGCACGTGAGCTTTCCCACCCAAGCGCTGGGCAAGTCGTGCAAGATGATCCCAGTCATGCTCATGGGCGTGCTCATCCGCCGCAAAAAGTACACGCTGCGGGACTACATTTGCGTGGTAGTCATCACCACGGGCATCGCCGTGTTCCAGTTGGGCAAGGCGTCGGCCAAGCACGCCGAGCGCGAGAACAGCACGTACGGTCTGCTGCTTCTCTTCGCGTCGCTCACGCTGGACGGCATCTCGGGCCCCAAGCAGGAGGAGATCGCGCATCAACTGCGTCCGTCGGTGCACCAGCAGATGCTCAACACCAACATTTGGGCCGTCGTGTACACGGGCGTCGGCGCGCTCGTGACGGGCCAGGCGCTCGAGGGCTTCTTCTTCTGTATCGAGAACCCTTCCATCCTCAACTCGGTCTTCTACTTCTCCGTGTGCAGCGCGCTGGGCCAGAACTTCATTTATTTCACCATCCAGCAGTTCTCCGCGCTCACGTGCACCACCATCACCACCACGCGCAAGTTCTTCACCATCCTCTTCTCCGTCGTCTGGTACGGCCACGAGCTCAGCCTCATGTCGTGGCTCGGTGTCGCTGTCGTGTTTATTGGGCTCGGCTGGGAGCTGTCCAGCAAGTACCAGAAGTACCAGGCGCAGAACGCCAAGCTTACCTGAGCCGCTAGAAGGCAGTGTGCGATACACGATCTCTCATCATAAGAACCTCACAATGCACTCGGCTTCGTTGTTAAATATGCTTGTTCAGGCTAGTTTCTATTGGAGCTTGTCTCTACGTTGTCGTACTGCTAGCCGTACACGACTTTGTTTGATCACGACGTCGACTTCATTCCAGGTCGGGGAGTGTGGGCACGTGTATTCAGCGACTGCGTGCGAGCACGAGCAGGTGTACCAGCTCGCTGACCGCTGACAGATCCAGCCGCTTGCAGGTTGGAGCTGCTTGAGGTGGGCGTCATGGAGGGTTTTGGGGGCCGGCGTACAGTGCCAAGGTCCAGATGCATGAGCCCTGTATCGGTGTTCATCATGTCCAGCAACAGGTTTTTGAGATCCTCACCGAGCACGCTCAAGTCGTACTCGCCATCTTCATTGTCCAGCCACCGAGTTACTTCCTTGCGAAGTGCCGCCAGCAGGTTTGGGTAGTGTTTGGCCGCCATCTTGCGGAAGCGCTCCTCTTCTAGGAGCCTCAGGGAGTTGCCGAACAAGCGATCCTTCTGGCTAGCGCTCGCCTCAAACTCGGCAATCTTGGCCTTAAACTCGTTGATCTTGTTGAAGAGCTTCATGATTTTCTGAAGTGATCGTAATCGGTTTTGCGCGCCTGCGACCACGTTTTTCACTTCGTCCATGTCTGCAATCGAATTTCGAAGACGCTGAAGCTGTAGTTCACCACATGACACCGAGTAGATGCGGTGAAACTCACTGAACACTGGATCAAGTCGCGAGAGGAACGAATCGTTCGTAGTTGGAGGTGCATCATGTACTGGCGAGCCCTCGTTTTCGTCATCACTCTGTACACTGAACAACGCATATTTTTCTACAATTGCTCGGCGAGCTTTGTGTCCTTCATCTTTGCATCCCAAAAAGAAACTCACGCGCTGCTCCTCGGTGTCGATACCGAATGCTGCAAAGTCATCATTCATCGAGTAAAACAAGCTGCGAAGAGATCTTTCCACAGGCTCGCTCAATCCATTCAGCATCTTTTTGCCTGCAGCAAATGTGTGAATAAAGATATCCTCACCTTGCAGATCGTGCGGAATTTGGTGCAATGTCAAAGCAATTTGCTTCAGTTGTGTTTGCGCGTCGTCGTCCGTGGCATCAGTTATAGTAGCATCGTGTGTAAGCATCACGGCTTCTTCTCGAGTTCTGTGAAGAAACTCAAGGGCGTTATTACGGCCTGCTTCGACCTCCTCAAAGCCACTTCGCACTTTGGCCAGAACTCCTAGTCCTCGTTTGCTGACATCGAGCTGGCCACCAGTCTGAAGAATCCAGGCTGAAAGCTCATCAAATATGTCACTTCCGCTAGTAATCACCTCCTTGTCTGTAGTGTCATCGGCTTTACTGATACAGTCGATCACAAATACAATGTCTTTGTTACTAAATTGCATCTTCCGAGCAACCGTCCTGATAGCTGTCAAGGAGTCCTCCAATTCGGCAATTCGCTTCGTCTTCTCTTTAAGCAAGACGTTAAGCAGAAGTTCGGCCTGTCGCATCCAGGAACTCGAGATCGTTTCACAGCCTACCACTTCAAGGTTCTGCAGTAGTTGTTCCAGTGAGGAGGCAGAATCAGGATTTTGCTGAAATTCTTTCCACAGGTCCAGAGTTCCGGTTAATGAGCGATTCAAAACTGCATCAATGTTGCCAACCTCATCTCGAGGGACATAGCAGAAGTCCTCGCTCGATTTGACTTGAAGGCCGATGGCTAGCTCAGTAATTTTCTCAGTGACTCGAACCTGCGAACTAACGCGTTGCCACAATTCCTTTACCAAACGCTTCTTAAGCGTTAGCAAATACTTTTCCTGCTCGAGCAACGTTGCCCCAGCCACAAACGAAAGCGACGGAATATCCACGGGATCGGCTACGTGTAGGGTTTTCTCCATTCGACTGATAGCACTGTAGGCGTCATCAATTCGAGCTTGAAGCTTCTCTCGAGCAGCTTCAAGGCCTTCCAACTCCTCGGAGCACTTCTTCACCAAGAGCTCATTAATATCTTGAAATTTGCTTGCCTGATCTTCTTCATTCACCCCCAGTTCCCTCCATATCTCTTGACATCTCTAATAGCAAAGAAAACACAAGATTCAGTTAATCTAAGCTCCAAAAAAGGTTGCTAGCACAAAAACATACAGTCATTAAGCGGAAGGACTCCTCCTTCATCTCATTGCTCCTTGCCGACGCTTGGAATTGCTCCAGTTCCCCGCGCATGGTTGCCATTTGGGTTTCTCTCTCTGCTAACTGAGCGAGAAGCTTCCTTTCACGGGCTTCTAATTCACCAACCTTGCAGCGTGTTTGTGGGGACTCTGAGTGCTCACTGGAATCGACAGCGCGATTGAAGCTTGTCACCATCTGAAGTGCGCATTGTACATCCTTTTCGTACTTTGTTTCAAGTTCCTCCACCTTTTTATCCGTATCGGCTTTCATCGTTGCCAGGTGTTGGTTAGCTACCTTCTCAGCCTCTCTCTGCTGTCTCATGGTCTCTTCTTCGTCAAATACCATGTAGATCCTCCAGTGAGAGTATATCTCAACAATCAGCCTTCTGATAACATCTTTCGCACCATCTAGGGACTTGATTGAATCGAGAATTTCACCCATGGAAGCTCGTTGTCCTCGCTTAGCTCGCATTGCATCACGGAGCTGGGAAATGCTGTCCTCGCAGTCCTTTAAATTCTGCTCATTATTCTCCATAAACTCTTGTTCAGTCATTTCACCACGGTGGCAAGTTATAAGCCCACTAGTGATATTGTGGAACAATTGTGCTCGTTTTCGGAGCTCTTTGTTCATGGAGGCCTCAAGAGCTTCTTTGTCGAAGGCAATCTGCAACCTCACAACAACAAAAATTCCACACACGATACATAAGTGAACCCAATGGTGATCAATATCGTCGACAACGAGATGTACGCACCCGAAGCTGCTCCTGAATCAGCGACAAAATCTGGCGAGATTGCGACGAAGACAGTTCGTCCTTCGTGAATAGCGATGACATGAACGAAATCGCTGCGTCGCCTTCATCAATAAAGGCCGCCATTTCTTTTTCTTCATCCTTCAGGTAGTCTGAAATGTTGTCGAGATCATAAGCCTCAAAGCGAACCTGCAACATGCATTAGCCCAGAGAAAAGGGGGAGAAGGAAGGCTTCATCTTGAGTAAAGACGATAACGTTACCTTAATTTCGGTCCTGCGAGTCAAGACGTTCAGCGCATTCGTCGTTACTTCTTCTGGAATTTCTCTCAGCTGCTTCATTTGTTCTTGCTTGGCCATCCACTCGGTCTGGCATCGATTGATCTCCATTTTGAGATCATGCTCCAATGCATTCTTCTGACGCTGCATCTCCTCCATCATTATGTCCATTAACTCCAACTTCTCCACAGCCTCCTCCACATTACGCTCAACAGATCGCCTTTTCTCCGTTTCCTGGTCAGAGGATAACCATGTTTGCATTCTTTCGATCATATCCGACAACCCATCCCGCAATAACTCTTGACGATGGTACCGAGCCTCCAAGCTGGTCATTTTTGCTTTGAAGGATTCCCGCTGGCGTTTTTCCACTTGCTGAGTTTCTTGCATTTCGAACGCAACGTTCATAATGTCCAGGGTACGGCACAGCTTTCCTAATGGGTAAGGAGTCACAAAAGCTACGTCCATATCCGGCTTTTGCTCTTCCATAATGACAACAGAAGATTCACTGTCACTGATGAGATCGAAAACTTCGTCTTGAGGTTCGACACTCTTAGTTTCGTCTTCGTTTAAGGTCCTCAAAGAAGCAGCCGGCTGGTGTCCGCTATTTGGCATCAATTCGTACAGGTGAGCCGTAAGGCCATCCAGAAGTCGACGCGTCTCAAACAAACGTTCATCACTAGAAGACTCGACAGAAGCAGATGCAGCCAGCTCCCCGATGCGGTTCAAATATGCTAGTACCTTCGGGTTTGCCATGCAAAGGTCCGCCAGATTGTCAGCATCAGCAGGTCTTTCTTCACCCAACCCTCCGAATATTGCTTTGACTAGCTCGCGAGATAGGAGCTGGTTGAAAGCCTTCAAATTTACTAGTTCCGCTGCGCGACTATCAATATTCTTGACGGCCTTATTTTGAATGTTTTTGGCTCGATTGGCGTACTGAAGAGTGTTCAGGGTCTCGTTGGCGTTGGAATCTGCAGGAGATACGCAAGCACTGTAATGTCATGAACACGTTAGAGACATGCTTCGAAATATATCACAGAGTAAAGTCCTTAAGTGCATAAAATACGTACATGAAGAGCGTGCGGCTGTTTCCACCAAGCGCATCTTGAAGCAATCGAGTGAGCTTCGATGACCTGTATGGTACATGCACGTGTGGCCCCGCTCGGCGTTTTTCGTCTCCAAGCGCGTTAATGACGTTGCCCAGAGCAAATAGCCCGACGTTGATTTGGATGCCCTCTTTCATGCGCTCGCCTTCGGCAAGCGTCTTTTTTAGGCGTTCACTGCCCGCTAGATCGACAAATGTGAGCTTCGATACAATCACCGCGTCTGACTCTGCAGCTTCAAAGCCCCCATCACTAGGCGATTTGGATGGAGTCTTAGCACTTCTCCTCGCACTTAGCAATTCCTGGTTATTGGGCACAGTGTCACTCTTCTTCTCCGAAACTCGCTGAACTATCTTGACAGTGTAGACTGCATGCGACCGGCTTGACCGCTCATTCATCTGTGTACTTGCTGTGATTCGCTGCAGCGATCCCAGACGCATCTGCTCCATAGCCTCCAGTCGGTTAGCCACTCGAACTTCTGTCAAGCCTTGCACCCACACTCCGTTCTTCTTGTTCTCCCGCAATTGCAACGGTTCCGACCGTCGATGAACTCTCTGTGCGTCTGGCTGTTCCAGCAGGTCGTGAATATCCTCTCCGTAAATCTCCAGAAACGATACCGACAACTGAAAATTGCCGTCAGTCTCGTTCAACTTGGCGAACAAATGATGTAAAAACCTCGGGATGAGTCCTTCGTCGCCGTCTAGAGCATCGTCGGCAGCTTCCTCGTCACTGCTGCCATCAGTCGACGGCGACCTCACGAACAGCCTGTTGGCCATCATGGACGTTGACGGCATGCTGTTGCCCATCGTGTGCGTCTTACCAGACCCTGTCTGCCCGTACGCGATCACCGTCACATTGAAGCCCTGCAGGAACGACGACATCCACGGACGCAATGCTTCGTCATACAGCTCTGTCTGCTTGGTCGCCTGCGGGAACACGTGATCAAATCTGCACCAAATATACACAAAAATGTTAGTAAAACAATATTTTAGTAGGAAATTAAATATCGTTAAATATCTACGTGAATTTTCTCTCTGTGCGCTCCAGAGCCGTCGGCAGTAGCGCAATTGTGTTGTCCTGCCCCCTGAACCTCTGCACACACGTCGCGGCGTTACGCGCCAGCTCCCGAGGCAGCATGGGGCGGATGCGCACAGCCACGCAGACGCTGCCGTCCTTTCTGGGACTCGTGGGCGTCTCTAGGGGCCGTACGCGCGCCTCGTCCTGCGTTTGGGGGTCATCCTGTGAGTCCTCGTCCGAGTCGAAGGACGCAGGACGCCGAGGAGGCTTCAGGCCGCGCATGTTGCAGCGCGTCGGGATGTCGGCACAAGCCAAAGTGAGTGCGGAACGCAGTTCAACTTTGGTTTCAGCCAATGAAAGGGAAGGAGGGGAAATTGGAGAGAGGCAATTGGCACATTTAAAAGATTTTGAAGGCCGGCGCGAAAATTTCTCGCCAGTCGTCAGTACAGTACGCTCCTGGACGTACTTGCCGTCTGGATGCCTATGCAGCACCGTTGATATGCAATTGATGCAGGTTGCTGCAGCTTGAATCTGTCACACATCATTTGCAGGACCGCAGCTTATTTGCGCGAGTAACGGACTGCGAGTGCAGTGCCCAAACCTTCAGCATCAGTCCAGGAATACTAGTGGCAAAAAATAGCTGACGCTTGTCAAGCAAAGTAGTTTAGTTGTGGCTAGCACAATTGTTTCGATGGAGCACCTCAAGGTGCAGCCGCTTTCAGGCGCTAAAAGTCCTGTCAAAGGCCCCAAAAGCCCACCACCACCTCCTTTGACAGCTCGTGTTCGCGTTGCAGTACGAGTGCGACCGCCAGCTATTGACGATGGAGATGAACCACCTCCACTATGCATCCCAGAAGCAGATCCTGAAACTGGGACCAATGTTGGTGCTAATACGCTGTATTTTCAACATGAGAAGACGCAAAAGGCATTTCGGTTCGACCACGTTTTCTCGGCGGAGGCTCAACAATCAGGTAAGCTTCAACCTTCGTTTCAAGTTGCTACTGTATCTGTTTCGGGTGATTAATCTTGGTGTGAACAGATGTTTACAATGCGTCTTTGCAGCCGCTTTTGGCGTCATTACTGCATGGATTCAATGTTACGGTGCTAGCATACGGCCAAACGGGGTCTGGCAAGACGCACACGATGGGTGGTGCCGGAAAGTCAACTTTAGAGGCTGGTAATAACGACGGACTCATATCGCGATTTCTGCGTGATCTCTTCGAAGCTGTGCGAAACGAGGCGAGTATGAAGATGATGATCAACGTTTCGTTTCTGGAGGTTTACTGCGACGAAATTCGCGACTTGTTGATCGACGGTGAACAAGCTCGAAGTAACTCGCAAAACGATATCCGTCGAAGATCAGCGGCGAGACTCACTATTCGTGAAGACGATCAGGACGTGTGGGTGGAGGGTCTTCGAAAGGTCAATGTGAAAAGCGTCGACGAGGCGCTAAATCTCCTGGAAACAGGTCGGCAGCGGCAGGCCATTGGCGCGCACGCTCTCAACTATCATTCTAGCCGATCGCATGCTGTGTACACCCTCGATATATCACGCGTGTTGCCCAACGAGATAAAAGGTGCCAAACTTACCTTCGTGGATCTAGCGGGGAGTGAACGCTTGAAGAAGACGCTCATGGAGGGCCAAGACATGAAGGAGGGTTCCCACATCAACAGTATGGTTCCCGTTGTTTTTGCGTTGACAAAATGGCTCGTGACTAACATATAGTGCTGGATCAGTTGGTTTGCTGGCTCTAGGAAATGTGATCAACGCGTTGGGTTCAAAACAACGGATTTTGCAGCGCCGAAACAGTACTGGTGCCAGCGGCCGAAGAAACAGCATTTCCGGCTCCGATACGTTTGACCCACGTGTGTCTGCTCACGTACCGTATCGTTCATCAAAACTCACACGGTTACTTCGTGATGCTCTTGGTGGGAACTCGGTGACACTGTTCATGTACGTCGTTACCTTACCCATGTTCGCTCTGAATGCACTAAACCATGTGTTTGTGTTCCACAGCGCTTGCATATCACCGGAGGCCACAAACAGTAACGAGACTTTGTGTACGTTGCAGTACGCAAACCGAGCACGCTCAATTCAGAACACGGCTCGAAACAATGTCGAAGAGGCAGACACCGCTGATATAATGGACGAACTGACAGGTATTCAGCATTCCATGGAAAGTGAACGCGAAATTAATCATCTACGAGAGCAGGTTGCAGCGCTGAAATTACAAATGGACCAGCTATCCACAGCAGCAAAGGAATCAGAAGCTCGTTATCCATCTCATGCCGAGGCTGTGCAACATGGGATCCAATTCTCAGGCGCTGGTCAAACGAATCATGCGGCGTCAAAGGCTCGAAGATCGTCGAAAAGCAAAAGACGACTTCGAATTGCTCCACCTGGGCTTGATATGTCCGACTTGGCCATTATGAGCCACCGTATCGAATCCGAGCAACTTGAAGGTATTGTGAACAGAAACACTCAACAGCATCAGCAAGACAGCTTTTTCATGGGCTCTCCCGCGGCGAAAACGACTGACCAATCGACTCCAGAAGAGGATAAACCCCGACACCACCTTACTATACCCGCCTCCCTGGAGTTGGTGTCAGTGCCGCCCTACGCAGAGAATGACGAGTGCACCGACACTTGTGCAACTCAATTGGCATCAAAACAGATCCCTTCTTCCAGAAACAAAGGCGTTGTTAACGCCACTCAAACAGGAAACCAAAGCCAGCAGACACCGGAAAAAACCCTTCGAACGATGACCAGCCAGGGCACACAGTATGAATCTCCATTGTGCCTCCAAAGTGAACGCAAAACTCCAGTTGACTACGTGTTGCTTTCGCCTAGCCAAATCTTCCGAGAAATACATCACCAAAGACAGGCAGCCCTGGCAGGTGCACCTTCACCGTGGCCACATCAGCGCCGTCTCGACACCCCGCATAAGGAACCTAAATATTCCCCACCTGCACTCCTGTCGCTCGATATCGGCCACGACACGCCAAGTCAGAAAAGCGCTACATTCTCCAAAACTTCAGACGTGCTTCTGGACCTTCTTCAGCGTACTCGACAACTCGTCGAGGATACTCCGGAGCTCTGGTATCTGGATAGTCGGCCCGAGGTCCATGAGCCCGAACAAAAGCAGGAGCAACAGAGTCTACTGTCATTTAATGCGTTCCTTGAGCATATGACGTCGCTTTACGATCAGCGAAGACGTCAACATCAGTTCGTGCATAGGCTCAGGCAACGCTTCCGATACTTAAAATCTTTACTGGGCGCTGGGCATCTCGACTTGCAGATGATCGAGCTGTCCAAGTACAGTCTAGAGAATCAACAAGATACTCTTCAGCAACAGCTACAAGCATGCGAACTCCTTGCAGCTGAAAGACTCTGGATTCGCTTACAGCACCGAGAAGATGCAATTGAAAACTACGCTGGACTCTGGAACGAAAACTTGGAAGGGGTGTTTCTGACGGATGACCAGTATGAAGCATGTACACCTTGGCATGCGCACCGTGACGACCACGAGTTCTTCCAACGACATATTTTACCTTTCATTCTCAACGGCTGGATTTCCGTCACCCCTGGAGACCTCGACAACGAGCAGCTCTGGCTCATATTATGATGTCACAACAGTCACAAACACAACAACGCTAGCAAAAATCAACAGCTGACAGTCTTCACGCGGAAGCTGATGCACACAGGCAACATAATAAGAAGAAAGCAAATTAATTAATGCCACGCGCGAAAGGAAATAACAAAAGATACCACCGGGAGTATATGTCCACAGGCACCACGCTCGACACCAACCGCCCGGGAGGCCACACGATAGGAAAGCCGAAATTTATCTATTCTCTATCGAGCTCTCCCCACCGAAACCCACCCCAGTTGTAGTCGACATCAAGCGAAAATACCCGCAATCCTCCAAACTTCACCCATTCATTCCCGCTTGCCCCCACGCTTGCAGCCTCTATATGTGTATTGGCGAGCAGCCAAATAACTCCGAAATCGTTGAAGCCATCGATTAACTCAGCCAAAAAAGCCAAAGCGGTCGGGTGCGAACTTTCTCATGTCGAGCTGTGGTCGCAACCCACTTATTTCATCTGCAAGCAGTGCCCCTGCACCAAACGATAGTGTCCATCCCTTGGAGCCATGACCAGCATTCACGTACAAATTTCGAATCTTGGTGCGACCGATCAGCGGCACATCGTCTGCGGTCACTGGACGCCAACATGTGTGCTGTTGCATCTTCGCCACGTTCAGATACCCCTCCGGGAACATGAGTCTGGCTTGGCCCAATAACCAGTCGTACCGTTTCTTTTGATCACGTGGCGATACCTCACCCGTCTTCTTCTGACTTACGAAATCAACACCACCCGAAATTCGAAGCATTGATTTGCCCAAAGGTGCAATCAGTGCATGCCCACCAGCGTAAATATTGTGGATGGGTGCACGGAACCCTTCGGCCACTGGTATTGACAGCACGTAACCCTTCACTGGGTAGATGGCTAACTTGACTCCTGCTCGTTTCGCCACTGGTGCAGTCGAATTGCCCAGTGCCAAAACAAACTCATCTCCTTCAATCAAAGACCCTCTCCGTGTCTGCAACGCAATGACTGACGTTTTATCCGTCAAAATGTGTTGCACCTCGGTGTTAAACCGAAACATCACACCTTGTCGCATGCACAGTCGGTAAAGCGACTGGCACATTTTGTGCACGTCTCCACTGGTGCCAAAGGCCGACAAAATGGCGCCGGGCTGGTACATTTCGGATCGCAGAGCGGGCTCCAAATTTTTGGCCTGTGTTGCACTGAGTTTTTGCAGGTCCATGCCCAATTCAGTCAAATGGGCATTTCGATCTGATTCCAGCGTCACCTCCAGCTCACTGTGGTCCCTGAAAATCTCAATTGTGCCTTGCGCCGTTTGGTCCATCACAACCTCGCCCTTCTTGGTCTGCGCCTGCAATTCGCGAAGTTTCAACATGCTGTAGAAGCCCAATTCGCGAATCGTCCGGCTGTGCTCATTGGATCGGCCCTTTTTCGAGTTGTGCCAGAATTGCAGTCCCCATTTCCAGAACTTCGTGTCTCTTAGCGCGGACATTTCGATCTTCATGGGTTTCTCCCTCAGCGGAAACCTGGACACTGCACCACGTGACGAGCGCACGGAAACTGTGACATCCGTGGACGATGAGGACGCAGCGGCTGCAACTGGACCTCCGTTAACGGTTACACTGCTGCCATCTGCTGACGTTGTGGTAGTCGTAGTTGCGCGACTAGCGCCAGAATGGCTTCTGCCCGAGCTAATTCCTTTGCGCAAGTTTTGCACATCGGACCAACTCGCGTATAGTGCTGGGTCCAGAAAAGCTCCGTTGCAAAAGCTCACCTGGGTGCCCACGCCTCGCTCCTTCTCCACGCAAAGGACCTCGTGGCCCTGTTTCGCCAGGTAGTAGCAGGTCGTGAGCCCGATGATGCCGGCACCGCACACGATAACGCGCTTGGTCTGGCGGCGTTGGTTGATGCCCGGGATCGGCTCCATCTTCATGTTCTCGGGCAGCAGCGGGATGCGTATGGGCGGCGGTCGCATGTGGTCGATGGGGGGGAGCCGCTCGCCCTCCAGCGACGCGACCGGCGGCAAGTTGCGGTGCGCCACACTGACCAAGTGGTCGCGCAAATGCGGCGGCAGCTCCAGTGCGGAACCGATTGCTTCGCCAACGGACGATGCGTCCGAGTATCCTGACGAGCTGATAGATGCCAGGCGGTCTCTTCGCAGGCCTTTGCTGTCGCCCAGCGGTCGTCGACTGGCGGCGGTCTCGATGTCCATAACTGGGTGCAACTCGTCCTCCATGGCGCTGTTGGAGCCCATCCGCTTCGTGTCCGGGACGTCGATGGGGGGTAAGCGCGCGTCGGCAACACCTAACACCTCGCTCCGTCCTGCAGGTTGCCTCGCTCCGAGGCCGTTTTCCTCCCGTCGCCTCTTGCAGGGATTCAGTTGTGAAGGGAGATTGCTGGCGCCGGTGCGAAATATTCGAAAAAGAAGGATTTCCAGCGTTTTGGCCAATCGACGATTTTTAACGTACTATGCAGCCAATCGGAACGCCCCAGTTTAGTACAAAAATCAGACACCTTCGCTTTCCGCGAGCCGACAACAGCGCTTCAAGCTCCGACAGAGTTGCCGCTGCACCATGGCGTCAGTCTGGAGCTCGCCACGACCAAACGACTGTAGGAGCAGCACCGACGGGGGCACCAGGCTGGTGACCAGCGGCTGCACCGAACCGAAAGCTCCGGTGCCAGCTGGGAGAAATTTTACTCGTTGCCTTTTGGCGATATGCAGTGGATACTATCCACGCATCCTTGGCGAGAGGACACCAGCGAGCCCTTGCGACACCTCGGAGTGTGTATCCTGCAAATTGCAGTGCAATGCCTCCACTCGCAACCCCGAAGATTTTTTTAAAAGCCATCGGAGCTGTTAAAACGGCACTCCGCGATACCGCGATGCCGCTCCGGTCTTGCCCCGAGCGTGCACCTGCTTTGGCACCGGCCCCCTCAAAAACTACACTTGCGAACTCGCGGGACAGTCTCGGCAATGCTGGCTCGAAGGCAACGAGCTCCGCTAGTTTTCACGTCGCGCTTGGCACTCGCCGCTCGGCCACTCAAATGCGCCGCCCGTCTGCGGCGATTGACTTGATTTCGGCCCAGTATCACTTTGCGCTTTTGCAGTGAACGCAAATAGTGTTTTCAGTAAGCTTACATGTACATGAGTTCCAGGATTGGTACGGTTTGCACCTGGGTAGTGGATATGTTTTTTTTTTCGTATTTGCGGGGCGGAACTTGCCTTCGTGCGCTGGCTAGCTTGCCCCCGAATCGTTGATCTCATTCGCACGACTCCAGCGTTGAAGGCTCGCAGATCCACACGATGATTTAATTTGGAACTTGGACTGCCCACAGAAATCCTGACAAGTGACAAACAGCAGAATGAGAAGGCCAGACTTTGCCACTGCATTTGCGCCGACCGTCTGCTGAGCCCGACAACACCGTGACAGCCTGTCGTGGTGCCAGACTGGCACTGCCAGTGTGCCCTTCACGACCTGCAACGGCGACAAGCGGTCGATGGAATGGCGACGCGGTTCGACTCGAACTTCGAGTGAGACAGTTCACCCAAGCGACGATTTACAACGGATACGACTCGTTGACGAGGCCCACAAATTGGGGGGAAAGTAGTTTGCTCTGTCGATCAATGAATGTACTGGGGAATTGCTGCATCGTACAAGAATTGGGATATTTTTTTGGAACTGCTAGTATGCCATTCGTGTTGCAACATGAAGTGCAAACAGATTTTTAGCAAGAAATCATAGGTCAACAACAAGGCTACAAAGTTAATCTGCAGCGTCCTAGTGCTGGTGTCCCACTAGGATATATTTTCGCGTGAGCCTTGATCCTGGTCAGGAATTGTGGATTCCTGGATGAGTGCGCAAGCGATTCGAGGTTATTCGTTAAGCTGCTACTTTACTGAGGGCCTCAGTAGAAAGTTAAGTGTAGCGCAACCAGGTAACTAGCTAATTTCCTGCCAGTCCACCTCTAGCTTGATCTGTAAATCGATGCGGGTCTGATGAGGAAGTTATGAGTCACAACTCTTGAGAATGGCAGGCTCAAATATTTTCCTGTCAGCATCCCAGATAGCGACAATTCGCCCTCAACTTGGATTACTTCACACTAGCCGACTCACCAGTGGTGGCCTCGAGTGTGTGAGAGTATTCGCATGTAATTGTCGGTGTTGCCTCGATGTTTTCTACACATGTAACAACAGCAGCATGGGGAAGGTGAGTGTCCATGCTCAAGTTATCGGTAAATCTAGTCGGTTGCTTTTTGTGATGCGTTTAGGTTACAGCTCGTTGTAAATTATTGATTTTGCTCTGGGGTAACTTTTTTTATTCGTCCAGGAATTTCCGTGACCTCTAGGACGTATCCTCCAGTCAGGTGCCCCAGTATGCGCTCCCTAGAATAGTTCGTGTGATTCACTGTCCTGAACAATTTCTTGTATTTGCTCGACGAAGATTTTTCTAAGCCTTCAGTTTATTTAGCACTCGTGCTCGGCGTAGATCGAAGGCGATGTAATGCGCTCGATCAGTGGCCCATACCATTTTCTCCTTAAAGGCAGTTAAACACCTCCGGTCGTTCCACCTTGCTTCTTTTGACCGGCAAAAGCGAATGCATGCGCTTCGAAGTACGTGCATGCACGATATATTGTTGCAAACAGAGCTGGCTGAAATTGGCGTTTTAGTTGCTTGGGTCACCGATGGAATGGTGTACGACGAACAAAGCATGGTAGATTCTTCATGACAGTTACGTACGTATCTAAAGTCTTAGAGAGACATCGCTGATGTGTGAGCGATTCGAAGGCAGATAATCTATTGTCGAGGGTTCCTTCGCCGGCTCGGGGTTTCAGATCCCCCAACCGGAATGTCGCTAATACACACAGTCAATGTGGCTGAAAGCGTCAAAGGTGCAAGCAATCCAAACCATAATAAGGAGGCCGAACAACAATGGTATCTAAGAAAGAAAGCAAAATGAGTGTTTTTTTAACGCCCTTCGGGGAATAATGGGTTAAACAACTGTACACCAGGAAACAATCAAGATCATTCATTTTACCTTTATTGCACATTACAGACTCTTGGAGTACAGCTCATGCTTCACTGCTGCACTTCGTTCCTCCAGGCGCTTCGAGTTTGGCGGATCGACCCGCATAGTGTAATTATACCGGCGTCGAAAGTCCTTCTTCTCTGTCAGCGACCGCAGCGCGAAATAATATTTGGCATACACCGTGGCGGAAATGTAAAGATCCCACTGGATATGGTGGAGAAACAACCGCTCCAGGCGGTTGATCGAGTGCAGCGAGAACTGCGGATAAATATTGCTGATCTCGACGTTCCACGAGCTCAGATCTTGCCACACTTTGGACGCCAGCAGCAGTCCACACACCACAATCGGCCTCCACGTGGCCGCCAGCAACGGCACATTGGCCTGTTCCATCAGCCTCTCAATGTAGATGAGACACACAATCGTGCACTCGGCGCTCAGCTGCGCTTTATTGAACAAGTTTTTGCAAAACTTGAAAATCTCGTCCACACTCGGCACATGCCTTTTGGACGTGATTTTCTCCATCCGATACACTGTTAACGGGTGCACCCTTGGCAACCTCACAAAAGTGTACTTGTACTGGGGCGTCACGAAATGTTCTTCTCGGAACGTCTCTTCCACGGGCAAATCCACCAGTCTGGGGGACGAAATGCTGCTAGCATTGTTCAGTTCGTCTCTGTCGAAATCTTCATCGCCAATCTCGTCGTTGAATGCTGCCGTGTCTTGGGTGGGAGTGGGGGATCTGGACTCATTGGGTCGCTCCTCGCTTGTTGTCAACGCCGACACGGCTGCGGCAATGGCGTTCGAGAAGCCGCCGCCGCGGTGCTGCTCGCGGTGGCGCTTCTCGCAGCGCCTGATGTGCTGGTATAGCACGACGCTCACACGTCGCAGGAAGTCGTCGTAGTTGGGCTGCGCGATGGAAGACACGGAGCTGGGCGTGCTGCCTACCACGCGATCGTCCGGTTTGCGGTACTGCAGCGAGCTCGTCTCGCTCAGTCGGGGTGTGAACACAGTGTGCGTGGGCTGGAACACAGGCTGAAAGCGCACGCGGCGCTTGCCGTCGCCTCGAGGCGTCTCGTCCTCCGCGGAGCTCGGCAGCAGCGGCGAGAGCGACACACTGAGCGCGGCTTCCGTCATGCGACTGGTGCTGCGAGTGTCCACCACCATATACGGCTCACTTCAAGGGCGATTGTTGCAAAATGAGCTCCTCAGCGACTCAGATGGATCTTGCCAGCCCGGCCACCCGAAAATCGAATAACGGCCGAGTTCGGAAATAGCGCGTTTATATGCGGTTCAGCAGGAGTGGCAGAGATGGCTTCAAGTCAGCATACAAAGAGCAGGTGAAGAAGAGGATAGCTGATTTTGGGGTGAACGGGATTAAAAGGGAGATCGAGCGAAGCAGGATTTGAGATCTGTTACAGTGGATACATGCTTGCACGTTGACTTGATTGCAGTGTTGGCTGCCGTCGGCGTCGCTGTTAATGGGCGAGGGGATTTCCGTCTCGTGCTCCCCTTGTCTTGTGCTTCTCTGGTCTCGTGCAGCATGAGCCGTGCTTCCCTTGCTTCCCTTTGCGTCAGTCCGGTGCGAGTTTGACTGTCTCTCCGTCCCACTTTCCCTCAAGTCTTTGAGTTGCTGTTTTGCTTTCGGTGACGACTTTTATGCCGTGTTGTGAACAGACTTCTCTCTGATAGACCTCCGAGCTGTACGTGCTCTCCATGGCCGAGTTCACATTGACCGTCGTGACTGCAATCACTGGCGAAGATGTTATTCCTTGCAGTCAAACCACATTGAATTGAATCTCGCTCGGAAGAGTGGAGCGCATTCTCAGGTCCAGCACTGACTGAGCGGCGTGCTTGAGCTTCGTGACCGTCGCTGTCAATATCGAAAATGCCATTACTCTTTGTTCTAATGTGAGCTCTTCACAGCCACTGTGGGTGAACTGGTTCGCCATTGTTAATATTTTCTGTTCTGTAGGTCTGTGCTTCATACGGCTAAGGCGTCTGGAACACACGAATGGGGGGTGCTTTCATATTGCTGCGCCTGCTGCTCATACAATCTCGACCTTCGGTCCATATACGTGTCGAGGATCAAACGTTGGGCCATAGAAGTGCTCATACGTCCGAAAATACTCGTTGTAGATGCGGTAGTTCTTGTCGGCCGGTCCCGTTGTCTCACGAACCTTGAGCTTCTCATACATGATCGACGGGTTTTGTTTCTTCTTCATCCAGATGACGAATCGGGCGTGCCAGTACACGTTCCGAAAGTATGTTCTGACGTTGTCCTTGATCTTTATCAAATACTTTTTGATTTTCGCAGGCAAGTTGCTGATGTCGAGTTTCTTGATTAGCGCCAGAGTCGTCTTCGTGAAGCCTTCGGTCTTGAGCTTTTCGAAGAAAGTGCTCACACTCGCTGGCAACCCTGGCGTTTTCAGGTTTTGGAGCTGCGTAGCGAGTCCGGACGGTATGATTCCTCTCTCCTCCTCGTTCTCCGCAGAGTCCTCGCTGTCAGGATCATCATAATTGTAGTCTTTGGCGTCACTTCTACCAGTCTTGTGATGACTTCGTAAGAGTTTTTGGCTGTTGTTGTTGTCGTTGTCGTCGGTTGTGAGCAAGCGCGCCATAGGTAAAGCGTCTATTGCCAGCACCGTGTCCTTTGCCTGGTTCGAATCTGTAGCCGCATCGCAGCTTGTAAAGAGAATTAGCGCTATTGCTAGCAGGCATACGTCTATGAGCCGCATGGTCACTTATGAATCACTCTGGCAAAAGAGCTCAAGTCGCGAACTGGCTGCCAACCTGGTTGGTTGGGCCAGATGTGCTTTGCCGTGTTCTTGGGATTGTCAAAATGCTGCTGGTGCCCAATCAACTGCCAAAATCGACTGTCGTCCGCCAGTCGTGCCTATCTCAAGATTACCGCATATCCACTTAGGCACGGACTCCGTGCAGGCAAAATTACAGTCTTCAAGGATCAAACCCGTCAGAGAAAAAACGGAGATTTCTTGCCGTTTGAACCTTTTCTTGCCAAAAGCTGAGGCAAAACAATTGGCAGCTCCAACAGCGAAAACACGTCGAGCAAAGGTTATTATTAACACTAAATGACGGAGAAAACCGTACCGATTTTCGGGATTTTCTTAAGGCCATATTCGCCAATATTAGTTAAAGTCAAATTTGAGCGGCGCAAGATTGTTGAGACTTACCATAGAGATACAATGAGCTAGAGAATGCTCCTGTTGAAGTGCCTGTTCGCCCGCCAACTGTTGTAAGTCTAGGTCGACCTCCATCATAGACACGAAATTTTGCATCATTTGGCCGCCACCTTAAACGGAAACGCAAGCATATTCAAACAACGTGGATTACATATCCTTGAACAACGGTGTTTTATCTCACTAAACACAGGAGACTAGACGTGAAGAAGCCTGCAGCTACGCAGAATGAGCTGTCCAAGACAGCTTCTTCGTGAAGGAAAGCGTCCAGAGGCTACATGCCTCCCCGTTGTTGTCACGTTGTAGAAGTAAGTACGACTGCATGGTACAGGTTAGGATGCAAAAGCTCTGCAATTTTGTTAAAGTAATGATTTGTACTATGATAAGGCGTAGGCACGTCGGAGATGCATACTTTAACAGCGATCAAGCCAAATCCCGGCTTTGTACTCGAAGACTTGCACGTCAGAGCGATTCTGAGGACAGGGGGCTCCACCATTTTAAATGTTTAGTGAGTGTCGATACGATGACCAATTGCAGAAGCATCGAGCGATTATTCGCAGTTTCATTTTTGACCGCATTTCGAATAAGGGGCATTTCCGGTACGTGTTTCTCAGCCATTTACTCTAATCAGAACACACAGCGTATCCCGCGATCTCGAGATCACGTTGGGTACAGGATCATTTACTGCAAGCCTCACTTCTCGCTTTCGTGTTTCAGTGAGGTACATTGATGTTACATGTTAGCTATGCTAATGACTTCCTACGTCCAAGCCTCATTTCTCGTCCTTTCCATCCTTCGCATCTTTTAGAGAAGCAGCAATTTTCTCCGCATTTGACTTGTAATCCCAGCGGCGCTTCACAATGTGGTGCAAAGTCTGCTTGTTCAGCGTTGCAAGCTTTCCTTCGTTTACAAACCCTCCCAGATTTTCTGGTGGGAGTGCAAACACATTCGCAATCTCGTGAAGTAGATCAAAAATGTCGTTGACGGCTGAAGGAAGCGAAGGCGAACGGAACGCTTGACGATACTCACTCACGTCGCGAAGCAGCATGCACGCACCGTCGGGATCAAACCGGAATTTGCGCAGATGCAGAAGGTACAGCTCCTTGAATAACCGTGCGAGGGCAATAAGGAAGCGCTCGCAGTTCTCCTCAATCTGCCGTAAAGCAACGAAAATATAATATGAAAATACGCGCATGGAAAAGCTCAGTAACACTACTTACCAGGACTCGGCAAATCACGTCCACAAGTGGTTGCAGATACTCGGTGCATTTTTGACACGCCTTTGAGGATGAGAGAGACATACTAGCTTGGCCACCGAGAAAATCACCCTTTCCCTGGTTCGTGGCGAGAATCTGGCCGATTGCTTTTTCAATCACAGTGAGGGCTTGCTGCAGACCAGCCGAAATGGAGCTTTCGAGCTTGTCGAGGCATTTTTGTTTGCTCTCTTGACAGATTCTACAGATCACGACGTGTCAGCTTCAGGTTTGTGAAAATGAAATAAAGTATTAGCGCTTACGTGAGCTGAGTCGGCGAATCGCCTAGTGACGCCGCGATAAGCGTCTCAAATTGCTCATCGAGGAAGTTAATTCTCTTGAGCAAGGCCTATCATTAAGAGCATGATTTTTCAACGTCAGTCTGATTGATAATGTTCACAACATACATCTCCGTGCACAAACACTTACCTCCGTGTTGATGAAAAACTGCAGGGCAGAGTCAGGTGTGAGTCGCTGCTCTTGCAAAATCTCCTTGGTTAGTGCCACAAGTTTCTGCAAGATTATCACAAGTTTTGTGTTAGCTTCTTTAGCTGAGACGAACACAGATACATCACCAATATTACCCTCAGATATTCGTCCCCGAAAGAGGCCACGAACGACGTATACACCTTTGTCACGAGTTCCCCTCTCAGCTCGGACCCCTTCAAGATAACTTCGCAGTGCTCAATCGCCTCGTCCATCGCTTTCGCATATTTGCTCGGTACAGTCTCATCTTCAGCTAACTCTCTGAGGCTCTCGAAAAATGCCAGCGACGATTCCAGTTGCAATACCCCCCCGTCCTTCTCAAAGCTAGATGACGAAATTGATGTAGTTGAGGTTGACGACACGAGTTGGGTGGAGGAAGCCGATGGTGATGGTGTGGATGTGGTTGCTGCAGCAGTCGTTGCGGGGCTTTTCGTTTTGGAGGCACTTCCTTTGGTTTTAGAGGGGATAGGTGGTTTGGGAAATTGAACAGCAGCAAAAATGTCCTTGAATTGACCCTGCAACAGATCCAACTCCGTTTGCAGGTACTTCTCCCGATGAGTGCCAAACAGAGAATGAAGCTGGAGACTGAGAAACGTATGCATTCTTTCAATAGCGATATGCTCATCGGAGGGGTCATCATTCGTGCTGGGGTCTTGGTTCGAACCGGCTTCTCGCTTTCGCGGGTCTGTTTGGTCAATAGCCTCAATTTCTTCAACCATCACGCACGCTTTGTCGTATGCTGCACACAACAATCTTACGTACTCTCGGTTGTTTTGCACACTCGACGACAGAGTTGAACCAGAATCCGCTGCTGCTTGGAGACCCTCAGCCCCGGCTGCGAATGGATTTGACGGCTCAGTGCATCGTCTAGTTTTGAAGAACTGATCCAGAAACGATAAAATCCCAAATGCTGGGTCATTGAACAAGCGCTCCACCAGCAGCTCGCGGATGGAATCACATGCAGCAGCAGGGAAAACACTCCCGATCACTGGGAATTGCTCCGTACAGATCGTTAGAATCTTTGTAAAGAGCGCATCCAAGTCCTCAACAGGGTCAAGAGATGAAGTGGCAGGTTCCCCTGAAGCCCTGTACCACAACACGATGCATACCACGCACCACTTAGGCAAGTTCATTGTAACAAATTCGCTAGTCAATGCAAGGCACGAGAAGACGTTACGTACTTGGCAAGCCGATCGCACAAGACGTTCCAGACGTATCGATCGGCAACTTTCTCCTTGTCGTTGTACTCGATGAGAGACTCTGCGCAGTTGCGCATACCCACCGAATTCCCTTTCTCCTGTTCATTGCTGAATTCCGTGAGCAAATTGTTTTCTGTCGTCTGGCTGAGCCGCTCGATTTCAGCAACAGCGTACGTAATCGTAGGGGAGGAGAGCTCCGACGAAAACATGCTCATCTTCTTGATGATCCGCGAGGCTTCATGCAGCTGATTCGGGTCGTGTAATATGTTGAACAGTCTGTTGCTTGACTTAGTCAGCTTACTGCTTGGATCATTCAACGCCAGTAGCGCCTCCATCAGCTCGTCCGTCTCTAAAACCCTCGATCGTTCATCATCCAACGTCGACAACTTGTCACCAATCAGCACGGCCGATGAGCTCACTTTGGTAAATCTCTCCTCCAAGTCTTCCATCTGTGCGCAAATATCCTGCAAAACAACAACACCGGCCCCACCAACACAAATAGTTTAGTCTACAGCTTTACTCCTAAAACACTTTAAAAGCCTACATTAAGCAGTAAATCTGGCCCTGACAGTCCCTCCTGGAACTTTCCGCTTACTCGTCGACTGTCCTGCTCCAACTCCGCAATGCGGTTGGAAACTACTTTGCGGTGTTGGACCAGTCGGCCGATTGACTCTGTCAGCACACTCTGAAGAGCGTTTACGGATGTGGTTTGTTGCGCAAAGGAGACTACTGAACTGCCCTTTGAGTGATCAAAAGCTGCGTCTGTGGGCTCCCATGTGCTCGCCAGCAGCTCGTCCACCATCGTCTCGGCGTTGTAGGCGCTCCCGTGGGTGCGACTCGAGTCCGTCGCGGCTGCCAGGAGCTTATCCAGCTCTGTGCTTGGGCCTGTGGAGGGAGTGTCATTGGCCCAAAGACTAGAGGGGTCAGCCTCGAGATTGCCGTCGCTGCGCCCCGTCATGTTGGATGCGAAAAGGGAACTTCAATGTGAAAGATTGTATGCCACTGAAGTGGGGGTAAAATAGTGACAACTGCTTATTAGGATCTTAACCCATTATTCCCCGAAGGCCGAGATATGTAGCCTACACGGTCCGAAAGGGCTAATGCCTGAGCCGGCTATCGCCATGCAACCCTCCCCACCTCTAGATAGGCACATGGTGACACTAGGAAACTTTTCTGCTACGTCTTGTCAGTGAAGCAAACTTGGACGGTGCGCAGTCTCGACATGCAGGTCGCGTGACGTGACATCCGTTGAGCAGCTCTCAAGTCAACGCAGCATTCTCCTCGAGCCTTACGTCTGCGCTGGGAGGTCCGCCAAGAATAGCATTTTTGGATGTGGTGGGTAGCTCTTTAACAACGAACAACGGGCTGTTGGGACTGAACTTCCTTTTCCTCCTCCCCCTCCTCACCTCCATGGAGGATGGAGCTTGCGCGCTGGAGCTTGGAGACTGGATGAGTGCGCTTAACGGAGCGAAATGAAAAGTGAGGGTTTGCAGGAGCAGTGAAGCCTCGGGGTGTACCCAACAACAACACCATTGAGAATATCGTCGACTTGGCTGCAGACGCTGCGTTCAAGAGAATAATGCTAAAGTGCGTACGGCCAACAATGCGAGGGAGGCAACTGCGTAGGTGGTGTACAATATGACTGGTAGTGCAGAGCTTTAGGTTAGCCTTGAGAGAGATGTCTGCAGCTCTCACTTTTGGTTTTGATCAATACATCACGGCAAGAAACCCTCGGGAGCAAGGCCAGCTCCCCTCGCTAGTGCTTTACACTTGACACTGTGAAACATACGAAAGTTCATCAAACAATAGCCGACATGCACGTGTCGGCTCTGGATTTCAGACTTGTCGTACCCTCTGACATCGGTGAATGAGGTCTTAAATCACCTGAACTGCAGCGACTCGACTCGATATTGGGCGATTCAAGAGGATTCAGGAGGAATTTGATGGAGAGCTTGGACGTCTCCAGCTTGAAAGTGGGAGGGTGATCGATTGCTGTTGCTTGGTTCAATGGCAAGAGGCTCTTGTAGAACTGATTCGCGTGCGCCTTGCAGTAGCCTCGGAATTGTACAAACTTGTGGCAGTCGGGGATGCTGCAGCGCCGACCACCTCCGTGTGAGATGCAGTAACGCTTATACTGCCCCAGTTTGGCGCAACCGGGGAATAAGCAGCGTGCCCCACCCCCGTGTGCGACGCACAATCCGCGTGTTTGCACCAACTTGTTGCAGTCTGGAACGCGACAGCGCACACCGCCGCCATGAGCCTTGCACAACCGTCGAGTTTGCGCCAACTTGTTGCAGCCAGGTATGGAACACCGTCGGGTGTTGGAAGATGCTGCCATTTTTGAGTTTGTTGTGTGCAAAGGTGACGGCTGTGCTGTTTGCTGAATGAAATACATCGCATCGTGAGAGCGTCGGTGAGGATAACGCATAATCGTTCGAGCTTGCACAAACTGCACAATCGAACGCTTATGCGTTTTTGCCAACCAGTCGAGATTACGTTTTCTGCAATTTATGCGCAGTCTTGACCTTGAGTCAGAACGGCCTGAGAAGCCCAAAGGACTATAGCTCTCTACTGGAATGGCTCGCATATCGCTATTGTTTGTTTATAGTAATCCAACACCCAGGAGTCATTCGACAGTGTTTTCGTGGGTCATTTCTCGATTCACTGTCAACCGTCCAAGCCCCCAATTCACGACATCACCATGCGTCTCTATCACTGCACACTACTGGCTGTTGCGGTCGCTCTTTTTAGTGCGAGTGATGCTGCAGTGGTGGCTTCCGAAGTATCCCAGGCGAAACGTGCTGATCGGACACAGCACTTTCAGCCCTCTCTCTCACGAATGGTTACGACAGCGGACCTCTCTTCGAGGCAAAGACAAGACCCACGAGAACGACGTGGCTACGAACGATGACTCTGTGGAGGATCCTGCTACATCGGAAGAGAGAATTGCGGTCCCGTCGTCGATCAAGGGGTTTTCAAACAAAATGTCGACATCTCTATTCGAGTCTTTATTCAAGAGCGGAATCAAGCCCAAGATCTTGGCTGAGCGTCTGCGCATCCGAAAACGAGGAACCCCCGCGAGAAACTATCGACTCTACAAGCGGTTCACGGAATGGTTTCGGAAGGGATAAACTACCAAACAAGACATGAAGCGTTTTGGTATGGAACTTCAGCGTAATTTTGATCTTGCGTGTCTCTACTAATATTACGACTCTTCTCAACCTTTCGCGGATAAAAACACAGTTCGTTTGTTTGCAGGAATCCCAGTCTACTCCAAATCGCCAAGTGTTTGGTCGCGTAAGAAGCATTCCGTGAATACCGCACCTACGCTCGAGATATCCCAATACACGAGAACCGGTGACATTTCGACGACAACATTGAGTATAGCAGAATGCATTACGCTTCGGGAATGGTTCCAAAGGACTCAGCTGCGGAGGTGGGGAGGAGAAAACTTTAGGATTGTATCATCCAATTTAGAAATGCTAGCGCAGCTAGCCCGATACAGCAGCGACACACATCGCAATTTGCCTGCACCGACTCAGACACCCACACAGAACACTGCTGAGTATTGACGCTGATATTCAGTTGAAATACACTCGGGCAGTGGCGGTCGTTTTGGAAATGCAAAGCACTTTAATTTCTTCTAAACTGCTCCACTCAGAAGCGTCTACAATCACCAATCCGCTGCAATGATTCCAAACTTATGGAGCTTCACGTGTTGACGCTAAACCGCCTGTCAAAGCTTCTGCTTGTCATCTAGACAGAGTTAGTTGGTGCACCTCATCTGCTGGTCACCTCAACTAAAACGAGTGCAGTCAAAGATTTGGGCCAACTCATGTTGGTGCTTACGCAAGATCCGACTTTGAAGAAAGCAATTGACACATTGTGTTTACTTCCAAGTTGGATCTCGCGTCATTTCACGATGAAAAATGTCCAGCTCTTGTCGTTGCGTTTGAAGAAACTGCATGGTATGCGAATGGCGAAGCTGACGCTTTTTCTCCTCTTCGCTGTTCTGCTCTTCCAGGTACTTCACGCATACATGAGAGTTGCGTGAAAGGCTGCAGATGAAATACACAGGTTATAATAGCACGTACCATAACTTTGCGGGTGAGCTCCTTCTTCTTTGCTAGAAGCAAATCTCGCTCTGTTTTCAGTCGACAAACAGCGAGTTCGAGCTCGCCAACACCAGCCTCCGCTTGGACAGCCTTCTGCCTCCCGTAAGCAATGCTGTTGTGGTAGAGCGTCTGATGTGCTTCGATCGTCAGACGCAGCTCATCCCGTACGCGCAACAGCATCAAGCCTCGCTCAGGGCACTCGCAGGCCACTTCTCGAATCAGCTCCTCTGTCATAAGTAGAGCACATCACTAATATCAATTCACCAGCCAATCCGCGTCATAATTAACCAAACAAGCCTCTCCGTCTTACCGAAAACCTGCAAGAAAAACTTCTCTCGCACGGGGCAGACAGCATGTACTCGTGCTTGATATTGTTCCAAAAGCTGGTCAAATGCTTCTTGGAGTTGATACGTCTCCGTTCGTGTTGCAGGATGCATTCGGACCATGCGCTGCCACTTGCCCTGATCATCCTGCCACGTCCTACAGCGGTCTAAGAAACGAGTTTCGCTACAAATTGAAGTTTGCGGCCACGTACTTTGGCGGCAACAGAGCGTCCATGATCTCTCTTGACAAAGCTGAGGTTGGGGTCGACGAACCGGGTACTACCAGCCCTTGTACACTCGAGGCAAATGGCCCACCAGCAACTTGTCTTCGTTGAGCTTCATGTGTCGGAGAGGAACCACGTGTCGGTAGTCCAGCCTTGTTCTTCGTCCTGGACGGACTCGTCCCCTTCGGTCCTACGAGCACCACCTTCTCGTACATGAACGAGTAGAACTCCTCCAAAAGAGCTTCCAGCTGTCGAGAGTCATCGTCACCCTCTACACCAGCGTCGTCAGTACAAATTGGAGCATAGGTCTTACAGTCATCTTCTGTTGGCATGGCAGATATGCTATCTGTCCTGCACTTGAAAAGTCGCTTCCAATCCTCAACGACGTGATTGCAACCAGTTAGGCATCTCGTTACCAGTTCTGTATTGGGGTAGTTACAGGTCGACCTATCGCCATGACCAAGTACACCACGGCTAGAATTGCGACCCCTGCTTGTTGCCGATGCCCTTCTCGTTCGCATCCTTCCAATCATCCCATGCGCGGTCCTTGTACGTTGATTCCTCTACTAATGCCAAGTCGTCCTCATCGCCGTCTTCAACAAGCTGTTCATACCGACGCGGGCCCTGCGGTGCCTCCCTGCAGTAGATTGAAACGATAATGTCAGGTCATACGCTACAAACCATCTCTCATCACATATAATGCAGCGTACTGTTCTCGTTTCTGACGTTCCTGAGCGTCTGCCAGTTCACGATCCGCATATTCTTCCAACGTCATCGTAGGCAATCGGTGGCCAGGCTGGAACACTCCCGACCGAACCGTCTCACGCCGCATCTCCATCTGAGGGTTGATCCGTGTCACCTCCTGCAAACACCAACATCAACAACCCCAAGTCAACACTAAAAGTCCACAAAAATATCTCCAGTCGTGCCACGTCCGTACAATTCCCTGCCCCTGTGGCGGCGGCGGCGGTCTGTGCGCCTCGGAAAAGAGATCCTGTTTGTCCGTGGCCGCGTTCATCTTCAACATGGTCTCGAGCATGTCCTTCTCCTGGTTGATGGACGCCTGTTCCTCCATACACTTGACTACTGACAACTGGATGAACGTCATGAGCTGCTCGCGCTCCAGGTCCTCCATGTCGTCCTCGTCATCGTCCAGCTCATCAGCGTCTTCCTTGTGACCACCCACGTGTTCATCTCCCTTCTCTTCACGCCGCTTCTGCACCTCCTGGAGCTTCTTCTCCATCTCCCGCTGCAACTGGAACCGCTGGATCTTCTCGTCCCTGGACAGCGTGAACTGCTTACTCTCGAGCCGCTCGTACTGCTCGCGCCGCTTCTTCTCCGTGAGGATACCGCCGCTCTCGGCGCGGTCCAAGAACTCAGTCAGGAACACGTCGGCCTCGCGCAGGAACTTGATGCGGTACACTACGTTACGCGTGTGGTCGGTGGGACCCGATCGCCGCTTATGTTGCTCGTCCTGCTGCTGAAGTTGCGCATCCTGCCCACTCTGCTGGAAGAACGTCTGCTTGGGCGTGAGCATGCCCAGGTAGTACTCGACACAGAAGGCATACAGCTGCGTGTTATGCAGCTCGAAGAAGCGCTCGTTGGACGACAGGACGCCGTCCTGCTGACGCTGCAGAACGCATCGCTTCATGTACTGCAGCGCTTGCGT
The DNA here is from genome assembly GCF_020800215.1 of Phytophthora ramorum. Classification (NCBI taxonomy): domain Eukaryota; phylum Oomycota; class Peronosporomycetes; order Peronosporales; family Peronosporaceae; genus Phytophthora; species Phytophthora ramorum. The sequence continues at coordinate 1,034,459 of NW_027150659.1, forward strand.
CAGTTGGTCCTGGAAAGCCTTCGAATTGGGGTCGGACACGGCCGTGCTAGGGTTCTCCAGTGCCATGAAGCGGCGATGCGCCTCCACGTACGACACGCGATCGGGCAGCGCGGTGGAGGAGGACATGATGGTCGAACTGATCACGTCCTGCGAATTGTGGATTGGCTACGGAGTGGACCACGCGGAATTAATGTCCACTTGGTGTGGCACTCGTCCTCGCTACCGTAGAAAAGTACTACAATAACCGATACGAACAGTCTCAACACGAACAGTGCAATATTCTATCATATTTATAAAACAAACATCAGTTGGAGATTCAAACCAGTCGGTAAAGCCAGGTAGTACTGATGTGAGGTCACACGCGCGGCTCCATGTCTTTGTTGCCTTCCGTTGGTGCCCCCTCCGCCCTCAGTGAAGAAAAGAAGCTACAGGCGCGAAGTTCGTTCCCTACCTGCCTCCTCAGTATTAAGATGCTCGCCCGCCAGACTGCCCGCCTCGCCCGCGCCGGCGCCCAGCGTCGCGCCTACTCCGGCCTCGTGAACAAGCAGAGCCACGTGGCCGCCGACCAGAAGCTGTTCGCCACGGTCAAGCGCCCCACGTACATCAAGCGCGAGTCGGACGGCCCGCTGCTGACCGCCATGTTCGTGGGCACGGCCCTCGGCTTCGTGCAGATCTTCCGCGGCGAGTTCTACATGGCCACGGGCACGGGAAAGAAGGAGTAAGCACCTACCAAGCAAGGAAACAGGATTCAAGTCGGTCCTGTAACGCAACGCTAAATTCCAAACTGCCAGAATGAAAAGTGTGTCTTGCATTATGTCCGTCGACCTCATTGCGTGTAGCCATCAAGGTCTGCTTTGTCCAGTTTGGGACAAGATGCCAGCAACGAGTCCAAGGAGCGCGACCAGCACCTTCGCGAGATCAGCTGCATCTCCAAGTACGTTGCTGCTGTTGTCGGTGCCAATGCCATCCGCTAACCTTCGGAATAACGTTATCGTTAGCTGACCATTCATATTCGACGTGAATCCTGCTCCGGATTGCACTGTCAAGTCTCGGAGTAAGTTCATCACCCAAACTTTAGTCTGAACAAACAGAAGACCTCAGAATGATTTTCACAAAAGCTCAGTGTCTGCGAGTCAGCTCAAGTGGCTGATGCCCACGTACATGTCTGAAACCTGGTAATGTGAGATAGTAATTTGCTTTCGTGATTCAGAGCTATGCGCAAGCTTCGTGTCGCCGGTGCCTACGTCCGAGATATTATCATGGTGGAAAGAGGCTTGAGCATTAACGCAACGCAACATTCTTCCAATGGCGTAGTGGCGCCACCCACGTCATAGTTTCTGCGGATTCGGGCACGCCGCATGGATTGAGCGAAAGGTAGCGCCACGAATTAGCAGGAGTTATAGTGACAACACGGATGATATTAAGAGTAACCCGACAGCTAAAGCAAGAGACTCTCTTGTCTACAGTAAGACTCATTGTACAAGGGTCACAAGTAGACATAAAGGCGGCAAGAGCGAACCAGAGCATCGGAGCAACCGTGGGGGATACTGCATCAACTGTTTGGAAAACAACACACAAGACACTACAAAAAGCGGTTGCAGCATTACTCAAGTCGCACCAATTGGCAAAATATACGAAAGAGGTGCTCTGCCACGACAGCGTACCTGCAACACTCCAGATCCGAATCCAAGACGAGCTGTTGAAAACCAGCAGCGACACTGAGCCACAGAAAGGATTATCAATAAGGCAAAGCCTCCAGCGATACCAGGACTCTATAGTTTCTTAGCTAAACACAAATAGAGGACCTCTTAACCCCCCCCCTGAGCGAAAGGTAGCGCAGCTACACAGAAATAAAACACTGGTTCATTGATGTCTCCAAACGAGGATGGAACTGGTGGGGGCACGATCAAAACCTGGTTTTGGAATCGAACTAGAAAGCGAACCTCAATCGCAGGCGTACAGATTGCAATCTCTCGCAGCTGAGGACAAATTGCAGCAATTCTTTAAGGCATGCACGTTCGATAAGCAGGAACTCGAAGCGTTAAATACTGAAGTGAACCTCCAATAACCCCGAAAAACTCGCAGAGAACCTCATCCTGTGGGTCCTCCTCAAACATCATCAATACCTCCCTCCGTTGTATCCTCTGCGCGGATAAGACTAGCCGAGTGTGTTTGGTACTTACCCAATCCCGGCACAAGTACATTCACCATTATTCGCCCCATTGCTCAACACCTTGACACCGCGGATCTCCCTGGATACCGTAAAATTTGCGTTTTTGTCAAGATCTTTATTCTCCATTGGATGTAGCCGCATAACCGACGTCGCCTTGATCGAAAAAATGGAGTCTTGCGGCTGTAACTGTCGGGGTAAATAGCGGCGAGCTCTTTCAGAAAAGAAGCCATAAGCCACCCACTTCCACCTCCAATTGTCAAGCGCTGAATTCTCACATTCATTTCCAAGTGTCAAATGGCTGGTGATCTAGTTTACCACCGCTGCAGAACTCGAACGAGGTTGATATCCAACAAACCACGTAGCTGCATTACAAGATTTTGAGTAGTAAATTATCACTGGTAATTGCGACCGAAATTTTCTTCCTAGGATTTGACTGCATGTGTTAACAGAGAGTCTCCGTAAGAACTGGGGCAGACAAAGGGGGTAATTGCAAAGTGAAAAAATCCGGAAAAGCACCAATTGGTGGCAAACTTGGCACACATACTCACCTTTCCGTCTTCATCAACATGGTCACGCGTGGTGTACCACACCTGGGCCGTTGTCCTTCATATCGACGTCCAGATGAATTCATACTCTTTGCCATATTAAATGACGTTGTGTGCATTTTGAGGTCCTTCTTTGTGTATCTTTGGTGTGGAAGCGACTCGCAATGTCCTGCTTTGTGTACGCGCGGTCGTGGCATCACCAGAAAAGATTTTGCCATGGGAGATAACGACGAAGCTACATGGCGATCAGCTACATGTGCAGCAACGGAAGATGGCTTTAACGCAACCTTGTCTGCACGACAGCATGGTGCAGACAGATCGGCACTGAGGCGACGAGTGACACGAAAAATATTAGCCTCGCGATTCCCATCCACTCACCGAAGATACCTGACCGATCAGGATGAAGAACGCATTCAAATTCTCGTTCGCGAGCGCGCTGAAAAGAACGCAAATTTCAACTTAGACGAGCTTGCCGTACTTGTTCACGCGACAGCCACACGCAATTCTAAGGTTACCCCAAAATCATTTCCAAACCGCAAATGGTTAAATCGTTTCCTTAGAAAGTATCCCGACCTTCGTGAATTAGTTATCCCAACGCGACGCAAAACGCCAGGCACAATATTGATCACACCCTTGGGGAATCCAGCCTCTACGATGAGCTCACCCACGCACAGGGCAGATAGCGGTGTCTGTTCGGCAGGCTTCAGCACGATTGTATCAGATTAGATAGCCAATAGGGATAGGAATCAGGTAGTACCTTTAATTAGTATGCAGAATATCCAGTGCAGACGTAGGAGAGGCTGTGGAGCCCAGCGGCTCCATCCTCTCCGAACTGCAGGGAGGGCAGCACTTTGCATTCCGCGCCCGACCCCAAACAAGCCCCTCGCACACACAAGTTGATTCACTGGTAGCACTTGTTGGTCCCAGCCCCTTGGAAGCCCATGCCTCTGACGAACGCCCAACTTCGTGCGGAGATCGATCGACTTACCCAAGCGATGGTGGACCGCTCGAAGGTCCCTAGCCATCTGCCCAAGTTCACTGGGAAGCGAGGGGAAGACGTGAGGGAGTGGCTCTTTCAAGTCGAGAACGCGTGCCGAATCAACGGCATCGCGATCGAAGATGCAAGCACGCGCCTTCCAGGCATTGCTGGATCAGCGATGGAAAAGCCGGCATCCGGCTGGTTTCTTCACTGGTCGTCGACAATTCGAAACGAGGAGCACACGTGGGGGATTTTCCGTGAGCATGTGTTCCAACATTTCGAGGCGTCGAACTACCAGTCGGTACTCCGCGAGAGGCTTCAGCGCCTCAAGCAAACGGCGGACATCGAGACGTACAACGGCGACTACTCAGCACTCATCTTCCGCGTGGAAGGAATGAGCGTTCTCGACCAAGTCTTGAACTACGCGAACGGTCTCAAGCCCCGGACGCGCAGCTACGTCAAACTTGAGAACCCCGAGACGCTGAGCGACGCCATGGACCTGGCGGTCAAGTACGAGGTAACCCACTTCGTGGAAGACGCGCGTGATCGTCAAATTCGCTCCGACAAGAAGAAAACAGTTGGCGACGACAATGAGAAGCAACCACGACGCTTTAAGGGGAAGCCGTTTCGTGGAAAAGGTCGCTTCAAACCAAGAGCTAAGTCGGAAAGCAAAGAGACTCGCACGTGCTACTTCTGCAAGAAGCCTGGCCACGTCAAGGCCGACTGCTACGCTTGGAAGAACGAACAAGCCAAGCAGGGAAACGACAAACCGCGCCAGTGAATGGGGGTCCTGGCGTGGTCGAGAGCGAAACCAGAACATTAACGTTGGAGAATATCAGCCTCAATGTTCTGTGTGAAAACCCTCTTGTGTATAAGTCGTGACCACTGTTTTCAGTTGATGGAAGCATTGCTGTAAAGGGTCAGACTATCACAACGTCAAAGCTCCTGCTCGACAGCGGAGCAACAACCATTTACGCTTCAAAACGATGGGTTGACGAAAACAAGCTCAGCACGACTAAGTTCAGCGGGAAGAACATTCGTGTGAAGCTAGGAGATGACCAAATCATGGAAGCGGAGCTTGAGCTACTGGATCTATCGATCCATGTATCAGGACTTGACGAAGCATACGAATGCGTTGCTGTCGTCTATGCTATTCCTGACGAGTTCGACTGCATCGTTGGGATACCATTTTTCGAGGACATGCAGCCGGATATCAATTGGAGTGCTCGAAGAATCGAAGGAACAAGAAAACAACCTCTACGAGTGGAGCATGCGAGCGAGATCAGCGGACCAATCGAGGAAGGCGGACCGGTGAATGCCTCCGGGCTTCAGAGATCTGTCGAGGCGAAAGGCCTATCGGCGAAAAGACCTGATTCCCGCGGAGGCGCCGCGCTGGAAACGGATGTGAGGCCCGTGTTTGAACTTGCACGTGAAACTGCGCAGAAGGGAACCCAAAGAGTTGCTTGTGAGCAACACGACCGCGAGCCAGTTGATAAAGGCTTGGCGGAGCGAAGCGACACGAGGTCGGCTTCACATAAACGTGTGTCCGTGGATACGGAGGGAAATCGCACAGGGGGTAAAGACACCGTCGTCGAGAAGATGTTCACGATGGGTGTGGTGGATTCTGCGGGTGTGACAACGAAGTACATATCGCGGAAGAAGCTGAGGAAGTTCCTGAGGATCAAGACCAAGACTCCAGACGAACCTGATTTCTTGCTGGTTCTGTCGAATCAGACAATCAAGGATGTCGCCAAGTCTCTGCAACGTCGCGATGAACCTGATAACGTTGGCAGTGCCAAGGCACATCGATACTTGGAGACAGACTGGGACAGTTTTCGAAACAACCCAGCCTATGATCTCCTGAAGGAATATAAGGACACCGTATTCCGACCGGAGCTACCTGAAGGTTTACCAGAAAAGAGAAAGATCGAACATCGGATCGATGTGAAAGATCCCAATCTCGCCATGTATCGTCAACAGTGGCGACAGTCGCCGAGCAGCAACGAGAAATCGTGAAATGGGTCGTGGAGATGGTTTCGAAGAAACTCATCCGTCCCAGCATAAGTCCACATGCCGCTCCGACATTTTGTGTCCGAAAACCCGTTGGATGGCGTATCGTCCATGATTATCGATTCCTGAACACCAACACTATTCGTCAAAGCATGCCCATGACTCGAAAGGAAGATATCCTGGACGTCATGGCTGGAGCTTACTACTTTTCCACCATGGACTTGATGTCGGCGTATTATCAAGTTCGTCTGCGGGAAGATGATATCAAGTACACAGCTTTTCAAGCTCCGAATGGACTCTGGGAATATCTCGTGTTGCCAATGGGTGTATGCAATGCTCCTGCAACGATGCACCGCTTGACATCCAAACTGTTTCGAGGCTTGGAAGAAACGAGATCTTTTTACGACGACATTTACATCTTCACCAAGTCTCGTGACGTCCAAGAGCATCTGCAAGCTCTACGGAAAACGCTGGATATCTTGAGGGACAATAAGTTATACGTGAAACTGGCCAAGTGTGTCTTCTGTGCGGAGGAGATACCATGTCTGGGTGACTTTGTGGGTCGCAATGGTGTTCGCATGGATCCCGACAAGGTCCAAACCATCAAGAACTGGCCGGTGCCTCGGACACAAGAAGAGCTTCACAGCTTTCTGGGCCTAACAGGCTACGTACAACGTTTCTGTCCGGAATATGCATCGTTGACAGCCACAATGTTTGCTTTGTTGAAGAAGAAGAACAGGCGTAACTCCAAGATCCGCTTCAGCGACGAGCAGCTGAAGAACTTCAAGGAGTTGAAGCGACGCTTGTGTAATCCACCAGTACTGCGCTTGCCGGACTTCAGCAAACCAATGCACCTGCGTACCGATGCAAGTAAGTTCGCGGTTGGTGGTGTACTATTCCAAGTCATCGACGATGTCGAGCAACCCATTGCCTATACCAATCGAAAGATGAAACCAGCGGAGTTAAACTACCCAACGCAGCAACAAGAACTTCTAGCGATTGTGCACGCGCTGGCAGCTTTCCGAATTTACTGCTTGGATAAACCTCCAGTTATCGAAACTGATCACAAGAGTCTGGAAGGGATTTTCACTCAGAAGATGGCAAATCGTCGGTTGGCACGGTGGTACGACATCCTCGCAGAATACCAACCACAATTCTCGTATCTGCCTGGAGCGCAAAACGGAATTGCTGACGCCCTGAGTCGACGTCCAGATTTGCAGCCGGAGACGAAGTACTTTCATGACTTAAGTGTTACCAGCTTCGATGATACTTCATTCCGACTTGAGATAAGTGCGATCACAACGGACAGCGAGCTAATCCATTCGATTAAAACCGCGTACGCCAAAGATCGAGAAGCTCAAGCGATATTCGATGCTATCCGAAGGCGACGTGAAAGTACGAGCAAGCGTGTCGACCGTCAGCACCGGAAGAAATATCGGTGTTACCATGAAGATCGTGGACTGCTATGGTATCAGACAACCAGCGATGACACACCTCGTGTAGTCGTACCAAACTCGGTCAAGGTTCGTCAACAGATCATCGGCGAATGCCATGACTCCAATTACGGAGGACACCCCGGTGCTGAGCGAACATATCTCACACTGTCACGTCACTGGTATTGGACCAAGATGATCAAATCCATCCAGAAGTTCATCGCTGACTGTGAGCCGTGTCGAAGAAATAAACCTCGGCTGACCAAGCCACCCGGACTGTTGGAACCGCTTAGTACTCCTGAGGAGAGATGGCGATCAATCTCCATGGATTTCATAACAGACCTGCCCCGTACTGCACGGAAAGTGGATTCAATTTGGGTTGTCGTGGATCGCTTGACGAAGAGATGTCATTTTGTGCCAACAACCAAGACGGTAACTGCTGAAGGTGTTGCTCGTTTGTTCATGGAGAACATCTGGAAGCTTCACGGAATGTCTACAAGCATAATCTCTGATCGAGACCGTAAATTTGTGTCTTCTTTCTGGCAATACGTCTTCAAATCAATTGGAACGAGCCTGAAGATGACAGTCGCTCACCGAGCACAGGGTGATGGCCAAACCGAACGGATGAATCGGACCTTGGAGGAGTATCTGCGTTGCTTCGTGGGACCACGGCAAGACGATTGGGACGTGCATCTCGCGAATGCCGAGTTTGCGGTAAACTCGACCGCGAACTCCAGCACAAAGATGGCACCCTTCGAAGCAGACCTCGGGTATATTCCTCTAAACCCGTTGCAGCTGGCCGCGGAACAACTACGGAATACACCAGCAAGTCGCCGTGGTGTCAACTTCCATGAACGCCAAGCCGCAATACTGCAGTACTGCCGTGAAACACTAGCTCAAGCGCAAGAGCGAATGCGTGACGTGTATGATTACAACCGAGAGGAACAAGTCTTCAAAGTTGGTGACCTGGTTTATCTCAGCACGCAGCATCTTGACCCGAAGCATACTGGTTTGCCAAACTCGTCCAAGTTGGGACCAAAGTGGATTGGACCCTACGAGGTGATACGCAGAATTCACAACCACGCGTACGAATTGAATATTCAATCCGGCAACAAGCTTCATCCAGTCTTCAATACGAGCTCACTGAAACCATACCAAGAACCAACTCGATTGTCGAGACCTCATGAGGTAGTTCTCGCAGACGGTACTATTGGTCAACTTGTCAAACGGTTGCTGGGAAAGAGAACTCGAAAAAGACGGACTCAATTTCTTGTGGAGTGGGTGGGAGAAGAGGAACCCACCTGGGAGCCTGTCGAGAATCTCCAGCAAATTCCTGATCTGATAGCCGAATTTGAAACAAGTCGAAGGAAATCAAAGCGAAGACGAACCAACAAGTCGTAAGGGGGGATCGAAGGCCTACATGCATTCCCGTATTACATCCCCTGAGCTTGTTGCAAAAGCAGCTTCAAGCGCTTCTCCCGCTTGCGCTGCGTCCTCGTCTTGCGCTTTCCGTGACGACACTGATATCCAGGCTGTAGTCCCACGCGGCAAATCCACTTGACGTATTTGATCCACTCTTGGTGTCCAAGAGGAACAACGGTCAACGGCGGATCTTTAGCTGCATTGTAACCGTCAAGCACAAGATGAACTGTGTTTGGACCGAAGGAAACCACAACGAAGCAATGACCAAGATCATCTTCTCCAGCACTCGTCAGATAGACCCCTGGTGCAAGATCTTCAAACACGCCCCGAAGCGTTCCAACATTGGCAGCAGACTGGGAAAGAATATTCCGTTGGAGATCTTCATGATTAAGTGGAACACTCTGACGCTGGAGCTCCTTGAAAAACTCCGTTGCATCTTCACGAGAAACGCCATACTGAATGTCCGATGGTCGAATAACTTCAAAGGCATCCCACATTGCCATCGTAACCAAGTCTGGCGCTCCAAGATAATACAACGCCATACGGAGACCGTCCATGACACAAGTACCAGCGGCTGACGCATTGTCACGCTTCTTCTTGTTCCCCCGCGTAAAAACGCGCTTGGAACCGGACGCCTTCCAATCGTCAACGCGCTGCATCATTTCGCGAATCCACGGCTTGTCCAATTTCTCCATCCACTCCCACGAGAGTTGGAGCGGCGTACATTTCCACTCCACGAGATAGCAACGATGCGGAACTTCTCCGTGGACATCTAGCAGCCGTACTACCTCGCACGGTTTGCTGTAGTCCCACTCAGCCTCTGGGTCGTAAACGTTCTCTTGACCGTTCGAGGGGTGAACAGCGGGAGCTGGCGGCAGCGGCGGATGCCAAGCAGCTGTCTCATCGCCGCGACGAAGGCGCGATAGCATTGGCCTGTCCTCGTCATCATCGTCTCTGTCGAAAAGCCACTGATCAGCTGGAACGTCTTCCTTTTGCTCATCATGCTGGGAGTCATCAAACTTGTCACTGTCGTAGTCGGAACCCTCCACTAGAAGCTCAAAGATTCGCTCTCGAAGATTAGTTGGAGGTGCCGGGACAGCGACGGTGTCGAAGAGCTCGGGGATGGCTACATTACTGGGCGCGGTGGGCATGGTCTGCATGGCAGGACGGCCAGCGAGGACGAGGGCCTCCCACAGAGCCTCCTCGTCGGAATCGAGCTCCACTCCAGTCTCAGCGGTCGTGGAGGAGCGTGGAGGCGAGCTGGTGGGCGAGCCAGAGAACGGAGGGTCGCCAGGCGACACCTCCGGCAACGCAGCAGGTACAGCGAGCACGGCAGGCTGAGCAGCCACCGGAGCAGCAGCAGGAGCGGCGACAGAGCGGGGCGCCATCGTCGACGAAGACCTATCCAAGCCCACAACAGCCAGGCCAAGAGAGGCGAAGAGGAAGAGGGTCGGACGAATCTCCGACGGCAGCGGCGACGCACCTGTCGATCCGACTGCGCGCGCTTCTTTTTCGGGAATGGCTGCTGGAGGGACGCGTATCTAGTGGAGGGGTGAGTGTATCAGATTAGATAGCCAATAGGGATAGGAATCAGGTAGTACCTTTAATTAGTATGCAGAATATCCAGTGCAGACGTAGGAGAGGCTGTGGAGCCCAGCGGCTCCATCCTCTCCGAACTGCAGGGAGGGCAGCACTTTGCATTCCGCGCCCGACCCCAAACAAGCCCCTCGCACACACAAGTTGATTCAACGATCGTGTTACCCACAGCACGGGACCCAGCTTCCACGCCATAAGCAGCAACGGGAACTTCCACGGGGTAATCTGATCGCAAACACTGACAGGTTCGGTCTTGGTGTAGCAGAGGTATGGTCTTGATGTGGGTGTGGCGGAGCCGTCGATCTTGTCGAGCCAGCCAGCGAAGAGTCTCGATGACGAGGCCCAGGTCAGCGGTTTTGGCCACCGAGCACGGCTTGCCGTTGTCGAACAGCAATTCATCGACGTTCTCTCGATAAGCTCGGTAAGTCTGTAGCTAGTACGACCACCACCATGAATTTGCTGAGTTCTAAAATTAGGCCACCTTCCATTGCACAAATTTCCATACAAATTTCCATACAAAATGCTATCAAGGCATGTTTTTCACGCTGCTGTTGTGGGAGGCATTTGGCGTTGAGCGAACGCAGCCAGCGCGATATTACATTGTAAATACCAGTCGTTCCGACTCTGTTGGTTTCAAGTCTGTCTTGTTTTTCCCGGAATTAATGAAAATCGAGTTCACCCCCAAAATCAGCTATTTTTGCCCAGTTCTTACAGAGACTCTCTGTTAATAAGCCGTGCGTTCCAATTACAGCTGCTCGATAAAACTAAGAGAATCTGCAAGTTATGCTGTTAACGACCAGGGTGATAATCACTACATGTACCACAGTGTTTTTCTTAGGATAGGATTTGATCTACTTCAAATTGAGGTTTTCGATGAGCGATGGACACCAAACTACCCTCGCCACATTACTCGTCAACACCTTTACTGTACTATTGATACTAGTATCCATGATGACCAACAAATCCTAGGAAAATACCCCGGTCATGATTACCACTTGCAGCATGCACCTATTGTACTCGTCATTGAAGGTTGGACCAAAACTTATTGACATGCCACACAAATGGCAATAGCTCTTCGAGTTTTTACCCGATCAGATTAAGACGGCCACGACACTATTTTCTTAGTGCGTTGTACGTGCATTACAACTTTTACTTCGCTAGCAACATGTCCGGGTCAAACACCACGGTGCGAGAACTGACCCCAGATCAGAAGGACTATGTCGTACGGTGTTACGAGTTCATGACCATATCGAAGGAAAATACATGTACAGGCTCTTTAGGGGGCAGCGGACCCGAGACCTCGTAGCTGTGTGTCTGAAGATTGATCATGGTGTTACGATCGTCATGGACGAATACAGAGCCAACAACAGCACCACGTTCGAGGTGTGTGCACGATTTTTGCGACGCCAGCTCCTTATCAGATGTATATCGTTAACCTGTTAAACATTAGATTAGCACCCAAGACAAGCGAGCGTGGCAAGAAGCGAGGACAAACTACCTCTGTAAAGTTATGTTCAATTGAACGATTTCAGCACCTGGTTACGATATCTGCGGATGTGTTTTTACTACATTTGCACTTTCGCCTGTGTATTGCCCCCTCCTCCAATCAGAAGTGCTCCTCAAGAGCAACCCGTTTCCCGCAACTCTGAAGCCTCAGGAGTAGAGCTGTCAACGTTTAGCGCTAAACTGACACAAACTGAAACTAAACTGACAACGTTGTCAGTTTAGTTTTTGCACGCGAAAACTGACACAGACTGACACTAAACTATCCAATGCTTTGTTTCATACATTTCTGATCGTGCTCGGTCGTGAGGTCTTTCCCTTCCGGCGGGAAGCTCCCGCCATCCCGACCCCAGCATTTTCAAGATGGAGGTCATGGAGGCGACCGTGCACGCTAGTGACGATGAAGATGTCATTGATGCACAGCCCCATGCGCGCCTGCCACAGAAAAGCTCTCAGTGCCCGCCTGCAGAAACGCAAGAATTCTATGAGGAACCATCCATGCTGAGGCCACAGCAGGAACAAGGAGCATCGATGCCACTCTCGCAGATTGAGCAGCAGCAGCTTTCAAAGTCTCAGGCCACTCCGCCACGGTATTCCCAGCAGCAGCAGTATTCCGCGCTCCAGGGGCGGCAAATGAACAGCAGCTGCTTTCACCACGACAAGGGTATATCGTCAGGTAAGTGCGAAACAGCTGGTGATAGCAGAATAGTTTAGCGTCCGTTTGTGTCAGTTTAGGCTAAACTGACAACTGCACAAAACGTTTTCTGTCAGTTGTCAGTCTACGCAAAACGTTGACAGCTCTACTCAGGAGTGCGTTTGTAAAGCGACCCGTAGCGCACTAACGGCTGCGATTCAGCCAATTTTGACCTCATTTTTGAAATCTAGATTCAACTTTGCACTCTATTTCTAAATGTCGCTATCGGTTTTAGGGCTGTGAATCTTCAAAACCCATGGCTACATTTTGGTCCAACGACTTGTGACGAGTACAATAGTGCTAGTAGTGTCCTGGAATGGCTCGCATATCGCTATTGTTTTTAGAAATCCAACACCCAGGAGTCATTCGACAGTGTTTTCGTGGGTCATTTCTCGATTCACTGTCAACCGTCCAAGCCCCCAATTCACGACATCACCATGCGTCTCTATCACTGCACACTACTGGCTGTTGTGGTCACTCTTTTTAGTGCGAGTGATGCTGCAGTGGTGGCTTCCGAAGTATCCCAGGCGAAACGTGCTGAATCGGACACAGCACTTTCAGCCCTCTCTCTCACGAATGGTTACGACAGCGGACCCACCCTGAGGTCTCTTCGAGGCAAAGACAAGACCCACGAGAACGACGTGGCTACGAACGATGACTCTGTGGAGGATCCTGCTACATCGGAAGAGAGAATTGTGGTCCCGTCGTCGATCAAGGGGGTTTCAAACAAAATGTCGACATCTCTATTCAAGTCTTTAGTCAAGAGCGGAATCAATCCCGTGCTCTTGGCTGAGCGTCTGCGCATCAAAAGCCCAGGAACCCCCGCGAGAAACTATCGACTCTACAAGCGGTTCACGGAATGGTTTCGGAAGGGATAAACTACCAAACAAGACATGAAGCGTTTTGGTATGGAACTTCAGCATAATTTTGATCTTGCGTGTCTCTACTAATATTACGACTCTTCTCAACCTTTCGCGGATAAAAACACAGTTCGTTTGTTTGCAGGAATCCCAGTCTACTCCAAATCGCCAAGTGTTTGGTCGCGTAAGAAGCATTCCGTGAATACCGCACCTACGCTCGAGATATCCCAATACACGAGAACCGGTGACATTTCGACGACAACATTGAGTATAGCAGAATGCATTACGCTTCGGGAATGGTTCCAAAGGACTCAGCTGCGGAGGTGGGGAGGAGAAAACTTTAGGATTGTATCATCCAATTTAGAAATGCTAGCGCAGCTAGCCCGATACAGCAGCGACACACATCGCAATTTGCCTGCACCGACTCAGACACCCACACAGAACACTGCTGAGTATTGACGCTGATATTCAGTTGAAATACACTCGGGCAGTGGCGGTCGTTTTGGAAATGCAAAGCACTTTAATTTCTTCTAAACTGCTCCACTCAGAAGCGTCTACAATCACCAATCCGCTGCAATGATTCCAAACTTATGGAGCTTCACGTGTTGACGCTAAACCGCCTGTCAAAGCTTCTGCTTGTCATCTAGACAGAGTTAGTTGGTGCACCTCATCTGCTGGTCACCTCAACTAAAACGAGTGCAGTCAAAGATTTGGGCCAACTCATGTTGGTGCTTACGCAAGATCCGACTTTGAAGAAAGCAATTGACACATTGTGTTTACTTCCAAGTTGGATCTCGCGTCATTTCACGATGAAAAATGTCCAGCTCTTGTCGTTGCGTTTGAAGAAACTGCATGGTATGCGAATGGCGAAGCTGACGCTTTTTCTCCTCTTCGCTGTTCTGCTCTTCCAGGTACTTCACGCATACATGAGAGTTGCGTGAAAGGCTGCAGATGAAATACACAGGTTATAATAGCACGTACCATAACTTTGCGGGTGAGCTCCTTCTTCTTTGCTAGAAGCAAATCTCGCTCTGTTTTCAGTCGACAAACAGCGAGTTCGAGCTCGCCAACACCAGCCTCCGCTTGGACAGCCTTCTGCCTCCCGTAAGCAATGCTGTTGTGGTAGAGCGTCTGATGTGCTTCGATCGTCAGACGCAGCTCATCCCGTACGCGCAACAGCATCAAGCCTCGCTCAGGGCACTCGCAGGCCACTTCTCGAATCAGCTCCTCTGTCATAAGTAGAGCACATCACTAATATCAATTCACCAGCCAATCCGCGTCATAATTAACCAAACAAGCCTCTCCGTCTTACCGAAAACCTGCAAGAAAAACTTCTCTCGCACGGGGCAGACAGCATGTACTCGTGCTTGATATTGTTCCAAAAGCTGGTCAAATGCGCTGCCACTTTGGGTTTTCCAGATAGTTGTCCCCGCTGGCGAGTAGACTGTGATTTCGAAGCGGCAAATACAAAGTGTGATATATTATCGAAGTTCTTCAATTGTGCGATATATGTATATCAACGTCCATGTCGTCTCTGTTCTCTTTCTGGGCTGTAAATTTCTTAGGCCGCAAAGCGTCTCGTTATTCCCACTGCACACCTGTTGGTACGTCTGAAACTTGGTATACCGCTTTAGATTCTGTGGGCTGCTGCAAACGTCGTCACTGGTACTCTGATTCAACTCCTGCATTCGGATGTTACTCTCCAATGACGAAATCTTTTTCAAGACACTGGAACGAACTGTCTGCAGGTCGCTATTGTACTCGTCATCCGTGAAGCCTAAATATTCTAATAGCGAGTGCGGCGAGACCATGTCTTATAGTTCAGCGGAACAAGTATGCTCGCAACAGTGCAACTGAGAAAATCTACTTCAATACTTGACATCGTTCTCGGAGTTCACAAAACACGCACAGCCTCCACCTACACTGATACCTGGGCCGTCATAAGTTTCTCGATACAGTATCAAGTGCATGGCAGCGATGTTATTCAGCACGAGTGACATGTCACGGCAGCAAGCCGCACTCACTGCAAGGCCTTTTCGATAACACTCTTGAGCTGCATTCAAGTCCCCTTTGACAAAATTGTCGGATCCTTCTTTGCGCCATGCGTCTGTAGCTTTCTCATCCCCAGCGAGACTGTCTCCAACAAGCACAAACTCCGAAGACCCAAGTATCACACACCACTGCGCGTACGAATGGAATTGCGGAAGCTTATCGGGCGTTGCGAATGTGTCGCCACTGGTCTTGAGCGTATTTTCCAGCATTTGCTGTTCTTGAGGCGACACGCATGGTAAAACGTGACGCGCACGGGCAACCACGCGAGCTACCACCAATGGGTGGCACACTTCGCCTCCTCTTTGAGCTTTCGCTTCATTCTCAGCCAGGGCTGAAGCGAGGCGGAACCAACCCTTAAAGTAGCCAGGATTGAGATGTGCTGCCGCACCTGAAAGGTGAATGGAAGACACGTAGTCGCCCATTTTGAACCGACAGGTCGCAAGGTTGCTGAGCAACACAGCTATCGTATGAGCTTCAGGTTGTACAGCTTCGATCGATCGCTGATAGCACGCCAACGCCCCGCGACCTTGATTTTGGGTGTTCAACGCACTGAAATACTCGTTCCCGAGCTTCTTCCACGAGATCAAGTCGGTCGGCACGTCTCTCCACGGAACCAATTCCTGTGCATCGTCGACGCGAATTCCCACCGACCCATCCATCCGCACCTTGTAGTACGGTTCAATCACAGCAATTGGTTTGCCCTTGGGGAATCCACTAGCCAAGGCACGCTGCCGTTGAGTTGGTGGAAGATCAATCTCAACTAACCCATACGCAGCAATCTCCACCAGACGCCCGGTCACATCTTCGAGAAGAAGTGACGACGACGAAATGCCAAAAAATGCGTCGTCGATGGCCACCCACCCACATAGATATCGGCCTCGGTGTGTAGTTCCAAGATCAAGCTCCTGTACAGTCATGGGCTTGAGCGTACGGAGTGATCTCATGCTGGACTTGGGCTTTGTGTCGGCATTTAGAGAAAATCCGACTTGAACGGTGTCAGATGGAAACTCTCCTCGCATCATTTGCTCAGCAAAGAAACCTCCAGGACGAACAAACATGGCACGCATGTTCTTGAACCGTTGGATCATCTCTTCCTGTGTACGTGCTTCTTGTTCTTGGACTTCTTCGATATCGTCCACAGTGTTCTCCATGAACTCAGCCTGCTCTTCCTCCGACATTGGGGCGAACCCCATCGACAACGGAAACGCCATGACTTTCCGGTACCAAGAAAATGTAGCTGTGCTCTTATCGTTGCAGATTCCAGATTGAATTTGCTTTTTGCACAACTAACGGTAGGATGTCGTTTTGTAGAACTTCTCCGACCCCCAAACCAGATTTTTGTAAAAAAAAATTGGTAAAACAATTCGTTGCATTGCCCGAAAGCGACAGACAACGGTAGAATTTGTTTCACGCGGGGTGGGGAATCCCGCTGATTTTAAGATGCCAATCAATGATTGTGCTCAATTTGGTTGAAGCTTGCCTGACATTCTCGTGCGAAATGAATTGCAAGGCGACCCAGTTTCTCAAAAGAGATAATGTTTGGTTTAGCTGAAAAGCTGGAATGTGGGAGCTGAGATTAACAAAAGCACCTGGTCACGATTGTGAGGTCGGAATTCACTGGCGCAGACACAAGGAGCACAGCCAGCTCCAGAGCATGGAAAATCTATAGCCAACGCAAGGGTTAGCAGTTGGGATCGTACTCGAAATGCTCGTCTAAAGCAAGCGCTTCCGAAGCTGCTCAAGAAAAACGAATGTCAACAGCGTCTGCGGACCTAGACGCATGTACGCCGGCAGCCAGCCCTTGTACAATCCCCGCAGTCCTTCGTGCTTTACCACCTTCAGGAAACAGTCCGTAGCGCTCTTGTACTCGTTGTTGTGCATGTTCATCAACCTGGTCTTCACCACATCTGCCGGCGCACAGGCCGTCGTCGCCACGAGCCCCGCCACCATACTGGACAGGATGTGCGTCTGCAGATTGTCGTGCATGGCCACGACTTTATTCTCCAAAATCGTCGACTTGGCCAGATCATACGCCGCAATCTGCCCCGTCGTCAGCAACATGGCACGGATCATATTGGGTCGCACGCCGCGCATCAAGGCGCCCAGTCCCTCCTCCTGCTTCACCCTCGCGAGTCCGTCCACTGCGTGTTTGTAGTTGCGTCTCTTGTCCACCGGCAGACGACTGTCCGCTTGCATGCGGATGTTGACAATATCTGCGGGGTTGCCGACCGCTCCTCCAATCACTCCGCCGGTCATTCCCAGCAGGATGTTGTGTCCCGTGCTGATCGGCTGCCCATCGTTGCGCCGCACGGCCTCGTCCTTGAGGTAGTGGTAGACTGCGAAGCGCATGGTAGAGTACGTGCCCTCCCGCATCGCTCCGCCCGAAATACCCTGGTAGAGTCCGCGTAGTCCCTGCTGCTTGAGGATGCGGCGCACAGTGGTGGCCAGCCCCAGGTTCTCCTTCTTGGACGTTTGCAGGTGAATCTTGAGCAGGTCGAACGGGTGCGTGAAGAACACGGCGCCCACAGCGGACACGCCTCCGAACGCGTAGCTAGCGAGCGGTGGGCGCGGCCTGATGGTGGTGGAGTGTTTGTGGTCTTCCATTGCGGGCAGCTTGATGCTGGGCGAGGTGGCCGGCGAGTAGCTACGCTCGACTGGTCAAACTGCGACTGGTCAAACTGCGACTGGTCAAACTGCGACTGACGTACGTCATCCGACCGTTACTTTTTCCGACGGTAGTGGAAACTTGAATTTTGTATGCGCAATGTGGTGTGGAGTACGTAAAGAGGGTGACGAAGGGTCGTGAAGACAGCGGATTGGCGGAAAGCAAATGTAAAATCGTCCATTGGCTGGAAATGGCGTGGCCGTCAACAGGGTGATGGGACGAATGTTTGACGTTGCCTTGCCCCCTAAGTAACCTGCGCTTTAGATGTTACTTTATCATGAAGTAGTGAAGAAGATGCCTACACTTGTCAAATTCCCGGTGAGCTTAAATTTAACGAGACTTGTCGAAGACGAATGCTCTGTTGCGTTACTGGAACATACTTCAAGTACCCTAACAGCTACACCTCAACGCTTGTCGAAACGACATCAAAAGTAGTAAAGAACAACAGACTTCATCAGATGGACCGGGTGACGGAACATCAAAAACCCAGTTCGTGCATTTAACTTGAGACGTTAAAGGTCTGAAAACGTTTTTGGGTGCTTAGTACGTCGTTCTCCATGAACACCAATGCGATTCAAGTCGAAATCAACGACGTATTGCCAACACAACATACACTCAGTAACGGATTGCCAACACTACTAATGTATCACGAATGCCGTACTTGCTTGCACAAGCAAACACCCTCTGTTGCTTGACAATCAATCTATAATCGCTTCGGTGCGATCGTGATTCGCAGATAGTTGCCGCTGTTCGTGTCCTTAACGTAGTTCGTGTGATCTTGAATGCCTTCTTCTTGTGGATACCCTGGATCGACTCTCTCAATACTGTTTTAAGAGGGCCCCTGCTGAAATCCCGTGTCATCGCTGGACCAAAGGAACTTGATATGATCGGGTAGCAACGTGATGGTGATCGTGACCTTCAGCTGGCCCAAGTTGAGTCCATTCTTGACTTCCTTTGTCACCTTCTTGGTAATCAAAATCTTCATATCGTCTGGCATCTTCGGAAAGCTCGTTTTGGCTTCAGCACTGATGATTTCCGTCATACCAGCCTCGCCTGCGCTACCCGACTTCACATTTTTTTTCTCTTTGCAACTGCGCCGTGCGTCTAGGGTTGATACTCACGTTTTGGGGCTTGGTAGTGGGATTGGACATCGACGTTGCAGTCTCGTTGTGGTTGTCTGCGTCACCATCCTGATCTCGGTCGCTGCGATGGTAGACGTTACAGCCTTTGATCCTGTCCTGACACTCGATTTGCTCGAAGCCGACGCCTTGAGCTTACTCGGGATGCTTAAATTCTTTCGGCCTGCTTCGAGCTTCTTGTCCTTTATGGTGTCGGTCGATTTGACTTAGAAGGCTAGAATCCGCAAATGAGCGGTCGCTGGTTTCATAGCATCGCCCCTCTGCAAAGGATAAAATAGTATAAAGGGCACGAACGCCCACAAGTATGTGTTCTCTTTCTTGCTTAAGCAGAACCCGTGAAATGGTGTAGATGAAATTGATCGAGTTAGACGGGGATTGATAGTCACTATATTTTCTTCGATATAGTGCCAGGTACGTCAGCAAGCGCGATAGAGTAAACCGCAGCCTGCCATCAACATTTCCGCTTACAAATGGCCGCTGTTCTGAAGATCATGGCCAGTCGGCATTGAGCCCCCGCTTCCACTCACAATCGAATTTTCCCCCCAGTCCTCAGCAGAATCTCATCCAGTGCCAATGGTGTCGACACCGCAAGCGTCCAAGCTCTTCACGCCAGTCAAACTCGGCGGCAAGTTAAACCAGTTGACGCTGCGGCACCGCGTTGTGATGGCTCCGTTGACCCGTCTCAAACATGGCGAGGAAGGCGTCCCACCCGAGATCACGGTCAAGTACTACGGTCAGCGTGCCTCCAAGGGCGGACTCATCATCGCTGAGGCCACCAATATCAGTCCGCAGGCTCGCGGATATCTGGGCACACCCGGCATCTTCACGCAGGAGCAGGTCCATGCCTGGAAGCAAGTGACCGACACCGTCAAGGCCAAGGAGGGCCACATGTTTCTGCAGTTGTGGCACACTGGTCGGGTGAGCCACCCACTCAACCAGCCGAATGGAGACCTACCAGTGTCCTCCAGCGCCACGATGGACGTGTCCACTGGATGGTCTCCTACCCGTGAGGGTCGCAAGAGGCACGTCCCGCCTCGTGCTTTGGAGACGCACGAGATCCCGCTGATTGTGCAGGATTACAAGAAAGCGGCGGAGAATGCGATGGCTGCGGGCTTCGACGGCGTCGAGTTCCACTGCGCTAACGGATACCTGCTCGAGCAGTTCCTGCAGGATGGCATCAACGACCGCACGGACAAGTACGGTGGATCGATTGAGAACCGCGCGCGCTTTCTGTTTGAAGTGCTGGACGCAATTCTGGAGGTGGTGGACTCGAGCCGTGTGGGGATTCGACTGTCGCCCTACGGAAAGAGCTACGGCCAGTTTGAGTCCGACCCCGTTGGTATGTACGGCTACGTGCTGAAGAAGCTGAACGAGTACCACCTGGCCTACGTTCACCTCATTGAGCCGCGTGCGTTTGCACTGCATGAGAACCCCAGCGCGCCCACGGACGGATCCATGACGCGCACCTTCCGCAAGATCTACGACGGTGTACTCATGACGGCGTCGGGCTACGACCGTGCGTCGGCCATCCAAGCTGTGGACAGCGGTGACGCCGACCTGGTGGCAATGGGTCGCTACTTCATCTCGAACCCCGACCTCGTAAAGCGACTGGAGATCGACGCGCCTCTGAACCCGTACAATGCTCAGACATTCTACACCCCGGGCGAGACGGGCTACACGGACCAACCTTTCCTGGAAGAGAGCAAGGCGGCCAAGTCGTTGTAGAGAGAATACGTACGTCATCCTACCGGGAGCTCTAATGAAATTGTACTTTCGCTCCTCTTGATGAACTGCTTCTTCTTCAAAACACAGGCACCAACCTTTACCATTTACGATCGACCGTCTTCTACCGCCATGTTGCAACGGACAAGAAACCGTTCACCATGTCCAAGGACGGGATCTGCTAATTCGGCAAAGGACAAGACACCTATCGGTCTGACCGCTAATTCTAGCGCTTAAGAAGGAGCATCTCCCAACCTGCCATTCCTCAGTGCATCATTCGCCAGACACCCACCACTACCATGGGCCGAGGAAACAACCCAAGCGCGTATCGCGATATGGACGAGGAGTTCTTCGCGTCTCTGGAAGAGGCCAACTACGAGTGCCACGTATCTCCGGTAAAGAAGGCGATGTCGCGCTCGACGATGTCCGAGTCGACGATTCTGCACAAGCATTTGGAACACCGTCGAGCTCAGCGGAATAAACTCGTCGCTACGCTGGGTTTGCTGGTGTTGGCTGGTGTTGGCAGCGCTGCTCTGTATTCATCGGTGGACGCTTCGGCTTGGGCTGTGAAGATGCGGGGCCCATACCCTGTATTCCGCGGCAGTGAGACTCCTACTTTGGCCGAGCCACGTTCTGGTCACGTATTTAACGGTGACGACTCGCCACTTTTCGGAGAAGCAGTTCTTGCATCTGACGAGACCGTCGTCCAGCACGATGTAGCACAGGATGACGTTATACTAGACGAGCTGGACCCGTACGACCAGTTCCACAAAGGCGGGGACCAGCTAGAAAACAACTAGAACAGGTAATTTAATAAATGCAGGACGTAGTAAATCTACTTTACCTATGATTGCAAAACTTCACTGCAAAGCTGTTCTCTATGACCGTACTTCATCCAGCGTGAAGACTTCGTGATAGTCACTTGGGATCTCAAACATCTTTGCATCCAGCTGTGGATTCAGCGTGATCTTCTGAAACGTGTACGCGACACGGATCGTGAACATCATCGGCAGCTCAAACTTGACAGGGAAACCTGGTGGAAGTGTCTGTAGTCGAGAAACGTTGAGCACACACGTAAAATCACAACGATGTCAGACTCCACTCAACTTTACAAGCAATCAAAGCGTGCAGGACGCACCATCTGGAAAAACTCCTCGAGATTCTTGACGTGCTCGCCCGTAGTCGAAATGAACTTGATGACTGGAAGGAAGTCTCGAAGTTGAAACGGGAAGCTCTCAGTCATGACAACCTTGGCCTCAAAATCCTTCCGTACATGGCGCGTGCCCGGCACAAGTGTAAGGCTTCGGAAAGTATTTTTCATCCCGAATGCTACCTCGCTCCCGTTGTTTCTCGATGAACATGTTGTTGATGCAGGTTGCTGAGATTGTTTCTTGTCCTCAAACATTTTGAAAAATGACGGCTTTTTCTTCGCCTCTTGTTGATTGCCGTTCGTGTGGTCTTTTGACTCGTTAGTCGTATCGTAGAGCTTGAAGTAATCTGCAAACGCGGTAGTGGTAGTGATTGGATTGGGAATGTGATCCGGCTGCCGGAAAACTTCGCATTTCTGCTCATCCGTGAGCCTGACGGTACGATGCTTCCCGTTGGTTCCCACTTCAGCTTCGATTGATTCCGGCGAAGTCATTGCAGACGGCTCAATCATTTCTGCACTAGGTGCGGGGAGAGCGGGATTAACCGGAGGTTCCTCGACCGCCGACCGAAGGTGTACAACATCATACACGATTTTGATCCCGTTTCGATCAATTATGAAGCCCTTCTGGGTGTTCTGCCACATCAGAACGAAGCTGCCGTTCTGTTCGACTTCAAACGCACCAACGATTTTCATGTTTTTGACGCCGTCCGTACGACATACAGGCTGCTGCTGGTCTTCGTGGAAATACGTCGCCATAAAGCAAAAGTCACTACTCTTCGAGAAGAACTCCCACCGGATCGTGTCGCCCGCCATAACATCCAGGTGCATCTCCAACTTGCGGCCCTTCTCGAGCCGAAGTGTACGTCCTGCGTTATCATTGCTAGCGTTGCTACCACTATTGCTGTGCTTGTGTTTCATTTTCGAGATCTTCTTGTCTGTTCCATGAGGCACGGACGATTGAAGGTGCTCAACAAACTGCTGCACCTCCTCAAATGGCGTGTCCTTGCCGGTCGGTAGCTGCTTTAGTTTGCGGTCTGGGTTCACCACTGGTCGGAACTGCGCTTCCATCGAAAAATTCTGCATCTTGTACGTCGTTCCCGGCCACGCACATCTCCGCTGCCTACTGCGGCTCTTCTTGTTCTCTTCATCTCCCTGAATTCTGCTCTCGTCTCTCCTCCCCTGCGCCTTCACCTCTTTCTGTCTGACAAACTCCAATCTGGTAGCATCCATACTAGACGACGACATGGCCGTGGTCAAGGACACATGCAGTGCCAAGTCCAAATTCCCCACCGACGAGTTGTGCATACCCTCCAGCACATCATAGAACCTCTTGCTCTCATGGTCTATGACTACTGCATGGCCCGCCCTCTCGTCAGCACCTCGCCCCATATACACATGAGACATGGGTCCTTTCTTCCATTTCACCCCGTCCAGCCCTTTCAACGCCGAGTCGATGCGTAACCGAGAGCCTTTTTTCCAGATCCGAATCGTGTCGGACGGTAGCACACTCGACACAATAGGCACCCACGACTGGGCCTCAATGAAAATTTCTGCTTCAAAGTCTGGCAATTTCTCCAGAGCTTGTATGAAAGTTTCCTGCGCGGATTCCAGCGACTTTGTCACTTGTTTCTCTCCCCGAAGGTACATCTGAGCCAGCAGGAGCTCGTCGTCCAGTAGTGCGGCGTCATGGGCACAGCTCCAGCCGTCGCAATTGCGAGACGCCACGTTAGCATCACGTCCCAATAGAATTTTCACAATTATGCGCTGCGACGGCTGCACGACGCGCACCGCCAAGTGCAACCCAGAGTTTCCGCGAATGTCTTTGCGCTCCAGGAGGTCCTTGAGCGCCTCTGCCTTGCGAGGGTCCGAGCGTTCTTCACCCTCGGGGCACACGGAGTTGAGGAGGAACCTCACGCGATCCACGTCGCCCTCCCACACGGCCACGTGTAGCGGAGGAGGAGAAACAGCCAACGACGACGAGGAACTCATTATCACCTGTATTGTGATTTTGTGATGGCAATGAATTTGGGCCGTGATATTTAGGGAATGAAATATGACGATAGCAGATTTACGCATGGTGAAATTTACGTGTTGAAGCGAAAAGTCGAAACTACATGCAGCGTTAGGCTTACTGTTGATGTTATGCCTCGAGCTGGAAGACATCTTCGGCTCACATACCTAATAGCGCTCCAATTTCTTGAGTAACACTTTTGCTGTGGGTCTCTTCTTCGGATTCGCCTGCAAACACTTTTCTTTGATTTCCTCGAGTTCAGTTGGAAGACTGTGGACAGGAACTGTTTCCAAGAGATAACCCACAATGCAAATGTCGACCTCGACCGTGTGAGACAGAGCTGAACGTATTTCAGGAGCATGCGATTCCGCGACTGTAAGTGCTCAGTTCTTGCAGCGGGTGATAGCGCTCCATCGTCAAAGTCAATAAGGAACCAATTGTCTTTGCCTGGATACTTCAGCACATTATCCCATCGCAAGTCTCGATGCATTATTTTGATTGCGTGCAGCGCACGAGCGCCCTGAGGATATCGTGCAAGGCAACCAGGAGTTGAGGAATGTTCTCGGGCGGTGAAAGTCGACCAAACTGGAGCCAGCTCAACGAATTTCTTTTTCGCGTTTGACCTTTTCAACTCCACGACGTTTGAGACGGAACACTCCTTCATTCGACGATGCAGATCCTTCAACTTGCGAAATATCGTATCACTTGGCAAACTCGAGGGGTATGTCTTCACCACACATCTTCTGTCAATGCAATCTCCACACCATTTTATTTTCTGATAAAATTGTACTCAGCCACATCCAGCGGCGGAATACGAGCCACAAGCGGTTGGAAAAGAGTCAAAAGGTTGAGTAAGGCGAGAAAGAACGAAAGCCTACCACTGATAGTGTCCAAATTGTACGTTTCCAGAGTTTCCGCCATTGCACCACATTCCACCTTGTCATATTTCTGAACTGCCACCAAGGCTACTTGAAGTCCCACCGCCGCGTAGGTAAAAATGTATGGTGCATCGCCATATCTCCATGTTAGCTTCTCGGGCAATTTTTAACCAGCACTTTCAAGTCGCCCCTGGCTTCTTCTTGGCCGCGAAAGATGCACACGGTGCCATACTTCAAGTAGAAGTACAGATTTGGTCGGAATAGGCCAGCAGCATTCATGTAGCGAATAGATCTCCTTTTTGTCACAAGTCTCAACGGCTCCACTATGAGAGAATCCCAAATGTGATGATATGTTGCAGCGCTTGGGCAATCGGATCCAGACGTGACGGAATCGACCACACTTCCCACGATGTGTGCAGTGATGTCGGACAATATTTCACGCGGCTGGGACTCGAACAGTTTTCTAAAGTGCTGGTACACTCCCCTGTTAAGTTATACGCAAATATTAGCTGGAATAATATCTCGTTGGTGGGGACTTTGACGGGCACTCCCTTTTCAGGTAGGCTTTCAAACTTTTGGTCATCAACGGCAGCACTTCAACGCGCGTGTCCTTTATCGCCTTTATCCAAGCCTCTGGTGCGTCTTTCATTCTCCTTCCCTTCCTCTTGTGCTCAGGTGCCGGTGCAGCTTCAGGAAGCGCCACCAACACGTGAATTTGATCAGTTGTGACCCCACTAATGCGTCTTGCAGTCCACCCCTTCCCTTCAACTCATTGTCTTCGTGCATTAGTGCTTCGACTGCAGGAGTCGTGTCACCTATCTTCAATTTCCTCGCATCCTCTAGCCCAGACTTCAGCCACTTGTGATCAGCCCCCTTTGCCAAGAAGATACGTAACGTATGCGGAGGGTCCGTGATTGTCTTGTTTTCCTCTTGGATCGTAATCTTAAAGTGGTCCACAGACAAACTCTCGTCGATCTCTACAGAAAATACGCTC
The DNA here is from genome assembly GCF_020800215.1 of Phytophthora ramorum. Lineage (NCBI taxonomy): Eukaryota > Oomycota > Peronosporomycetes > Peronosporales > Peronosporaceae > Phytophthora > Phytophthora ramorum. Next base: position 1,060,285 of record NW_027150659.1, read on the forward strand.
CCCTCCCATGTCAATGGCCACACAGACGAGAAGCACCATATTCGCCAATGGAGAGTTCTCAAATGAGAGAAATACATGTACTTTCGCATCAGTAAACGTCAACAGATTGATTGATCCCGAACGTCAACTCAAAGTCGTGCAAACCTAAAGGTACAAAGCGTACAGATCTTCCAGTCGAGTTTTGTAAATGACCTTTTTTCCTGGTTCAGGTGGCTGAGCTTGACATAGTTGTTCAGTAAGCAATAGCGTATCTATGACCGATGAAACTCGCACTCAGATGATTGCGTTGTTGTTTGCGGGTATTAATACAAATAATCCGGTGAGTGTGCTAGACCATACTTAATTATATGACCCTGTTCTTCTCCATTGTTCAGTGTATCTTCAATCTAGATCTCCCAGTCCTGCCAACTAGAAGTCTTAGAGCCAGAGTCCGGGTCTCTGTTGCCGATGTCGGCGTTTTTTCTGGTCGTAGATGCACTTCATCAATTATGTTCTTGCTTCCAGTTGGCGCTCCAAATTGGCTACTGACAGTTAAAAGAAATGGGAAGGGACTGTCGTTGATCCAGACCCATAACGACTACGCTTCACGTGCTTCTTTACCCTGCACTAGCGCCGATAACGCGCCAACAAGCGTGCGAAGGTCATCCTCTCTCTTGCTTGCATCAACAGTAAACTTGCAAAATCGCGCTCCTTTAGCACTCAACTCCATCACGTGCCACGTCAAAAAATCCGACATGAACCCGTAGATATTGGCCTTCGAGTCTGGACCCTTCTCCATCCTCTCTAGCAACGCTATCTCCACTGCAATGGCCATTTCTGCAAGACCTCTGTCAAAATCTTGCTTCTTGCACTGCATGACGATGGCCTTCTCCATTTTGCCTGCACGCAGCAAATCCACACGTCCGAATGGCTCCAGGACTTCACTTTTAAACGTCACGTTTCGTTCGATCTTGACACAGCTCGTGCACTCGCGACACACAGCACGCATCACGGCGTCGACCAGCATCATTTTGTCCGTCTCTGAGGCGGTGTCGATAGTTTCCATTGAACTCGTCTCAATGAGGTCGTCCACGGTGGCCAATAGTAGCTCGAGAGAATGCTCATTGAGAGGCATTGGATCGATTTCAAATTGGTTGAGGTGATGCCCAGCAGAGTTTTCGTACACTTTCTTGATATTTCGCTCCCATGCAAAATCGTCAAACGCTGCTCGGAAACGCCTCTTTTGGCCGACGTTGGCCGAGTGTTTACTGGGTTGCTCCTTGACAAATATTTGAAGCATCCGGATTCGCGCTTTGTGTGCAGCACCGGTGGGCATGTCGTACTCGTCGAAGAGCTTCGGCTTCGGCGCAACTGGGACCGTACGTGGCATCATGTTTGGATTTTGAGTTTTGTTTCAGAAAAATGAGAAAGGGGAGGGGGGGCCGGAGAAGTTCACATCCTACCGTTAGTTGTGCAAAAAGCAAATTCAATCTGGAATCTGCAACGATAAGAGCACAGCTACATTTTCTTGGTACCGGAAAGTCATGGCGTTTCCGTTGTCGATGGGGTTCGCCCCAATGTCGGAGGAAGAGCAGGCTGAGTTCATGGAGAACACTGTGGACGATATCGAAGAAGTCCAAGAACAAGAAGCACGTACACAGGAAGAGATGATCCAACGGTTCAAGAACATGCGTGCCATGTTTGTTCGTCCTGGAGGTTTCTTTGCTGAGCAAATGATGCGAGGAGAGTTTCCATCTGACACCGTTCAAGTCGGATTTTCTCTAAATGCCGACACAAAGCCCAAGTCCAGCATGAGATCACTCCGTACGCTCAAGCCCATGACTGTACAGGAGCTTGATCTTGGAACTACACACCGAGGCCGATATCTATGTGGGTGGGTGGCCATCGACGACGCATTTTTTGGCATTTCGTCGTCGTCACTTCTTCTCGAAGATGTGACCGGGCGTCTGGTGGAGATTGCTGCGTATGGGTTAGTTGAGATTGATCTTCCACCAACTCAACGGCAGCGTGCCTTGGCTAGTGGATTCCCCAAGGGCAAACCAATTGCTGTGATTGAACCGTACTACAAGGTGCGGATGGATGGGTCGGTGGGAATTCGCGTCGACGATGCACAGGAATTGGTTCCGTGGAGAGACGTGCCGACCGACTTGATCTCGTGGAAGAAGCTCGGGAACGAGTATTTCAGTGCGTTGAACACCCAAAATCAAGGTCGCGGGGCGTTGGCGTGCTATCAGCGATCGATCGAAGCTGTACAACCTGAAGCTCATACGATAGCTGTGTTGCTCAGCAACCTTGCGACCTGTCGGTTCAAAATGGGCGACTACGTGTCTTCCATTCACCTTTCAGGTGCGGCAGCACATCTCAATCCTGGCTACTTTAAGGGTTGGTTCCGCCTCGCTTCAGCCCTGGCTGAGAATGAAGCGAAAGCTCAAAGAGGAGGCGAAGTGTGCCACCCATTGGTGGTAGCTCGCGTGGTTGCCCGTGCGCGTCACCTTTTACCATGCGTGTCGCCTCAAGAACAGCAAATGCTGGAAAATACGCTCAAGACCAGTGGCGACACATTCGCAACGCCCGATAATCTTCCGCAATTCCATTCGTACGCGCAGTGGTGTGTGATACTTGGGTCTTCGGAGCTTGTGCTTGTTGGAGACAGTCTCGCTGGGGATGAGAAAGCTACAGACGCATGGCGCAAAGAAGGATCCGACAATTTTGTCAAAGGGGACTTGAATGCAGCTCAAGAGTGTTATCGAAAAGGCCTTGCAGTGAGTGCGGCTTGCTGCCGTGACATGTCACTCGTGCTGAATAACATCGCTGCCGTGCATTTAACATTGTTCCGAGATGAGTGCGATGTTCGCGGCGACACAGTTGGCGGGGGGACTAGTGAGCGCTTTGGGGATAGTATTCCAAGAACCGAGATAGCACTCCTAAATTCCATGGTTGCAGGTATTATTGATCCGCTGAATCACAAGGCTTGGACACGGCGGACTCGGTGCTTAGAATATTTGGGTTTCACAGATGAGGAGTGCACCACCGACCTGCAGAGCATTCGATCCAGCGTCTTGTCAAACACGTTCCCACTGACTCAGAACACTCAGCGGGTGCAAGAATTCAAGAATATTATCAGTGCCGATATTCAGCGTGGTTTGCAGCGGTCCTCCAACTCGGAAACAGCTCAGCAAGACGGCAATATGCCATCGAGTGTACACCGAGAAAAAAAAGACGTGTGCCGACCTCCTTCAGCTACAAGTGGGCAAGTGAAATCTGACGAGAATATTCCTCCTGACGCACTTCATGGTGCAGATGATGAAAGTATTGACGACTATATCGCTCGGATGGAAGGCTTTGTGAAAAGGACGCACTTTGCCTTTTCTGTGGCCAAATCCATGTCAAACCCTCAGCTGCAAGAACTACCACGCGAGATCACAATGTTTTTCGAGAACTCTCCACCCCAAATTCACATTGAGTTTCCAAAGCTGTGTGGGTGGCCAGACGGAATTGACCCTACATTCGCCAGAACAGTACTCTATCGTGCTTATCTTGATGCAAACGTGAACCCCTGGATCCCAGCCCACACCATGCGCAACGGCACGTTTTTTGAGAGCATAGATTTTAGCGACAGGGTAAAAAGGTGGCACGGAACAGGAGCGATGGAGATTCTGCATTCGAGACGCTTTGTAAAGTATGGAGATATCGTTGACGGTCGTGAAGCACAAAAGGACTATGTTCCAGAGTATGAAGCACGAGTCAGATACAATTTTGCGAACAATCCCAGCCGCGCGGAAGTCTACTACTTTGGAACGACCCACGTCGCCATTGGGTTTACTGACTTCAGCAGTTTGCTTGCGGCCACGCTCCACGATAATTTACACAACGGCAAGCCTTTAAAATTTGTGGGGTTTGACTTGAGTGAGTTTGCCGTTGCGAAGTGCAAGGTCGTAGCACAAATGCTAAAGTCTTCAGATGTCTCAATCTGGAGCGTGATGGAGGTATGGCTGTCGTCGGTATGGAGCGGTACTACGCTGAAGGACTTTCGGAAGAGTGTGACGGCGTTGCTGGGGTCTTTGCGTGGACAAAATGAAAACGTTAAGGTTGTTTCGTATTTGAGACGCTGGGCATCGGCAGAGACGATATCCTCTGCCAAAGCCCATTCCGATTTTTTCTTGAATTTGGAGCGGTGCAACAGGAAGGTATTACCACTATTATGTTGCTTCCGCCGCGAGATCGACCGTCTCAAGCTGATGCAGTATATGCTGACTGGAGAAATCCGAGCGTCTTCAATAGTTGCTGATCTGGTGGAGAAGGAACGAGTTGGGGCTGCCAACATTACAACGTCTGCTGCTCGGCCAGCTAAGAAGAAGCGCAACCGTAAGAAGAAAAAACAGCATGCGAAAAGAGGATCAGCGACAGCATCTAGTTCTACACCGCTGGTTGGCAGTTTGACGATGTGGAATGTGCCGGATGGCTCTCCACCTCTTGAGGCGGATATCGCGCTCAACACAGTCGATTTTATGAAGTTGTTGGAAGACTGCAAGGAGAGAGAGACAAAACAGAAGAACTCGACGGAGAAGTTATCCGTAGTTGATCTGTTTGTGATCCATACCGTGAAGAATCTTCTACGTCTTCGAGGGCTGATGTTAGCAAACAAATTGACAATTCAGGTGCACTATGGTGTCGTTAAGGCAGTTCGAGGGGATCCCCCATACAACCACGAGAACCAAGAACTGCTGGAGCGTATCGCGACGATGCGCCCGGACACAATCTCATGGTCGAATGTGCTCGATTATTTTTTACCAAAGGATTTCCATGACCTTGCTCGCCGATGCTCGACGTAATGGTGGCTGTGTGCACTACGGCTACAGTATGAACTGGTCTACCCAAGTGTTTGGAGCGTCGATCATTGATTATGGCGTGGGAGATAACAAGCAGGCCATCGATGCTATCATTGATTCGGCACTCGGATTTCCGAGTGAGCTAATGGGCTTATCTCTTCCGTCATCGGTAACTATGTTTAAGGTGGCGGGGCTGGATAAACTGCTATATTTGCCGTTCCGAGAGCACCCACTCAACAGCACGGGATACGTTCTTGCGCAGATGTTTAATGAGGAATGGATCGAGCATTTTATGACAGAAGGGCAAATAACCCTGGAGCAGCGACTGGGGACGTCGTATACACAATTTAACTGTGGATTGCAGATGGGAGCGATGGAATTAGCGATACCTGGTCCTCTCTATCGTTCCTCGTTGACTCTCCACATGAGCTGGTGCTATGACCCAGGCGTTCGTCTGGTGGCTGAATCGAGCGAAGCACCCAATGCGGAAATACTGGCTCAGTTGATGGAGCACCTTGGTGTGTTGCATTGACAAGTCTTGGGAAGAGATTCAGTCTTTTTCAATGAGTGAAGCGAAGAGAGTGAAGCTTCTTGCGGTGTATCCCAAATCAACGATCGCACTTGAGTTTAATCTTGCCTTCGTGTTTTGATCTTCTACTGTGCAGCCTGAAGGCAGAAACAAGTATGATAAACTTTTGAGTAAGTTATGAGTTACTGTTCCCTCCATTGACCACGGCTGAACGCGTGCTGGAGCCACCTGAAGAACGAGCTTGCAGCTCTTGGTCAAAACAAATTGTCCAGCACTTCCTCTCTCGACACTGCGGCTCAGGTCGAAACATTGTACGAGCTTGGAGCCACTCCACCACATCCCAGTGTTTTTTCTTCATGCCATTCACAGCCCGATTCCTTGCCTCCGGTCCGATTTTTTTTACCACAATCAAATGCACTCATTCAACCACTTCGGCGTTTGTACATCGCTGTGTGCAGCGGCCTCTCCCCACATTAGCAACGACAACAGCAGCGAGAAGTACAAAAGCGACTGAAAACGACGAGAGGCCAGCAATGTCGCCCGCCATCAACTGGGACAGTTTTCTAGAAGTGTTTCTCTCATTCCAGAATTTGCCACCTCGAGGAAATATGGTGAAGCTATTCTGCACGATCGCTAGTGTGCCGGGAAGCGTGTTCCCTGTGGACATCGACGAGAGACTGACGGTGGCAGTCCTCAAAGATGCGATCGAAGCGAAGATGGCAGCCGATTTCAAGAATATCGACGCGCCGAGCCTGCAGCTCTATGATTCAATTCGGGGAATTTGCAAATCGAACAACATTTCAGACGAGGTTGTTCTCGCAGAGGCTCGAGAGGTTGGTGATAGGCACCAATTGGATAACATTGTCGACAACGGAGAGAAATACGGATACGAACTCAAGACAACCCTACTGGAAAAGGCTGCTTTTTTGCTGCAGTGGAACAAGCAGATAATTATCGATAGCATCTTCATAGCGACACGATGTTCATGGCGAATTTTTGTGCCTCGACTCCACGCAATGCATGCAGACGTTTATGAAGTTAAGAAGTATCCCATGATTCATGTCCTCTTCTCGGATACCTACACCGAATACGAAACGGAACGGTGTGCTTGAAACGCGCTCTGCGAGATGCGAGTGAAGAGAAGACACTCAAAACGCGATGTTCTGTGCTGTGGACCATGAAACTACCGGTAGCTTGATTAAACAATTCTTCCTCAAATGGTGGCGAAGATGCTTTGAAGTTGACGTGGAACCTGTGATCTGATTGCAGGATACTTGGTTGCCGTTTAGAAGGAAAGGAACTAGCAATACCATCTTGTTTGACATCCATCTACCATGGACCCAAAATATCGGCTCGACCCATTTTTAGAGTTCCCTTCATTCACTTGGTCTTTGTATACTTGAAAATGGCGCTCTCGTCCTCAAAAGTGGCGGGAAAACGGGATTCGCAAAATCGGTCTCACTATCCCTTTGCCGGCCTGTGCATCGAGTGAAAATGAGTCGTGAGGAGCTGGCACTGGAAACGCAGCTGCTGCTGCAAGAGGTGACGCAGGTGACGCAGCACGCGGCCGTGGAGAGCGTCTTGGAGGCCGCCCACGCGCCGTCTGAGTTCGAGGCCGCCAAAGACGCACTGCTGGCCAAGCTGCGCCGGAAGAAAGAGGCCAGTCGCGCGCAGCAGCAGCAGCTCAACCAGCGGCGCTACGGGCCGCGCCACAGCGAGATGTTGTCGCCCACCAGGGTGCGTATGCAGACGCTCAAGCTGCCGGTGGCGTCGGTGGCCACTGCCTCGTCCAGGAAGAAGCAGGAGATGCTGTCCAAGCTCAAGACGCAGGCCATCCAGCAGGGTGCCCAGCACCTCGCCAAGGTCTTTGGCTATGCGACCTACGAGGAGCACCTGGAGCATTTGAACGAGATCGAGAGGACAAAGATGCAGGAGGACGAGAAGAAGGGGAAGAGGGCGGAAAAAGAGTCGACGCAGGAGCAGGTTGACGAGAAGGAGGAGAGTGACGCAGAGGAGGTGGAGACGGAACAGGCAACTGAGAAGTTTGTGGCTGAGGCGTTTCCTGTGGAGAAGAAGGACGAGCAGGAGAGTGTCAAGGTGGTGAGCCGTCGGAACCGCATTCAGCAGCACGAGGTTGAGGAGGAAGACGGCAATGAAGCAGACAGTGAGCAGGATGATAAGGAGGGCGATGAGGAGGCTGATGAGCCCGTGGAGGATGCTGCAGAGGTTGCAGACGAGCCCATGGAGGACGTTGCAGGTGTTGCCAATGCTGCGAGCAGCACCCAGGAGCAGACTGTGGTGGAAGTTGACAATGGAGAGACATCGAAGCCGGCGACACCGGCCGAGCCGAAGGACAAGGCTGCAGGCTACCGCAGTTTGCTGCGCGCGGAAGCGCTGCAGAACCGCAAACGTAAACGTCTGGTTAGGGGCCGCGGCGACAACTTTGTTGAGTCCGAAGCCGAGGAAGACGAGGAGGAGGACGTCCTCAAGATCGGCGGTCTGGGCGATTTCGGTTTCGGTGTGCCACAAGCCGCTACCCAGGAATCCAAGGAGGCGGAAGAGGAGCGCAACGCGCTCAAGCTTCGTGAAGACGACCTTGATCACATTGTCGATGATCTCTCGGACGAAGAGCGCGCGCAGGAGCAGGACCTGGATGAAATGTTCCGTCGCGAGCAAGAAGACCAGGACCGTCAACAGGTGAAGGAGGTTATGCGCAACGTGAAGGAAGGGTTCGGTCGCAACCGCCGCGCATTCTCTGGTCTGCACTCGGGTTCGGGTGCTCGTGGTAGGTTCAACCTGGATGAGCTCGTCGCTGCTGACGGCAGCAAGTTTGAGGCCGCGCGTCTGGGTCTGCTGGAATCGGACGAAGAGCTAAGCGAGGGAGACGATGACAAGAAGAAGGAAAAGAAGGTGAACGCTGATGGTGAGGAGGAGGAGGACGACGAAGAGGGCGAAATGGAGCGCATGCTGCGTGATCGTTTCATGAACCAGCCGAAGATTTATGTGACTTCCTCCGAGTCTGGAAGTGATGATGAAGAAGAGAATGACGCCAAGAAGGACAACGGCCCTGATGGCGACGAGGTCGAGTCCGATGAGGAGCGCGAGCGACAACAGATGAAGCTCTTTTCGGAGCGTGCGCGTATCAACCGCCGCATGCAGCGTATGAAAGACATGCAGCGTCAAATCGCGCTCGAGAACAACGAAGCCGACCCCACGGTAAAGAGCACCGCTGCAATGCCCAACTTGCTGCTGGAAGAGGACGAGGACTCGCAGGAGCTGATGCACTTGCTGAGCCGGACAGACGTGGACGGTACTCCCGGCAAACAAGCTGCCGGCAACATCTCTACCAAGAAGTCCAGGACAGACCGACCTCGTCCGAAGCTCGGGCGCTTCAACTCTTACGGTGGTATTACGTCTGCCTCACGCAGCTCTTCGTCGTTTAGCCGCGTCGTCGGCCAATGCAAGCTGTTCAGCGCCAACTCGGTACGTGCAACCTCTTTTTGTTGCTAGAGCCATTGACACTCATTGCTCTCGTGTGTTTTGTGTGTTCAGACTGGTGCGGCGCCTTCCAAGGGCTTCGTCTTCACTTCATTTAGCTCCGACAAGGCCGAGGACGGTGGCAACGAAAATGCTGTGCCCAACCACGACGAGGATATGCCTGCTGCGCGTCCGGAGCTCCTCGGCAAGAGCAAGAGCTGGAGCGGCGCCAAGGCAGCAGTAAAGCGCCGCGGCGCCCTCGATGCTGCTACAACTGCCTCCAATAAGAAGCGCAAGAGCGGCGGCCTCTTCTCGGTGCTGTCTTCGTACCAGTGCGTGTCCAGCACGAGCCAGAGCCAAGAGAGTTGAAGTGCTGTGTAGCCATGTTGATGTAAAGTTATTAAGTCCGATTTCAGCCAATCCCTGACGTGCCAGCATGCTGTCGAGCGTAGAAAGGGTTTGTCGAAACATGCCTCAACAAAGTACTATCCCACCACAAAGGTTGTGCATTTGATACAATTTGTGTTTGCACCACGAGAGTCTCCCATGCCACATGACGGGCAATATTCCACTGGCACCGCCAGAATCAATTGACGAGTCAGTTTGAGCTGCTTGGCACAAGCTGCTTGTGCCAAAGCGGCGTGTTTCATTCTCGTGCCGCCATGCCGGCGAGCAGCAACAGCAGCCACCGCGACGCCCGATCCAATGGCAGCAGTAGCAGCGGCTCTGTCGGCTCTGTAGGCTCCGCGACCATCAGCGGCCCGTACCGCGTGGGCAACTCGGATGGCGACTCGTGCTCGTACCACGCGCTGCAGGACGACGCGACCTGCCGTCAGCCGCGCACGTGCTACGAGTGTCTGAACTCGGACGTGGCCGGCGTGAGCGACGGCTGCCTGTTGGCGCCCTCGGGCTTCTGTGAGGACATGACGAGCTACGAGTGGACGCTCGACTACCGCCGCAACACGACGGGCGAGGACCTGAGCGTCACGGGCTGGTACAACTACTTCCCGTCGGCCAATTCCAGCTACTGCGAGCCCACGGACGAGGCTTGCGTGCTCTGCGACGAGCTTGTGAACAACGGCAGCTTGGGTCAGGCCTCGCACTACGGATACAAGACAGACAACGTGTCTACGGAAGTGGAGCGGCAGTTGTGTCTCGGCACGGACGGATGCGTGTGCGTCATGGCCTGCGAGACGGACACCTGGGAGGCCAACATGCCTGCAGAGTGCGACGCGAACGGCAGCGCGTCGGGGAACAATGCATCGGGCACGGACGCCACCAGCTACAGCACCATGCTCATCTTTTACCTCGTGCTGCAGGTGGTCCTGCTGGGCGTGTTCATGTATAGACGCGGACTGTGTCGGCGCATGACACGGCAGAGACCGCCACCACAGCCAGAAGGGCCGTACAACGACGTGAACGCGATCTCGTCCCCGTCGAACCGACTGCGGTTGTCCGGTTGGCGAGCGATGCAGAGCACGTTGATCGAGCGAGAAAAGAAGCAACGCGCCAACCAGCCGCAGTACATGTCCTCGCCTCGGGTCGAAGGCGCAACTTGTCAGGTGGAGGGCCCCACTACTACGACGGGGCAGTCGCTGTCCCCGCAGAGCTCTACGCGGAATAATGACAGCACCCAAGCCGCATATACGCAGGTCCAAGATGGACCGCAAGTTTGCAGCAGACCTCGCAACGACAGCCTCTCGACCACGCAGTCGGCAAGTATCAGCAGCGACGTGGTGGTCGTTGATGGGTCTTCTTATGAGGGAAGTGCAGCAGGTGCTGGAGTCACCAGGGTCGAACGTACGTCGTCTACAGTCGCCATGCTCGAGGCCCGTCGGGACGCCGCATAGAGGGCGGCGGAAGAAGTCTATTATTGCCTGCCTCTCCGTTGGCATTTTTTGTGCGGGCAGCAGCAAGCGTCTCGCGATGGCAACGTTAGATGGTCTATAACTTAATGAACGCAGTGGGGGAACCAACTGAGCCTGACGCCTTTGTTAGTCTCCGCTAAATCCAATATCTCACTAGCGACAGAGAGCAATATTTCGTGCGCGGGTATCACAGCCAAGAATTCATCGCCTGCAATGGAGCGTTGTTCAATCACAAAGTGTCGGGGGCTCCGACTCGGAATCGACGATGGAAGTCCATTTAGCCAGTTTTTGTATGCCTCACGATGTGCCACTTTGAGTCGCGCGTTTCGTCCAGTAACATCCCTCAAATACAGAGTTTCGGCCACTCATATCACTTCAACCTGCATCCAAGAGCGATCAGATGCAGACGTCTGCCTGCTTGGAGCTCCTGGTCGCACTCGATCTCCACTTTCCAACTCGCCCGTAATCGATGGCGTCGCACTGGGGTGGCAATGGCTCGGACGCTGGCGGAAACGATTCCGTCGGTACTTGGAGCTCCAGTCGGTCGAATTCCGACGCAGACACGTGCGCGTACTACGGACTGGAGGACGGGGAGACGTGCTTCGAGCGGCGCAGCTGCTTCGACTGCCTTAATGTGCCCGTGGTCAGCAACCCCGAGGGTTGTGTGCTGTCCCAGTTCGGCTACTGTGAGTCCATGGTGTTCTACGACGCGTCGCTGGACTACCGGGTGACCACAGGCCCGAACGCCGACAGCGGCAGCCCCTACAACTTCAGTGGGGGGCTCTACCACCAGTACCCAGCAGTGAACACGACCTACTGCGAGACCACAGACCCCGCGTGCTTGGAGTGCAATGCCATTGCACTCAATTATTCCGTGCACAACAACTATCTGGCCATGTCCACCAAGTTCTGTCTCGGCGGCTCCGGCTGCGTATGTGTGCTGAGCTGCGAGCCGACGGTCTGGAAACTGCGCACAGTGTCGCTGTGTGACGACTCGAACTCGGCGTCGGACTCGACGTCGGCGTCCAGCTCGGCCTGGAGTCCGTACACGACCAGTCCGTCGGTTATAATTAATCGCACACGCAGCAGCACGAGGTACTTGTACTGGCTGCTGGGCGTCCCCGTGTTCGTTGTGCTTTTGGTAGCGCGCTACTGCATCCGACTGAAATGTAAGCACGGATTGATATTCATGTTTGTGGCTTTTGAGAGGCGGCTGATGATATGATGATGTGGTGGTTTGTAGATCTTGAAATTCGGCGACGACGGTTGTTGCGGATACCGACGCGGTCTCCAACGAATCGGTTACGGTTGTCCGCGTGGCGTGCACTTCACGAAGAACTGATTGACAAACAAACGGGGCCGGTGGCTTCGGTCGCCTTCCACATCGAACCGATTGCAAGGGTGCAGGAAACTTAAGCTATCTGCAGTGGGGAATGGGTGAGCGCAATTGACTGCAGCACGAGTGGAATGCCGCGGTAAGTGATGTTGTGCGCTGTGTTAGGTTGTGACATATAAACCTTTGCTGATGCTTGCAGAGAGGACGAGTCGATAATAAATCCCGGGGGAAACTCCTCGTGTGCGCCGTTCACAATACCTTCTTCACCTTCAACAGCCCGTGCCCATCTTGAATCTGCTTGCACAGGCAAGGCGTATGTGTCTGATACACTTCGTTGGGCAACCCAGTTCAAGCGGGACCCCGGCAGTCCTCTACTTGCTGAGCGTTTTCCAGCTCATTCCCAAATTCGCTGAACAGTGCACAAGACAGGACTTCGTATAAGATGGAGTCCGAAAAAGCTAAGATGATCCGGGGAGAGATGCACAATCTAATGGATGCAACTTTGGCTGCGGATCGACAGGCTGCTCGCCTGTTGACAAGGGGGTTCAACGACTTGATGCCGGGCCAGTATACCGAGGCAGATGTATTGCTCACTCGTCTTCTCAGGGCCAAAGGACGAGACTGCTTCATCGAGAGACCGTTCCACTGCGACTACGGCTACAACATTCGGCTGGGGGATGATGTCTACATGAATGTCGGTTGTGTGCTGCTCGACGTGTGCCCGATCACCATTGGAAACCGTGTTTTACTGGCGCCTAACGTGCAGTTGTACACGGCCAGCCACCCTCTCAACCCGAAGAAAAGGGCCGCAAAACTGGAAACTGGCAAGCCTATCACGATTGAAGACGACGCCTGGATCGGTGGAAATGTTGTCATTGTGCCTGGAGTCCATATTGGTCGCGGCGCGGTGATTGGAGCTGGAAGTGTCGTCACAAAGGATGTGCCTCCGATGTGCGTGTACGCTGGAAATCCCGCCAAGTTCATCAAGAAGATCGATCAGGAGGAGACAGCAGATGCTTCGTAAGGACAACTACGGGCTGGGGACGAGCTACCCGTCGTAAACACGTTTGATGGTTTTGCGTTTTGCATTGGAGCTGTCAGTCTTTTCGTAATGGAAGCTCAATTTTTGGTGTAGCTCGTATACATCATACGAGTTGAGCATCAAAATTACGGCTTGTGGCAAATCAATCGGGAATTGCTGTTGTTGAAGCTCATCTCACCACAAATTTGAGATGCACATGCTCGGTACTAGTATTCGAGAGCGATTTTCGGCCGCATCATCAGAACGCGGTTACCTTTGTGTGAACCTCGCGATGCAAGCATTTGCCCTCCACGTTCCTCACTCCACAGCTTTAACAAGCACAATGGACACCTGTTTCGAGAGGGTCTCAGGTTCCTTGGCTTAGTTCATGCCATTAAATTGCCGCAAGAACTTGCGCACTGCGCGCTTCTGGGAGCATGCCTTAGATCGATCACACTCGAAGATAATTTCTCAATTGGCGGCAGTTCTTTCATTTCTACTGGAGTGCGTATTGGTCATGGCAAGCTGGTTGTGCGACAAAAGGAGGTTCCCTCAATGTGCGTTTACTCTGGCAACCAGCCGAGCTCAACAAGAACACGAAGTCACGCACTACGAAGTGCTTAAGTGCAATGTTAGTGGTCGCCGGATTTTAACAAACGAGAACAAAGTTTTAGAAGCAGTTTGGTTTTCGCGTTTGTTATCCCAAGAAATGTTGCAATCTCAGTGACCAAGAACCTTGCAAGCACTTTAGTTGCTTTTGGGGGCTTGCTTTGGTTCAATTTTCTTGATGAACTTGGCTGGATTGCCCGCGTACACACACATCGGAGGAACGTCCTTCGTGACAACGCTACCGGCTCCGATCACCGATCCGCGCCCGATGGTGACTCCAGGGACAACGACAGCATTGCCGCCAATCCAGACGTCGTCTTCAATTGTGATCGGCTTACCAACCTCAATCCCCGACGAACGCACCTCGGGATCAAGGGGGTGGCTGGCAGTGTACAGCTGCACGTTTGGGGCAATCAAGACACGGTCGCCGATAGTGATCGGACACCCGTCCAGAAACACACAGTTGAAGTTCATTTGGACGTTGTCTCCCATGTGGATGTTGTAGCCGTAGTCGCAGCGGAAGGGCATCTCGACAAGGCAGTCTTTGCCCATGACGCCGAAAAGCTCCCTCATCACCGCTTTTGCCTCGGGACTCTCTGCTTGCGTCATGTCGTTGAACTTTTTTGTAAGCTCGCGTGCTGCATATCGATCCTCTGCCAAAGTCGAATCCGCTGCGATGAACAGGTCTCCGCGAATCATCTTGGCCTTTTCGGTGTCCATCTTGTGGTTTGCGGTGCTGCAGGTAAATGCGTGAATGGGAAGAACTCTCATGGTACCCAACCACAACCACGTCTGCATTGCTTGCAGGATACCATGAGGACACGCGTCGTGAGGCGAGGCCAACAAAGCCGCGACAGAACTGTACGGTTTTACTCAAAAATCGTCTACAGAGTTTCATGTTGGACGGGAACCTTTGACGACAACATCAGAATTATGCATTGAGAAGGACGAGAGATGTTAGGAGAGTCGTGAAAGAAGTTGGCACGGCCACCACGTCACAACCAGCGCCACTAACTGCATAGGACTCCTGTCGGCAGCATTACATGTAATAGTAAGCAAGAGATCATTCAAGTAACCTTTTGCAGATGAGGTGATGCTGTCATCAATGATGAGATTTTGTTCAGTTTGACGAGTTCTCCGGGTTAAGTCTTTTGAAGTCGCCTCGTGCGGATTTTCAGAGCACGACACGTGGCGTGGGATATGTTGTTGCTTGCTCGCAATGGGACGATAGCCTGTCGATAGGCAGCACCAGCTCCATGGAGGAGCTCCGATCATTTCTCATTTCCCCCCAACGGTCACCAGACAAGTAAGTGCAACACGATGGAGGCCGAAAGGGCCAAGATGCTGCGCGGTGAGCTCTACTTTTCGGCGGACCCAGCTTTGTGCAAGGAGCGAAAGGAGACTCGCAAGCTGGTCAAGAAGTACAACGACCTCGATGATGCCGAGACTCAAGAGGCCCAAGACATTCTCACCAAGCTGGTCGGAGCCATGGGACGTGAATGCTTCATCGAGATGCCTTTCCGCTGCGACTATGGGTCCAACATCCGAATGGGCGACAACGTCTACATGAACTTCAACTGTGTGCTACTCGATGTGTGCCCGATCACCATTGGAAACCGTGTGATGTTTGCGCCAAACGTGCAGCTGTACACGGCAACGCACCCGCTTGGACCCAAGACACGGGCTTCTGGCTACGAACTGGGGAAGCCGATCACCATTGAGGACGATGTCTGGATCGGCGGCAACGTGACAGTTGTTCCTGGAGTTACCATTGGCCATGGCGCAGTGATTGGAGCTGGCAGTGTCGTGACGAAGGACGTCCCCCCGTTGTGCGTGTACGCTGGCAACCCCGCCAAGTTTATCAAGAAGATTGAAGAAGAGTAGAGCAGAGGACGCGTGCTCTTTCTTCCGGTACGTTTTCAAACGCTTGTAAACCTCTCTTTCGGCTGCTAACGTCGGCATACTTGCTCTATCCGTCTGCTGTTTGACATTTGCAGTGACACGAGAAACGTTGTGGTGGTCTATTGTAAGAAGCATACTGCATCGCAGTCCCTGTACTAGATGAAGCTAGCCTCCTTTTCAGCTGACGCAGCAGACTTGGCTAGCTGGTCAAGCAAACTCTTCACGCTCTTCACACGCTTCTTCAGCAACGTCCGTGTCTTTGGATCAGGTTCGCCACGGAAGCTTGTCAAGTGCTGGTGAAAGAACACAGCGAGGCCGTCGATCGTAAGCTGGGCTTTCTTCGTCTGCAGCAAGCGCTGGAATGCCTGAGCCATCTCGAGCTCGCTTTCCACCTTGAGGATTTCCTCCATTAGGACCCGCAAGAACAAAATGCTCTTCTCTTCTAGCTGCGTGAAGTCGATTACCTTCAGGCACGACAGCGATAGGCTGCTGCTCAAAATCAACCCAGCCAGCATCTGCGCCTGATTGTACAACCTCCGCGGCTTCAGCGACTCTATCTGCTTGAAAATATCCCAGAACGCGAGCTGGAATGTGAACTTGTACCGCTGGTCCATCTCGCACAACTTCTCAGCCAGCACCAGGTAGTACTTGTTGAACTTCTTCTCCTGTCCACAGCAGTGCAGTAGAACGCGGACAATTTCACGCTCCTGCTTCTCCTTCAGGTGTAGCTGCAGAAGCCGCTCGTAGGCGTCAAAACAGTCACTCGCGCCCATGACAGCCACGAAGATTTTCTTGCGGACATCCGTGTTCATGTGTTGTTTTTCAGCGTGTTTCAAAAGCCGATCCTTCTCGCGCACAGCCTCATTTGCAGCTTCGTCATTTGCAGCGTCATCGGTGGACTTCGGCTGCTGGTAGCCGACCCACGTGCCACCAACAATCCACCAACGACCATCTTCGTCAGCGTTAAGAAGTTCATGCAGAGACACACGCAGAGGGTTGTTGGTGTTTCCACAGCGAGTCTTCACACGACCAAGCCACTTCTTCAACGACGAGACATCCAAAGCGCCACCACCGACACCACCATTTCCTCCAGCGTTACGACCCTTACCCTTCGACGACTTCTTGAGGTCGTAAATGAGGTCCAGGATGAATCGAACGCGCTCCTCGGGTTGCCTGCCGCTATCCGCTTGTTGTCCCTCGCCCACTTTCTGCTGTACAGAAGCAACCATCTGACGCAATGCGTCAGCATCATCTGCACGAAGCTGAGCACCACCAATCTTCAGGAGCTGATGGATGAGCTCAATGTCGGTGGACGAGAAACTATCCACGAATGCTCGGAAGAGGTCGTACACAAGCGTACAATGCACGACACCGAAGTTGTACAGTGTCATGACAAACAGCATCAGGTTCACAGGCACCTTAGATGTTCGGCCAGTGTCATCGTCACCATCGTCCTGCTGTGTGCCCGCAGACTCGCTGAATTGCCGTTTCTCCTCCTCCACGCTGTCCGTGAGCTTGCGCACCAACTTCTCCACAAAGAAGCCTCCAACTTCACTGCCGATGCTGTGGTACAGAGCTGCTACGAGAGCGCCACCAACCTTGATAAGTGGTGCCATCACTTGTCGTGGGTGGCACGTTATCTGAAGCAATTTCTCGAGCAGGATCTCGTTCACGAGGGACCGTCCATTTTCACGGTAGATTTTCTCCATCTCCAGAGCGACTGACCTAGTTATTCATTCATGCACAGTCAGTATCACATCAAACTTAATCAAGGTCACAATGAGTTGACGTACTCCATGTTGGACTCGGAGATACGGTTGAGTTGACCATTGATACGACGCGTCAACTCTCGCATGGCCTGCTCGTCCATCTGCGACGGCTTGACTTTTTCTGTGACTGCTGCTGCAGCAGCAGCTTCGGCCTCAGCTTGGAGCTTGCGGCGAAGGTGGGGTGGGAGGTACGCCGATGGCTTCTTGGACCCATCACTAGCCTTAATGACTGGCCGGCCGTAGATGTCTTCTTCGATGACGGCCTTGTCTTCCTGCTCGTCTTCCTCCGCATCGTCTTCCGCTCCTCCTTCGTCACTCTCTTCTTCCACATCAACCTGATCTTCTTCGTCGTCGCTACCCTCCTCAGTCTTGCTCCGCTCTTCCTCACTTTCGCTTTCATCCCTGCTGGAAGTCTCCTCTGCATTAGCAGCGGCCAACTCCTGGTTTCGCATGGCATTGGCGCGAGCTTCCTCATTGTCCTCATCGTCCTCTTCCTCGTCTGAATAAAACTGCGAGAGATCTTCATCATCCTCAGACTCAGACTCATCCGTCGGCAGCTCGTCCATCCCCTTCAGAAACTCGGCGTCCTCCGCCTGCAACAGCTCCATTTCACGCCGAGTCTCCTCATCCATCTCCATGTCTCCGATATCACTGCCGGCCTCCGATCCCTCACTTTCATCCTCCTCGCTCTCTTCCTCTCCATCGCTTTCGATGTCCGCATCATTATCAGCAACAGTGGCGTGCTTGGTCGCCTTGTTCGACTTCGGCTGCCCCTTCACCACCCTACCAAATTTCAATCATCAGTCCTTATTCCCACTCCTCACGGTTACCAAATCGCAGTCTTTTTACTCTGAAATGTGGTCCAGCTCCGACAAAAAGTCCACGAAGTCTTCACCCAAGCCGTCCTTCGAGAACTCTCTGGCCGCAATAAAAACAACGAAAAGTCAGCAACCAATTATCCCCGCAATACTCCAACGTAGCAGGACTTCTCACTTCTTTAGTTTCTTCATGGCCGACTCCGCCTTACTCGACGACGATGATCCGAGTCCCAGCTTCGCCTCCAGGGCCTTGATCTCCTTGTCTTCTGTACTCAGTGACTGCGGTTCACCTACAAAACAGGACCGCATCATCAGCCTCATAACCTAAATGTCACAACAACAAAATAAAATCTCACCATTCTGCTGGCTCGCAGCTTCCGCCAAAAACTCGTGGAATTTGTTGGTGATTCCGCCTCCGCCTCCTCCGCGACTCGCTTTTACTGTTTTCTTAGCGTGGAACGCGCGCGTCTTGGAGATTTTCTCGGGAGCGGGCTCCTTGCGCTGGCGCTTGTTCTTCTGGCGCTTCTTGTCCTCGCGCTCCTGCTTGCGCTTGGCCTTGCGCGTCGCCGCCACCTTGCCTGCCATCTCAAACGCAATTTGGACAATTTGGACACTGGCCAGTGATTACCGGTGATTCCACTAAGTTCGAATATCCGATTATCAGATCGGATACTGCCGTCGGAAGGATATATGACGAGACGACTGCGGCGCGGCGACAGCGCGGCGCTCTTCGGGCTGATATGGGCGGTCTCGTGTGTGTTCCTCGTGGGACTACGCTTCTCCTCGCGGGAAGTCGCCGTCTCCACCGCCAAATCGCACCTAAAACCGGATATTTTCGATCCGAAATGGACGTCTGTGAATAATTGGGAAGCGGACGGGAAAACGACGCTGTCGCTGGTGGAATCGCTGCCCGTGGGGGATTTTTCCCTGTCGTCGGCCGTTCCGCAGACATTTGAGGCTCTGACACGCCACGTACGCGCCGCTAAAACGTGCATTGACCTCAGTGCCATGTATTGGAACCTGCTCGGACAAGAGGACCGCAAAGTGTTTTCCGACTCGGAAATGGAGAAATTCGGCGCGGAGCGAGGGAAAATTCTTCTAAATGCGCTGCGGGATGCAGCGGCTCGAGGTGTGAAACTGAGGGTTTTAACAGTGAGCCAGAGTCCGAAGGAGGGTGTTTTAAAAGAGGATGAATCCTCGTGCACCGAACTGCCTGACGAGGTGCAGATGTTGGCGGATGCAGCGCCGCAAAATGTTGCCGTGCGGTGCTGGAGTGGCCCGGAATGGTATGGGAGTGGGATTTTACATCAGAAAATGTGGGTCTTTGATGCCCGTCACGTGTACGTGGGCAGTGCCAACATGGACTGGAAGTCGTTGGCTCAGGTGATGGAGGTGGGTGTGATTATGGAGAATTTGCCACCGACGTCAGCGGTGATTCGTGATATGCAGAAACTGTTTGAGACTTGGTGGATGTTCGCATCGCCCGAATTGTTACCTGCTAAGACGGCGACGTATTTTTCGGGAAAATTCCAGCGTGAACTACAAGTGCCGGCGTGGTCGCTGTATCTGCCGGAGGGTTCGAGAATGGAGGATCCGTTTCAGAAGGCGGGGTTGACGTCGCTGGGTAATATTTCTCATCAATTGCAGACGCCGTTTAGTACACGCTCGGCGGAGAATACAACAGAAAATGAAAAAGTATCGTCGACGGCTGCGCAGATGTTTGTTGCGGCTGCGCCTTTGGAAGCGACGGCTGCGCGCTCGCGCGCTTTTGACGAAGACGCACTGGTGTACACGATCCAATCAGCCAAATCTTTTGTGAGTCTTAGTGTCATGGACTTTGCACCGTTCTCGATGTACACGCCCGGTCCTCTTCACTGGCCAGCTCTCATAGATGCGCTGCTGGCCGGGGTGTACAGTAAGCCCGGACTGCAAGTGCGTCTACTGATCAGTCAGTGGCAACATACCAGCCCTCAAATACTGGAGGCACTTGCCACGTTGAAGAAGGAGGCCGAGCTTTGTCAACACTTACATGCTCGGTGCTCCGGGAGACTTGAGATTAAGATTTTCCGTGTTCCTGGTTGGCAAAACACCACTTCCACCGCTAGTACGAAGGCTACATGGCCTTCGTACACTCGCGTAAACCATGCCAAGTACATTGTCACCGATACCCGTGTAAATGTGGGCACGAGCAACATGGAGTGGGGATACTTTTACACCACAGCAGGAGCGAGCGTCAACACCAACCACGAACTGACACGAAAGGCTCTCGAAAATGTGTTTGAGAGGAACTGGAACTCGAGCTATGCCCAGTCGCTGGAAGAGGTAATGGCAGAGATTTCGTAAGATCTGTCGAGATCGTGTATGGTTGTCTGCACCGACTAATTAACGCAAGAAAATAAATATTCATTCGTAGGTGCACGCAGCTCTATCTACTTTAGTCGTTTAGCTTAATTGCTCCTCGTTTTCCATTGTCGCCTTCTTCTTCCTCGTCATCACCGTCGTCGTCGTCGTCGTCTGCGCTTTCATCTGTGTCACCTGCAGCGTCAGAAGCGCTATCTTCTTCCTCGTCTTCTTCGTCCCCGTTAGGACGGGTGCTGGGATCGTATACATTCACAAGTTGTGCCATACCGCCGTCGACATGTGAGGCAATGTGGCAGTGCGCGAAAATGCTGCCAACCATGTATTCGCGCGGCGTAAAGCGGACCTGCACACCTCCACGAAAGAGCGGCAGGGTATCACGCCATTCACCTACATCGAACATTACGCCGTCTGGGTCGGTGTCATCATCCATGTCTGAGACTTGGAAATGCGTCGAGTGGATGTGGAAGGGATGGCTCATCGTGCGGCAGTTGCTAGACTTGGATTTCTTCGCATCCAGATCACAAGGTTTCGCGGCAGATTTTCGGTAGTCTCTTACCGAAAGTTCCCATTGCTGCAACTCATTTACGGGCATCGAGTAGTTGATGTTTGAGAGATCAAGTTTTTCGTGGTTGACGCCGTAGGTGATGCCCTTGTCCATCCAAACCGAGAACTCAAAGCCGTATTTGTTGCTTTCAGGGATTGCTAGAGCATGCTTGGCGCTTCGGATTGTATCCTCCATGTATGAAGGTCGCTTCGGCAGCGCCGAGGGGAGATGCATGGCCTCAGCAATGCTTTCGCTATCATCTTCACCACCAGATTTGTCTTCCTCTTTGTTGACCTTGAGCTTTACAATCTGCTGGGATGGCACACGGTGCTGATTCACAAGGCCTAGCAGTCTATTGCGCGAGCTCGCACTGTCTGTTTCGAGGTAGAATTCACCCAATTCGCCACACATGACAGCCACATCCGCTCGCCCTCCTGGCGGAATGACAACTACATCCTTCGCCTTGGGTTTGTCGAAATAAATGCCGTCCATTGCTAGCACTGTCAGGTCGCAGTTGCTGTCGCGGGTAGTCACTATCTCCGCCACATTGTTTGCGATTGCGTTCACGAAGCGCAGACGCTTGTATTCACTCACATCAAGATTCAAGGTCGGCAGGTATTGTCCGTTCACGTACACGGTAGGAAGCGAGGTGTCGTTCAAGGGCACGTCCGCGTCGTCCTCGACAATTTCAAGGTCAGTCGACCAAACCTGCTTCACCTCCTCTCCACCCTTGCTACCCATGTGCCGCGAAAGTCTCCTCGCAGAGCTGAATTTGTTTTCCAGCGCATCTTGCAGATTGTCGTACATATTGAAGCAGTCTTCGACGCAGATCGCCTGCAGAATCATGACAAAGTCTTCCATGGCAGCCAACTCAGTCGGGAAATCTCCTGGTCGATCCGCCACAACGAGAGCACCTGCCATCATCCCATTGAGCTGCGAGTTCACGACTCCGTGGGTGTGTGGATGGTACCAAAACGTTCCTGCCGGGTGGTCCGGACGGATGTCGTACGTGTACCTCCGCTGACCGCCCGGTTCCACATTGGGCATCACATTGTCTGCGGACCCCACTGGCGGCACATGCATCCCATGCAAGTGCAAATTGGTATTGTTACTGCTGCCAGCCTCCAACTCGTTGGTCAGCGTGACGACCAGTCGGTCTCCTGGACAAACCTTGATCGTTGGCGCTGGAATTTGTCCGTTGTATGACCGCGTGTTGAAATCCACATAGTCGCTCGTGAACCGCTTGGGCTGCACCGACAGGTTGATGCGGAGCTCGCCCGTCCTGGTCTTGACTGTGGTTTGGTCGCCCAAAGCTGAGGAGCTACCGGAGCTGGAGCTGCTGAGCTTGGCCCATTGCTTGGCACACTCGGACTGGTACAGGGCCGGTTGGCGCAGTAGGTGGTAGTCGTGATCGCCGCTGACCACCGCAATGACGATGGAGAGAAGGAACCCCTGGAGGTAGACGGAGAGACGCATGGCACCAGCACCGACCGAGCGACTTGGGCAATGGGACGGACACCGGCAAAGGCGCGGGACACGTCAGATCTCCCCCATGATCGGCTAACAGCTGGCAAAAGTTCAGTTTATTCGTGCGTTTCGGTGCGTCTACACCTCCGGGACTGTGGATGTCCATGGCGAGGAAGTTCTCCTTTAGGCTCGCTGTCGGTGCCACAGCCTGCTTCATCTCTGTGGTGGTTGTTGAAAGTTTGTTCATTGTTGCTGCGCTTTCGAGCAACCGCCGCAACGCAAAGGAGTGCGACTGATCCGGTGTTCGTTGTCTGCTCTTGAACGGATGGACGCATGGAAAACTTTGTGTCATGAGAACGATCGATTGAAAGCATTTATTGATACTACGTTACACCTAATGACAAGCCCACTTATGCGTGGAAGGTCTCGCCAGCAGCGCGGTTCTCTACAAGCGGGGCAGCCAAGCAGGCCTCGACGTAGCCAGCGCGAATGACAAAGTCGCCGAACTTCTCACCGTCGTTGCGGTGCTCGGCGTAATCCTTGATAATGGGCTCGAGCTCCTCCAGAATCTGCGCTTCGTCCACAGCTTCCTTGTAGAGCTTGTTGAGGCGGTCGCCCGAGAAACCTGCACCGAGGTACAGGTTGTAGATCCCTGGGGAGCGACCCACGAAGCCGATCTCGCCCAGGTACGGACGACCACAGCCGTTGGGGCAACCCGTCATACGGATCACAATCGCGTCGTCGCGCAGCCCGTTCGCCTCTAGCATATCCTCGATCTTGGTGATCAGCACAGGCAGGTAGCGCTCAGCCTCAGCGAACGCGAGCCCGCACATAGGCAGAGCAGCGCAGGCGATCGAATTCAGACGCATGCCAGAGTAGTTGTCATTGCCGAACTTGTACTTCTCCATGAATGCCTTGATCTGCGGGATCTCCTCCTCCGATATGTTGCCCAGGCTCAGGTTCTGGTTGCCCGTAAGGTGAAACTCGACGTGCGGGAACGCCTTGGCCAGCTCGCGCAGACCCGTACGGATGCCGGTTTCCTTGGTGTCCTTGATACGACCGCCCTCGACGAACATGCCGTAGTGGTACTTGCCGTGCGAGTTCTTGATCCAGCCGAAGCGGTCACCGTTTGAGAGCAACTTGTGCTTGCGCGGTTCCTGCAGTTTGTAGCCCAGGCGCTTCTCCGTCTCGGCACGGATCCACTCCAGGCCGTGGTCCTCCACGGTGTATTTGAAGCGAGCGTGCTTGCGGTTCACACGGTCACCGAAGTCGCGCTGTAGAATCATGACCTTCTCAGCCACATCCTTGGCCTGCTCCGGCGTGCAGAACGCCATCACGTCGGCGAGACGCGGGAACGTCTTCTTGTTGTTGTGGGTCATACCCATGCCACCACCCACGCTCACGTTGAAGCCGACCAGCTTGTCTTTCTTCAGGATAGCAATGAAACCCAGGCAATTAGCGAACACGTCCACGTCGTTCGATGGCGGGATTGCGATAGCGATCTTAAATTTTCGTGGCAAATACGCCTCGCTGTAGAACGGCTCGAAGTCCTTCACCTCACCGCCAGCGACCATCTTCTTGTCAAGCCAGATCTCGTGGTAAGCACTCGTCTTCGGGGTCAAGTGGGCCGAGATGTCACGTGCGATACCAAGGATTTCCTGGTGGGTTTCCACAGAGCACGACGGGTTCACGGTAGCCATCACGTTACGGTTCACGTCACCACAAGCAGCGAGAGAGTCCATCAGCACACGGTTGATGCCCTGCACAATAGGCTTCAGGTTCCACTTGAGAATACCTTGCAGTTGGTACGCCTGGCGAGTGGATAGCTTGATGTTGCCGTTCGCGTGCGAGTCGGCAAGCTGGTCGATCATCAGGTACTGCTCGGCAGTCGACACTCCACCGGGAACACGCACACGAATCATGAACGAGAATGCCTTCTCCTTCTTCTCCAGACGCATCTGCTCGCGCAGGTCACGGTCGTCCTGCTGGTAGATGCCGTGGAACTTTGTAAGCTGCGTGTCGTCCGCGGCAAGAGCCTTGGTCGTGCGATCCTCGAGACCCTCAGCCACCGTTCCGCGCAGGAAGTTACTTTGCTGCTTGATCTCTTCATTCGTGCGCTGTTTCTTCTTCGTGCCCTGGTGCAGGTTCACCACGTCCGTAGGAATGCCAATCTGCTCCCACAACTGCGGCTTCCACGACTCAAACTGAGTCATTGGACCATCCTCATCCTGATCGTCGCCCTTAGCAAGATCCACAATGCGCTTGGCGCCAAGCTCGCTCAGCTTAGCGTCAAGATCCACAGGAGCCTTACAGAAGTAGTGTTTCTCATCCTCCCGAGGCCAGTACATGCTGTCACCCATACCAAACACAGCGTATTGCAGCGGAAGAGTCGAGCTGAAGCCCGAAAGTTCACCCCAGAACTCTTTGCCGTTGCTGGGGAACTCACCCTGGCCAGCAGTAGAGCAGACGAACACAACGTAGGCGTTCTCATCGTTGGCTTCATCCAGCAACTGGTCGATGGCCATCTCGTTCATGTCCATCTTCTCGACGTTCTTCAGGCCAAAGTTCAGGGCGTCCTCCTCGAGCTTCGAAGCGAACTCGTCTGCGTGACTGTTGTCCGAGCCAACAAGCAGCCACAGCTTGGTGTCCACCTGCCACGGCTCCTGTTGCTGGCCACCGAAGCCGTTCAGAAGAGCTTCGAAGCTGGTCTTCAGCGCCTGCTGGCCAATCTGCTCGTACTTCTCCGTGACCGAGGTGGTCGTGGGGGCTGTCAGAGCCTGCTTTGCGAACAGACTCAGCTGGTTGTTGCGCTGCAGGAACGTCAGCAGCTCCTTCTTGATGCTGGGGGACTCGAGTGAGAAAGCCTTTTCGCCCTCCACATCCTCTAGAAGAGGATTGTAGCGATACAGAGGCCAGTAGCCACTCGACACAGCCTCCTTGGTCTCCTGCTCCATGTTGTTGGCACTTGGAGCGTAAGCAAGCACAATCGAAGGGCCGTCAAAAGCATCAGCCTCGTTCAGCGCACGCAGCACCTGCGAGTACGAGTCGTATAGAGCAACAGACGCGACGTATGCATTTCCATACTGCATCGCGTACAGGCCAAGGTCGCGCTTGCGGTTGCTCTTGGAGACCGCGTTCATCGGCTCCGTGTCGAGGATAAGGAGGTTGACGTTCTCACCGCTGGCAAGCACCTGATGCACACCCGAGGCACCGACATCGCGCGAGAACTCCTCGCTGCCGAGGATCCACTGGCTGAGCGGCGCAAAGTACTGCTTCATAGCGTAGATCTCCGCAAGGACACCCCCCTGGTGCTGTTCGTTCTCGAGAAGAATGGTGATCTCGTTCGCAAGCTCGTCGTGCTTGGGCTGCTTCTCGGACCACTGAACGAGGCACTCGAGCAGGCGCTGCGACACAATGCTCTTCGCGTGCTCACCCGCAACAAGCGCCTTGACCTTGTCCTTGAGCTGCTGGCGCTTGGACAAAATGCCGAGGTGAACGCCGAAGCCAAACTCGCCGTTCTCAAGGGCCACGTTGTCGTCCACCGTCTTGTCCTGCGCTTTCCAGACCGTCTCAGAGTGCACAAGGTTCGCAATCACGGCACGCTTCTCGAACAGCTGCAGCAGCATCTTGACGTAGGGGGCTTCAAAGCCGTCCTTCGACGACACATACGAGTTCACGAGTTGCGTAGTC
This sequence comes from Phytophthora ramorum, assembly GCF_020800215.1. Taxonomy (NCBI): domain Eukaryota; phylum Oomycota; class Peronosporomycetes; order Peronosporales; family Peronosporaceae; genus Phytophthora; species Phytophthora ramorum. The sequence continues at coordinate 1,086,505 of NW_027150659.1, forward strand.
GCCGACTTCTTCGCGTGAAGCTCCTCCGTGGCAGACGGGGAGGCAACAACGAAGCCGGTCTGTAGTTTATCAGCGGCAAGATCTTCCACCAGAGTGCGTGCAGTCACAACGTCGAACACTGACTCGTTCACGTTGAAGGCGTACTTGCCGCCTATGACTGTGGGCACCGGTTTGTTCTGCCAGTCCTCCGACTGGAAGGAGCCCAGTACATCCATAAACAGCGGCTCCCCGACGTTGGTGGCGTCGTCCATGCGGTCTAGGACGGCAAACTTGGTGGCCGTAGCGGGGGCAACGCTCAGGAAACTCTTTGTAGACCACGGACGGAACAGACGCACCGAGATAACGCCGACCTTGGCTTTCCAGTTTGTGTAAAGCGACTCGACCGCATCCTTGACGACGCTGGAGGCCGTGCCCATGACCACGAGCACCTGCTCGGCGTCTGGGTGGCCAAAGTACTCGAAGAGCTGGTATCCCTTCTTGGCGAAAACCTGCTTGATGACGTCCTCTACGACGTCAGGAACGGCGTTGTATTTGGCGATGCACTCTGGTGAGACCTGGAAGTAGAGCTCGGCGTCATCGGTGTTGTCTGCCACGCCTGACTTGCTCAGCACAAGCTGGCGGAACTCGGGGGCCTCCGAGGCGTTCTTGAGGCCGATGAGGTTGGCCAGGTACTCGTAGTCCACGAGCGCATTGTTATACTTGGTGGCAGTCGAAGCCACTTGCTGCTCCAGGTCGTTGTGAGTCATCTCGCCGTCGTACACGTGCAGAAACGGCACGTTGGCACGCAGGGACGCGACGTGCGCGAGCAGCGCCATGTCCTCGGTCTCGGTGGCGTTGAGCGAATTCAGGATGACGAAGCCGGTCTGGCGCACGGCCATGAGGTCCGAGTGCTCGCGCGCCACGACGTGGATGACAGCGGGCAACTGCGCGCTGCTGAGCTTGTACATAGCGGGCACCATCTGCAGCAGCGCCGAGGGCGAGGATGCGAAGAGGGTGACGAACTGGCCGCGCGCGGCGGCGGCGTAGGCGCGCTCGATGAGCTCCTGGCCCACGGCGCCCTCCTCGACCTTGCCCACCTGGTCGAACACGTTGCGGCGTGCGCTCACGATGTACTTTTCTAGCGCCGAACCGAAGGGCACGGGCTGCACCAGGTACGAGAAGTCGCTGAGCGCGTAGGCCACGTGGCTCACGGCCTCTTCCACGGCGGGCGTGTACGGCGGCATCCTGTGCGTGTATGTGTACACAACCGACGAGGAGTGGTGGTCACTTGGCACTTGCGCGACGGCGTGCGGAATGGTGAGTGCAGTCGAAGCGCGGGCGCTCACCACCCGAACCGCAACAAGATTGCCGCTGACGCAGGGCAGCGCGCTCCCCCGATTCAGTGACAGAGGTACTGACAGATGGTGTGCCGGCTATGTCGAAACGGCAACCAATGAAAAAGGGCAATGGGACGGCGTCACGGATTCCACCAATCAGCGAACGCAATCGAGCCGACGCGCTTCCACGTGACCTGCGAGAACGAATGCTGCACCTTGATGCGTCAGGACCTCGCAGACCCGATATCGGCGCGCCTGCTCGCCCCTGTATGTGTGCGTGATCGGGCTGATTGGACGAAGTTCGTCCGCAACACGAGTCGGTAATCGCCGCGTTTGCGCTTGAACGCGCTCCTCTCGCTGCGGCGGGGCGAGCAATCGAGGGCGAGATTCGAGTTGAAGTTTTGCTGCGCGCGACTGATCATAGTACCTACAGCAGATGTCCAATTTAGCGCCCATTTCCTTAGTCGCCCAATGACTTGATCTTGTATTGCAGGAGGTCTGGATTAACTTATTTCTGATTGGCTGCAATGCTTGATCCAAATGAAGTGGACCACAAGGTTAACGTCATCCAATGGGCTGTCTCGGGCTCGTTTACGTTTGACCCGTTCGCATCTCTTGGCGGGCCACGCACGAGAGGCAACATGCCATTCTTCATTGTACTCGGCGCCACCACCTGCCTGTCCCAAGCTCCCACGCCAGCCGACCGACAATGTCCACTACCAAGGGCAAGATGTTGCTAGTGGGCGCTGGCCCGGGCGACCCAGAGCTACTGACACTCAAGGCCTACCGCGCGCTGCATCAGGCCGACCTCGTGCTGGCCGACCGCCTCGTGCCCGCCGACATTCTCGAGATCGCCACCTGCGAAGTGCGTGTGGCGCGCAAGCGCTGCGGTAAGGCTGACCTTGCGCAGGCCGAACTGGACGCCTGGGGCCTCGAGGCGCTCGCGCAGGGCAAGTGCGTCGTACGCCTCAAGAACGGCGACCCGTTCATGTACGGCCGCGGCGGAGAAGAGGCCGTGATCTACTCCGAGGCCGGCTTCGACGTGGAGGTCATCCCGGGCATCTCCAGTTCGCTCTCGGCGCCTGCGAGTGCGGGCATCCCCGCCACCATGCGTGATGTGGCTGACCAGGTGCTCGTGTGCACGGGCCACGGCAAGCAGGACCGCTTCCCGGACCTGCCCGAGTACTGCGACCACCGCACGACAATCTTCCTCATGGCCATCGGCCGCATCGAAGGACTCACTCAGGCGCTGCAGACCGAGCGCGGATACCCAAGCGACATGCCTGCGGCGATTATCCACGCGGCAACTATGAGCGACGCGTCCACGATCCGCAGCACGCTGGGCGAGATCGCTGTCGAGGTACGCCGCCGCTGTATCGATCCGCCCGGAACGCTCGTGCTGGGCAACGTGGTCAACGCGCTGACCTACCTCAAGAACTACGACGCCGTGCGGGGCGTTGACTTCAAGCCCGAGAGTGCCGCCAAGTATACGATCTCATACGCGCCGCTTTCGAGCCTCCCAGCGATTGATCTGGGCGAGCACATCGTGCTGAACGCCAAGACCAAGCGTCCAGAAGTTTTTGGCTTCGACCTGTCGATCATGAGTGTGTTCATGGTGCTGCTGGCATTGGCGTCGGTGGTGTACTCCGTCGCATCGGGCGTAGTCAGCACCCAAGCGTAGGCTGTATTTAATAACGTTAATCCATTCCATGGTAAAAGATTGTTTCTAGATCAGAGTTTGTTGTCTGGAACTTCGAGACAGGGAGTTTGCGCGCTAAAGCACCACCGGAACAGGGTGGGTTCCTTTACTTCCACGGGACACGAAGCATGGCCATGAGTAGGGTCAACTGAACGCCTCAAAGGGCCGCACGCATTGAATTTAATTGCGCCGACAGGTATGACTTGCTCAGCGCAGGTGGAGTAGTTTGTAATACGCTGGTACTCGATTTGCAGGACACCGCCAAAGACGGTCGCAATAAGAGCGCCATTGTGGTGTTTGTTTGCTGCCAATCGGCTGAAGACTTGTCGAGTATGCAGATCAGCTTCGTGGGTGTAACGATCTGGTTGAGGCAGTGGAGCTGTGGTGACCAACGGGCGAGAGTGCAAATTGGCACGTTGAAGCCAATTTTGTGATATGGCTACATTGAAGCGGACTAAATTTGTGATTTTGGTCTAAAATGCGTTTCTTATTTTTCATCGCCATGGACTATTCAACAGAGAAAGAGGGGATCAAGCGCAGGAAGGTCATGAGCACTGAGGTTTTCGAGACGCCCGAGCCGGAGGTGGCTTTCCAGCCGTACGCGCCAGCGAATGCGTCCGCCCGCCATGTGCGCGCAGGCGCCGGCACCAGTCCAGAAGCCGAGGGCCATTTCCACGACAAGGTACGCTGCCGCAAGCACTACCGGTAGGATCGATGAAAATCTTGTACTTATTTTTTTGTAATAATGCGAGCAGAGCTCGATGGAGCTGGACGAGGAGGAGCTCCCGGCCACGCAGGCCTTCGAAGTTTTCATGGGCAAAGTTTACAGTGCGTCGCAATGCCCAAAAATCTACGACGCGGAATATTTTACTGAAATGTTTATTTGTTGGGCATTATGCAGAGCCCGCGCTACCCAAGCAGACAGAGTACGAGGCTTCGGCTGCCAAGAGCAGCAGCAGTAAGACGGTTCTGGAGTCACCACTGGCTCGATTCACGCGGCTGTCGCTGGAGTTGAAGGAACTGGAGGCAGATCTGACGTTGCTGGCAGCTGACGCCGAGCACAAGAAGCACAAGGTGATGGTGGATGCTGGACAGGAGGCAGAGTTCAACGAGGTCATGCAAGGGCTTAACACGTTGCAACTGAACCTGTCAGCTCTGGAGAAGAATGCTGCTTTCCAGCCCTTCCTGCGCTCTGGCAGCAATGCGGGCGTAGCAGCTTCCAGCGCTGACGCAGCCTTGAGTCTGCAGAAGGACTTGACGGCCAAGTTTTTCCAGCAGATTGATGTGCTAAAGCGGCAGCAGCAGGGACAAACGACGGCGCCTTCGTCGGCTGAAGGTGCGCCCATTGTGTACGAGATCTACAGCAACGGCGAACTGAATGCTGTCGACCGGGATGCTAAGTCGCGAGTAGCTACGCTTGAGGCACGTATTTCGATGCTGGAGAGAGCTATTGGAAGCTTCCAGGGTCAAGAACTGCGTTTGGACGGCTTGAGCTCGCTGAGCGGTGCGTCAAGCGCTGACCTGACATCGGCAGTGGCGCAGCTGGAGCAACGTGTCGCCCTGATGACCGAAAAGAATCTGGATGCAGTCAAGACACGCACGACAGCTCTGGTTCACGAGTTCACGCTGCTCAGCAAGTTGAAGCAATCGCCAAGTGTACAGGGTGCTCTGAACTCGCAAGCTGATCGTGAGCAGATCCAGAAGATTTACGACCAACTAAACAGCCTCGATGCCGTAGCGGCTTCGGTGCCAACTATCGTGGACCGCCTCGTCACGCTTAAATCGGCGCACGACGAAGCGCTGAATGCGACAGCACGTGTGGACAAGATGGAGCAGACTCAGGCGTCATTGGGCGAGCTCCTGGACTCGGATGGTGCCTTACTTACCAACGTATGTATCCCGCCCGCGCATACAGCACTGAAGCCTTTATTACATGGACGTATAACTACAGTCGTATTGACTTGTACTATTGTTTTGTGGTTGTCCAGATGGAGGCGAGCTTGGCCGAGAATGTGCAGATCTTTCAATCCAACATCCAGCAGCTCGACGACCGTATGGCCAAGCTGCTCGCGTCTTTCGGTGGCCGTTAGATATTTGTCTCCAGTTTCGTATTGCTTTGTTAGAGGGAGGCCTTGAATCAACACGCGGCAACATGAAACTGAATTGGCGTGGTGACCATCGAGTTGCGTTTTGCTTCCTGTGGGCCGGTGGCTGTGGGGATGATTTGAGAGACAGGTGCAGGTGTGAGCGCGAAAACTGAGTTTCTTATGATCATTGCGTGCTCTGTTTCGTGCTTGATGTCTTTGTTGCTTCGCAGGTGATTTTGTCGTAGCTCCCAAAGGTACTTCATCTGCTTGTACAGGATATAAAGCTGGCGAGAGTTGAAGAGCACCAGCAGCATCACCTGCAACACGATAACGAGTGTACCAACGAAATTCTGCAACCCAACCTCCGTGGAAGGCGTAAGGAAGGAGCTGATCAGCGCGTACGTGACCATCTTCATTACGAATGCGATGGAGGAGCACACTGTTTGGAACTCCATGGAGTACGGAGCACTTTCGATCGTGTAGAGGAACATGGCGAGCTGTAGAGTCATGAGGAGGGTCAATTGAGATGGCACATCACTCACAAGCCCAATAATTACGCCCGAAAGGATTTCAGCGGCCATCTTGGCCACGAAGAAATAGCGGTTCTCGAAGTGATAGTACTTGTAGTATGCCCCCCACGCGAATTTGAAGTCCGGGTTCGAGAGCTCCTATTCGCTTTTGTTCCAAATCTTCACGACGCCCAGCACAATCAACCCACAACAAACTACTGTAAGCGCCATGGTCGCGAAAGCGAATGCACTGTTGCTACCATGATGTTGCTGCTGTTCGTTGTATCGCATCTGGAACGAGCTCGTCATGCTCAGAGCGTACTCACTCAGGAGACAAATGGATAAACAAGACTGGATCACCAAACGCATCAAAAGTTTCGCTCGAGGCAGGTCATCAAGTCGTTGAATCAAAAGCTCCAGTTTTCGCCGCAGCAGAAGACGCAAGAGAGAGTAGAGTGTTGCCACAACCGCCGCGACACCTCCGACGACACTCACGAATACGATCGCAGTTTTAGTGAACAGCTCTTCGGGTTGGACATTGATTCTCTCCGCGTATGCGAGCACTCCCGATATAATGTCACCATCTGCGACCGTGAAATTTGAGGCATCCTCGCTGGCGAGTTTTTCCTTGGCATCATCTCCACCAGTAGAACTTCTACTAGAAGGGGGACCGCTAGCTCCTGTCGGTTGAAAATTACACCATCCCAACGAATCCGTGAAGCGAAAAAAGAAGTCTGGTGCTGTGGGGAGACTAAGATGGCTGCTCGATGCGATGAACTGCAGGTAGCTGAGCATCATGAAGAGCCCTGTCAAGTCCACAACAGGCGCGGTCCCAGACGCAACACTCGATACAGCAGACGTACTTACTGTCGCGATGCTGATGGCAGCACTCACAACATTCGCAGTGACCGCAGTGCCTATCAAAATGTTTGCGGAGTTGCTGGCAGTGTCTCGAGTAGGTCCCAATGAATGCGTGAAGTCGATGATTGCTCGGTGAAAAGCCTCGTTATCACCACCGTCTGAACGTGCATCGTTTTCATCTCTGGCGTTTGATATGGTAGTGGGGTTTCCACTACCTACGATAATGTTTGACTGACTGTCGGAAGATGATGACTCGCTTGTCGTGGAGCTGATACTTGGAAGGCTGCTTTCTGGCGAATTGTCACTGGCAGAGCCTTTGAGTCCCCCGTTTCCTGAATTACCTTGAGATTCAATCAGAGGGTGTGCCGCTGACGCCACGGATGACATCGAGTTCGATCCCTCAGTGATCTCCTTGGCTTCATTCGACACGCTAGAGTCTGCCGAAGTTGAAGGCTTGATCGTGGCTGCGGCATCACTCCCACCAAGCAAATCTGGCGAAGATGTCGACGCTGAGGAGCTTGGCCCGTTTGTTATCGATGCACTCTCAGCTCCTGCACCATCAACTGCATTGCTGCTTCCAGGATTCAGAGATGGTACCGATGACGACGTCGCTGCCCTGCTACCATCACTCGACGCTGATCTTGTTGTAGGGGAACCTGTTGATGAACTGCTCGCGGCCGTAGTCGTACTGGATGGAGCATTTGTCTGGGAACCGCTTGGATTTTCTGAGGGGGTGCTAGAAGGCAAGCTTCCTGATGCAAGGGGTGTACTTGTCGGCGAGATGCTTGCTGTATTTGGTGGCACGCTGGTTGCTGGATCAGCTGTGGATGCTGTCGTTTGTGCAGTCGAAGCCGGATTCGTCGCTGCAGGGACTTGCGTGTCAACAAGTACGGGGGCAGTTGCTAGGGGACTGTTCGTTGTCGGAGTCTGAGTCGAAGTCGTTGGCGTCGTGGTGGACGGCTGCGATGTCAACCCAGGTTGTGTATTGGTTGGCTGGTTTGCGGCCGAGGTTGCAGAGGGCGATTGCGGGCTTGAGTTTGCAGGTGATGAAGTTCCAGCCACAGTTGTTGACGTTGGAGGCTGAGCACTGGCTACAGGCGTTTGCGTTGTCGACCCTGGAGCAGGTGTTGTTGTTGGTGTTGTTGAGGTTTCTGCAGTAGAACCGGGAGTTTCTGTTGACGTCACCCCTGTCGATGAAGGCGTGGTAGAAGTTGGAGTATCTGCCAGCACAGGTATATCCGTTAAAGAACCAGACGTGGTTGGCGATGGTGCTGTTGATGTCGTCGTCGACGGTTGCGTTGGAGTAGTCGGTGTGGATGAAGCAGTCGGTTGCGCTGCTACTGACGGAGTTTCTACAACTGGAAATGCTGCCACTGTTGCTGCCGGGGTGCCTGTTGTCGGTGTTGATGAAGCAATTGGCTGAGTCGTTACTGATGGAGATCCAGTTGCTGGAGATACCGTCGCTGTCGAAATCGGAGTTCCTGTCGTCGGCGTTGACGAAGCTGTTGGTTGTGTGGTTACTGACGGAGTTCCTGTCGCTGGAGTCACTGTCACCGGGGATGTTGTTGCTCCTGCTGTCGCTGTCGCTGTCGGAGTTCCTGCTGATGGGGTCGAGGTTGCTGGAGAAGCTGTCACTGTCGGAGTTCCTGTCGGTGGTGGTGTGGTCGCTGATGGACTCGTCGTTGCTGGAGCTGTTGATGTCGAAGGCTGTGTGGTATCAGCCAAGACAGGTACATCGGTTGATGTAGTTGGCGTGGTCGATGGCTGCGTGGCAATTACTGGTGTAGTGGTCGTCGCAGGGCTCGAAGTCGTTGAAGCCTGGGTTGTCGTAGATGGACTTGAAGTGGACGACGGCGTTGTCGATGGCCGCGTGGTACTTACTGGTGCTGTCGTTGTCGATGGAGAATTTGTAGGCACCGTAGTGGTTGCCGGTTGAGTTGTTGGTGTCGATGTTGCAGGACTCTGCGTGACTGGTGTTGTAGTGTCTGCAAGAATCGGGATGTTAGCGAATGGGTCCTCTGTCGCAGGTGCGGAAGTTGCGGGTGCTGGCGTGACAGGTGTCCTGGTCGTTGCTGGTGCTGCAGTAACTGGCGCTGACGTTGCAGGAGCCGTTGTTGGCGCTCGTGTCGCTGCTGTGGAAGTAGCGGGCGTTGTGGTATCGGCCAGTATCGGGATGTTAGCGAATGGGTCCTCTGTCGCGGGTGCGGAAGTTGCGGGAGCTGGCGTGACAGGTGTCCTGGTCGTTGCTGGTGCTGCAGTAACTGGCGCTGACGTTGCAGGAGCCGTTGTTGGCGCTCGTGTCGCTGCTGTGGAAGTAGCGGGCGTTGTGGTATCGGCCAGTATCGGGATGTTAGCGAATGGGTCCTCTGTCGCGGGTGCGGAAGTTGCGGGAGCTGGCGTGACAGGTGTCCTGGTCGTTGCTGGTGCTGCAGTAACTGGCGCTGACGTTGCAGGAGCCGTTGTTGGCGCTCGTGTCGCTGCTGTGGAAGTAGCGGGCGTTGTGGTATCGGCCAGTATCGGGATGTTAGCGAATGGGTCCTCTGTCGCAGGTGCGGAAGTTGCGGGAGCTGAAGTTCTGGGTGTTGTCGTGGCGGGTACTATGGTTGTTGGTGCAGAGGTTGTCGGCGTTGGAGTGCGCATTACAGGCTGATACGTGAGAACGCAGTCCCCCGCACTCGCGGTGCAGCAGATGATGTTTTGCTGATTCCACTCCGAGTATTCTTGCCTGCACGTCGATAGGCTCCAGCAGTACGGCCCTCCCGATCCTTGGTTGGACTGTGCGCAACACCAATTGCTACGACCGCCCGAGTAAGCACAACTGTAGTAGGCAGTCTGCGTGGTGAAGATCGGCGGGGCTACAGTCGTGGGCTCTTCAAACTGAAGACGACGGTCGTCAGCAGAAAGTGGGCTTTGGCGGTCGATAATGTGGGGTGCATCGCTGCGAGGAAGTCGTTTCTGGTCACGATCACTCTCTAGCTCTGTCGCAACAATTTCGGAGCAGACACGGTTTTCTTCGTTCTCGTGAGGTCTACACTCGTGAGCCCTGAATTGCCATTTCACCGCTGATTCCGTTGTCTCCATCTGTGGCATACGCCGCAGCGAGAAGTACACGCTCAGCCAAGACAAATCTCGAAGATACGAACCATCGCTGATCTGCTTGTACATGCCGTTGTGCACTTGGCCAGGGACGTTCGGCAGGAAGAGGTCCACCGCGACAGAGCTCGGTTCGTGTTGAAGCTGAATTGTTTTGCTGAGACTGATAGTGTTATCGAGGTCTGTGGAAGAAGCACTTTTGGCAAGTACTGATGCCAGCAGCACCAGTACTGGCATTTGCATCGTGTCCCCGGTGCTGAGTATTTGCCTCGTGCCGTGAATTCGGATTGTGCTGCTCGGTTAATGGTCCGCGTAAGTGAGCTGTTCTCTTAGAGCGCGCAAAAGAGCGCATTGGTCACGTTGATACTCCCATTTCCTCCACACGTTTTCTTCTACGGAGTTGCCTGTCCTGAACAGCGCGCCGCTTCGTTCGCTGGAAATTGGGAAACAGCGCCAAGCCGGATCAAGAGTTCAGCGAGCAAGGAGACGTTGTTGACTGCAGTCGCTCGTGCTCTCTTCAGCTGCTGGGGGGCATTATTGAACACTGCATACTATTATACTGCTTGGGTCTGTATTGGCGTTCTCTCTTTGCGAAGCCACCGCCGCGGTGGCATTCATGGGATTCAAGGTGATGAACTTTTGCAGCGATTGTAAAAATGGTGTGGCAATAGTGTTGGCACACCATTTTACTACCGCTACAAAACTTCGCTAGACGAACCTGCGTAATCGGTGTGCTTACAGTTGGCTCCGTCCATCCCATGCAGTCTGACTCCGCGGTCTCTGCTGCGACCATTGGCCAAGATACGCCAATCAGATCGGCCCAATTGCAAGCGTCCACTTTGCGATTCACGGCTCGTCTATATGCAAACGGTGCGCAATGGCTCACCAGTGGCCATCACTATCCTTTCACTATCCTTTTGGCCGCGCAAGGCACCGCACTTCAACTCGCGCCATGTCGACAGCCGCCAACTACCAGGCCGAGGAGGGCCTCGCGGCCGTGTCCGTCGGTAGCAGCGCCGCCCCGATTAAGGCCGCTCTCGCCGTGGACGTCGTGGACGAGAACGCGTCGGACACGTCCACGGCGTCGCTGGTGCCCACCCCGCTGCACAAGCAGCGCGCCGCGCGCTTGGAGCTCAGTGGACGTGTGTTCCCGCGCACCGACCGTTTCTGCTCGGGCGCGGACGCCGTGCTGCACGTGGCCGGCCACGTGAGCAACAACGTGTTCGAGTACCCTTTGCTGACCGCCGCCGACAGCGAGCAGACACAGGAGGCGAAGCGCAACGCGCGTGCGCGCGTCGTGACGCTCGAAATCCGCGCCGGGGCAGCTGACGCCGTGCGCGGCGCATTGTCCGTCGGGGCGTCGGCGTCCGCGCTCATCCCTTCGCAGACGCTGCCGCTGTTCCTGCCCAGCCTCTTCCAGTTGGCGCAGAGCGCTGCGACCTCGGCGCCTGCCGTGTTCCACGTGGCGTGCGAAGCCATTCGCCGCGATATGGCCGTCGCCAGCTCCTATGAGCCGCTGTACGCGCTGCAGCACTCGGGCGCGCTGCTGTTAAACTCAGCCTCGCCCCAGGAGTGCCACGACATGGCCGTGGTGGCCCACGTGGCTGCGCAGCGCCTGCACAAACTGCTGGTACACTTCTACGACGGCGCGCGCGTCGCGAGGGAGCTGGCCAAGGTGGAGGCACTCACGGAGGAGTCCCTCGAGACGCTGTCGACAAGTAGCTCTGGCGTCTCCCAGACTGGAGATGTGGTGGAGCAGGTGCAGAACGTTATGGACGACCTGTTCCACGTGCTACAGCGTCAGTACCGCGTGTACGAGTACTTTGGCGCAGAGGACGCAGAGTACGTTGTTGTTGTTGTGGGTGAAGCTGCTGCTGCGTTGAAGCAGGCTGCGGCCTACGAGCAAATGCTGGGCGGTAAGGTGGGCGTGGTGCAGGTCCGCCTGTTATTGCCGTGGTCGCACAAACTGTTCGCGGAGGCGCTTCCTGCTACAGTGAAGCGCGTGGTGGCGCTGGAGAACGTGGCGCCAAGCGCACTCACCTTCCAGCGTGGTTTGTTGACTCAGAACCTGCAGGTGTTCTTCCATTCGACGTACTGGCAGCCTGCGGTGGAGACTGCTCCGGTTGTTGTGACGGGCGTGTACGGCGGCGTCTTCCGCAACTCTGTTTTCTCGGTTGGAATGGGTCGTGCTGTCCTCCGTCATCTTGCGACGTCTGCATCCCGCCGCGCGTTTGTGGTGGCCAAGACCGAGGAGCTCTACGACGCTGCTCTGGTGGACCCTGCGTCGGCGAGCAATCAGGCCACGAAGTTTGACGTTGTGTTCGGTGAAGCCTTGGAGCTTGAGGGATCCGCTGCCTACACGAAGCAATTCCTGTTTTATGGCTTTGACGATGCGGAAGCCGACAGCGCTCGTGCTGGCACTGAAACCAACAAGTTGTTTGAGTCAACGCTGGATCTACTAAACAAGAACCCTGCCACTCGCGTGAACGCCGTGGTAACGCACAGTGCCGGTGAGGAGGCTGCCGTGCGCCCTGTGTCTACTCTGGAGGTGCGAGTGGCTCTGGATGGCGGTCACGGGCCCGCGACGTCGGAGCCCGTTGAACAGGCTGATGTGGTGGTGGTTACCCGCCCCGAACTGCTTGTCCATTACGACGTTGCTAGCAGCGTGAAGCAGGGAGGAAAGTTGCTAGTGCTCGCTGGCTGGAAAACATCGGATGATGTGGACGAGCGCGCGGCGTTCAAGCAGCAAGTGGCTTCACGTGATGTGCAGCTGCTCGTTGTGGACACGAACGAGCTTGCCACTCGTGTAGAGGATGATGCCGTGGCCGCGGTGGGTCTGCAGACGGCATTCTTCAAGGCCTCGGGCCTGTACGACGAGAATGTTGTGCTGGCTTTGCTGGAGGCGCAGTTCCCTGCTGAGAAACACTCGGTGCTGCGTTCGTTTGTGTCGGCTGTGTGGGGCGATGTGTTGACGCTCACGTACCCGTCTTCCGAATGGCTGTCGGCTACGGATGTGGACGAGAAGGTGGCTGCAGAGCCACTGACGGCGTTCTCGAGCGTGGCGACAAGCAAGGTTCCGTTTGCCAACAGCCCCGAGTCGACGACGGCTTCGAAGACGGGAGGCAAGCGCCGCTCGTACGCGGAGGTGTCGCGCGAGACGAAAACGGCGTGGCAGATTATGTTCCCCGGCTCCTATGAAGCTCGCCACGGCGTTCGCGATCACGTGACGGACCTGGTGACGGTGACCAAGTGGGAGCGTCTGACGCCGGAGGACTACTCCCGCAATGTGTTCCACCTTGAGATGGATACGACAAACACTGCGATCAAGTACCGCATCGGTGAGGCTCTTGCTGTGTTCGCTCACAACGACGAGAAGGATGTGATAAGGTTCCTGCAGACATACAACGTCGATCCGGAGGCTTTGGTGGCGCTGCCGGTGGCGCACAAGAAGAAGAAAGGCGAGGCTGCCACGGGCCCGAGCGAGGAAACACTCACGTATTTCCAGCTCTTCTCGCACGTGCTGGACATTTTCGGGCGGCCGTCGAAAAAGTTCTACCAGGCCCTGTTGGAGCGTGCCACAAACGAGAAGGAGAAGACCACTCTAACGGCGCTTTTGGATGCCGATGGCAAGGATGAGTACAAGCGTCGTGTGGACGAGACCGTGACGTTCGCGGAGTTGTTGGAGGAGTTCACGTCGGCACGCCCGAACTTGGCCGACTTACTGACGCTGGTGCCGCGTATCAAGCCGCGCCACTACTCCATTGCTTCGAGCATGAAGATGAACCCAACGAGCGTGCATTTGTTGATCGTGGTGCACGATTGGACTACCCCGGACGGCAAATACTGCATTGGTCAGGCCACCCGCTTCCTGTCGGGCGTCAAGGTGGGCCAGAAGCTTTCAGTTTCGGTGTGTTCGTCGGTAATGAAGCTACCGACAAACCCCGAAGACCCGATCGTGATGGCAGGTCTGGGTACAGGTATGGCTCCATTCCGCGCCTTCATCCAGGAGCGTGCATTCCTTCGCTCGCAGGGTGTCAAGGTTGGTCCCGTGGCGCTGTACTTCGGCAGTCGCCACAAGGCGAAGGAGTACCTGTACGGCGAGGAGCTTGATGCGTATGAGGCCGATGGCCTCGTGACGTACCTGCGTTGCGCGTTCTCGCGTGACCAGGAGCACAAGGTTTACATTCAGGACAAGATCGCTGAGGACAAGGAAATCCTGGCGGACTTGCTGCTTCGTCAAAACGGCCACTTTTACCTGTGTGGTCCAACTTGGCCCGTGGCGGATGTGCGCGAGGCCCTGGTGAGCTCGTTTACGCAGGTGGGCGGTCTGGACCGTCGCCAGGCGAACGCCACGATTGAGCGCATGCGCGAGGAGGGACGATACGTGCTGGAGGTGTACTAAGTGTAGTGCAGGGGTGGGAAGGTCGGTATCCGATAGCGTGTTGAAAGTTCAATGTACATTTGAACTGCCATTGTTTGCACCCAGAGGTCGAGCGAAGCTGCCACATTCGATGCCGTTCCAGGCTTTATAGTGACAACATCCTTTTGGTAGTGCTACCGCTTGTCACGCTGCACATGCCTCTGCAGCTTGGAATGATGTAGTGGTCTCTCAAACCCATGACCTCGTACCACAAGCGTGTAGTCTGGGTGCTCGATCTGTGAGGCTACGACCTCGAGAAGCTATAAACGAGCCAACAGCATTCATAAAGTTAGATACTCCTGCGAGGCTAAGAAGCTTGTGAAGAGATTTCATACCTTAGGAAGCTTTTCCAGCAATTCATCTCGGTGAGCGTTGTATGCACGTTCCTGTCGGATAAGATGCCGATACCGCTCGAAGTGGAAGACACCTTTTTCGACCCCCAGTAGCTCGCCTTTCTCGTAGACATCACTGGATCCACTTTCTTTTTCTTCTTCTTGCTCGCCTATAGGGTCCTCAAATAGTCCAAGCGCATGATTCCAAGATACACCAGCAGTAGAGCCTGCTCCCTTTTCAACATCATCATCACTCTCGCTGTCAGAAAGACTCGGAACATCTCCTGGACACTCTGCAAGGGGTGGCATCGTTGTTGCGACTGCAACGTTCCACACGTTGCCAAATAGAGGCACCTCTTTCCCGGTGCTAGCAGATTCTGTCGGATTGAGCAGTACTGGATCGACATGCTTTCTGTCTGTTGAACCAACAAACTCGTCGGACAGGTTGAGATTTGCTCCATCGTGCGACCCCACACTACTTTGAAGTCCGATCTGCGAGCTCTGCCAGGCAGAAAATGTTGATAGAGGTGTACGAAATACGCGTCGTGGCCGCAGTGCGTATCTCGATTCTGTCTCGCGTGGTCCTTGTATTTCCATGAGTGGCCGCACGCAGGCATACGGGCGCAGAAATGCATCAGGAGGTATCATTTCCAGAAGCGATGGCGAGCAAATATCCGGTAAAATGTCTGCGGAGGGGATACTAGTTGCTGAGGTGAGTAGAGAGCCAACTACGCCACACTCACCCGCAGCACCCTGACGTAGCATGCGACCTTGTTCCAGCGGCACGTATGTCGGAAGTGCCGGCAGTGGCAGGGGCTCATGCCCCATTAACAGTGCTTCATCACGAGGCTTGAGCTCCATGAACGTAAACGAGTTAAACTTCAGGCCCCAATCTGCTGGCAAATTAATGCCCTCGCGGCGCTTCTGTGCGGTGCTCTCTTCTACAATTGGGAAGCTAGACAAGAAATATTGGCAGTGCCCATCGCTCGCCTCTGCCTCCTGTTCTAAGTCAAGCAAGACGTCAGGTCTCCTGGCCTTGGTCACGTTACCACCAATGGCTTGAGTAGTGGATTGCCAGTCCAAAACAACCTTTTCCCGAACCTGCGCGCGAGTCTTCGCTCCACCAAGCCATGCACGAATACGATTCAGCCGTTTTTGAGCTCGGAGTCGTAGAATACACGTTGACACAGCACGAACTAGACGGCGGAGAACACGCTGGCGCCGTGCCCACAAATCGTTCTTATACTGCTTGAAGTCTGGCGTGTAGGCCGGCACGAAGTTTGAGGGTAGCGCTGCTGTCTTGAGTTCATGGAGTAAAAGAGGCTGATTCTCATCACTTTTCTGATGCTGATGGTCCGAAACAATTGGAGGGTCGTAGCGCACGTTGATGAACATTGTACGTAGCTGTTCTCGCTGTTGCCTTGCCAACGCTTGTGAATTCAACTCGCGCAGTTTTGTAAGATGGCCGATGTGCTCACGCGAAAGCAGCCGCTGACCAAGATGCACATTGTGACTTTGAAACTCGAGTGTCTTCTCAGCTTCTTTCACCTCCCCCAATTCTTGCTGAAAGAACATGTCCTTGACCTGATTGCTGACGCGTACCCTTTGCAGAAACCCTTCTTCTTCTCGCACGAGGGCTCCAAAGCTCAACGTTGCGGAGTCTTCGTCACCGACAGCATGTCCCGTACTCAATTTCACCTGTTCATCTTGTTGCTCCTGGCGCAGCGCACGATTTGCTGCAATGGCCTTCTTTAAGTC
Organism: Phytophthora ramorum; assembly: GCF_020800215.1. Lineage (NCBI taxonomy): Eukaryota > Oomycota > Peronosporomycetes > Peronosporales > Peronosporaceae > Phytophthora > Phytophthora ramorum. The sequence continues at coordinate 1,102,580 of NW_027150659.1, forward strand.
CTTGGGCTTGAGTTTGCCTGGTTCTTGATTCAGCACAAAGCTCACACCGGTGACCGAATTTAACTGACGAGGAATTTCGATGCCGCGCACCTTTTCCAGCTCCTCTTCTTCGTCTTCATCGTCAAGCTGCGGCTCCTGCGTATTATGTCTGCTTCTGAACTTGGCATCCTGTCGAGGAGTGGTTGTTTTACTTGTCTTCTCCTGTGACTCTGATCGACGTCGAGCTTTTTCTTTAGATGTTGGACTGCTGAACTTTGGCTCAGCAACGTCCACGGACAAAGTTGTGATGACGGCGGTGCTGGAGGACGAACCGGTGAGGGTACAAACCCGGGGAACGAATCCAAGTTGTGAGACGTGTAGCTCTAGCTCTGCGCTAGCTGTTGCATACAGCAGAGGTCGGAACTCGAGCTCGATCCGTGCCTCGCCCCGAGGCGGAATGGTGCCTGTGAGGGGGAAGACAGTGAATGCTGGATGTGGTTTCGTCACGCGTAGCTCATACTCAAACTCCACTGGTACGGAGCACGTGATGTCCACATACTTTCGAGCACACGTGCTGCGCGGCACGACGCCAAAGTCCATCCGCGAGGGAAATTCCACCTCGTTCACCATTGGATACGCGTGCAGCGGGATGAGTGTGGCGCCACTACGAGCCACGTCGGTGCTAGACCCGTAGGCCACCTCTTCACAGCGCACTTGGATGCAGTCGTAGTAGTACTGGAAACCTGCCGGCGGCGCGAACGAAACGAGAATCTCCTCGCAGAGCCCCGCCGATACGAACGACGGCCGGTCCGCACTGACGAACGTCGCTCGGAAGCCCTTCTTCCCTGTGGGAAACGTGTAACGCAGTCGAACTGCCTTGGAGCTATTGTTGTGCACGCGGACGCGCTGCTGGTTCGAGCGTTCCAGCTGAAAGCCGCCGAAGTGAACACTCGCAGGCTGCGTGTACAGCAGCTCGTCGGTGGTGGTGGTCATGGGTCTGCGGGCACGAGGGGAGGACGCAGGTGAGACGGACGACAGCGAGTGCATCGGGGACGAGGGAGACGCCACGATGCGAGCTGCGCTCGACGGGCGCCCGGCCGTCCTCTTCATGGCCGCCGGTAGCTATGAGGATTGCGATCCGTCTGGCATTGTGTTGCGACCCTTGAAGATCGACCGGTGTGGCGATTATTTTTAGCTCCATCACCGAGATCTGCTCCAATCGTATTGTTGTAGACGACTCGCATGAGCTGAGCCTGGACGACGGCGTTCAGGTATTATAATCTCCGATCAGCGAGAACGTCGCAGCACGCCAGGGATGTCTGAGTGGAAGGGCGGGCGCCGTTCATGACGTTGCCTCGACGCGGCCCGCCTGGTTTTTTGGCAGGGCAACCCACTGCTTACAAAGTCAAGTAAGTGCGCTTTCGCTAGGTACAGTATGTGTTTTCAAAGTCGATCCATCGACAACAAATACAAGTGTAAAATGCATATTCTTCGTATTAGCTATATTAAGGAAACTGTGACAAATGATTACCCCTTTATATAGATTTCGTCTTCTCTTGCAGAATAGAGACGGAGGTTCATTGTCGCTTCCTTCCCCGGACGACCACTAACGCTCGATCGCCGCTGTGCACTCGCTCTCCTGCCGCAAGGTCCGACCCTGCCGCTCTCTCACTGTGCGAACGACATGATGTCCTCGACGGCGTCCGACCGCTTCGGCGCCGTGGAGCTCACCCCACGCCGCGACGAGCCGCTGCTTGTGCCCGGCTCGGCCGCGCTGGACGCTATGGCGGCGCCCTGCGTCGTGTCTGTGCGCGTGGTGGCGGCCGTGGAGCTGCGCCCGATGCACAAGGGCATGACGAGTAACCCCATGGTGGAGGTCTCGCTCATGCACGACGACGGCTCGCACCAGTTCCAGCGTAGTGCCGGATGGGACATAGGCAACGACCTCAAGGGGCCACCCATGCAGTCGCGCGGCCACCAGTACAGCACGTCGTCGCTGCCCGCTGGAGGCTACCAACACGCGCTGGCCACAAAGCCCTTCAAGTCCAAAGTGGTCAAGAGCTCACTCAACCCGATCTGGAACTTCGACGTGGACTTCGGCGACGTGGACACTGACAGTGTCGTGGGCGTCCTGTTCACTGTGCGTCACGTCGAGAAGTTTGGCATGGTGAAGAAGGATATCGGACAGCTCATGTTGTCACTCCGAGACATTATGGAGCTCAAGATGGTGCGTCTGTGGCGGTAAAGTTGGAGAGAATCGTGTGGCTGACGCTTCGTGTGCTTTGTTCTGTGTCGCGTGCAGCAACCACCGCACGAGCAGACGTTCCACCTGCAGCCAACGGATGAGATGGTGCGGAGGGAGGCCATGGAAGGACCGAGCAACCGCAAGTCTGGCAAGCTCACGGTGCGCTTCAATGGATACGGAGTGCCGTCCAGCTACACCGTGATGACGGACGGTCGTGTGTCCAACATGGTGAACACGCTCGTGACCCATGAGGACGAGTTCGGACGCAGCTCCAAGTCCCTCGTGGTGCACGACATCCGCGCCGAGGTGCGCAAGCTACAGAATTTCCATCAGACGAAACCCCGGCCAGGAGAGACGTGGTTCGCCGTGAGCGCGGACTGGATCCGGAGCTGGCTACTCTTCGTGTCAAAGTACAAGGGCGAAGAGGAGCACAGTCCAGGATCCGTCGACAATATGCCGCTCATCTCGGACGACCTCATGAATGGCACCTTCCAGATCAAGACCAGTCTTGTCATCAAGAAGGATTTCCGAATGATCAACAAGAAGAGCTGGGACTACTACCAGGATGTCTACGGCGGCGGCCCTGCGATCGAAGTGCAAATTCCTGTGGACTGCGCCAGACCGGCGCAGTGGCTAGCGCATCTGCAGCTGGACGAAGCTGGCCGTGTCAATTCTAACTACGTGGACTCCGACTGAGTAGCCACCAGACTTGTTTCCGTCATGTACTACAGCAACGCGCTCGTTTATTTAATCACATGACGATAAATGCACACGCACTACGAAAAGTACAAGCGCTTCGTTTGACTGCTTCATACATCTACACGAGAATAGGAGTATGCACTTCCGAGTCGTTGTCCTCGCTCGCATCCGGAGTGTCCTCCGGCTCTTTAGTCGTCGACGTGTTTTCCGGCTTGTCATCTTCGTCAGCCTCGATTGTTGCTGTTTCCCCAGCGTCGTTAGCCTGAGACGGGGGAATCGGCTGCAAGTGCAGCTCCACAGCACGCGACGGACGGCGCTTGACCAGCTCCTTTTCGATTTCGCCGTCCACATCAAGCTCCAGGTCGCTTAAGTCATCATCACTTGGCGCGGTCTTGTTGCTGTCTGAAGAAGTCGAACGCCCAACCGGCAAAAAGCCACGGCGCGACTTGCTCGAATCGGCCGTTGAGCGCTTCTTCTTGCCGCGAAACAGACCACGCTTAAACCTGGCAAAGGGGCCATTGGGCATTGGCGTCGCCTCCACCTCCGGTAGATAGGACAGCAAACCTTCCGTTATGCGAATCGCGTTGCATCGCAGGAAAAAATTGCGCCAAAATACCTCCTCGGACACCACAGGAGCAGGCACGGACTCTACGAGCGTCTCTCGCTTCTCACGTAAATTGGGGTTACTCAGCAGCAGCTCGCGCGCCACGTCCTTGAGTGCCGCGTAGTCGAATACATACTCCTCCTCTCCTTCTGCAGGCTCGATGAACGTCCGTCGGTAAATCGCGAGCTCTAGAATTTTCTCCTTCACAGCGAGGTTTTCTCTTTTACCACCCTGTTCCGTGCGGACCTCCCACGGGAACAACGGCGGCAGTCCCTTCTCCTGTTCCCCGTCCTTCTTCTCCTGCTGCTTCTCGGGCTGTGACTCCGTTTCTGGCACCTCCGCCTCGGGCTCCAGCAGCTCGTCGTGCTGTGACATAGGCGAGTCCTCGTCCTCCGCTCTGGCAGTGGGGATAGTTTTGAGCTGCTGCGACTTGCGGCCGCGACTGGTGCTGCGCGACAGGATGGTGGCGATGCCGTGCGCCTTGTTGGCTACGGTGCCGACCATCATGTGCAGATCTGGTAGTGCAAGACACAAAACACGTCAGCGATGGGATGTAGCAGTGGCGGGAGGATCTGTTAAGGCAAGGTGGACGCACTCGCGGCGCTGTGGCGCATCCCAATCTCGCTGGCCCGCATGGCCGACATGCCCATCTCGCTCATGCGCGCCGCCATCTTCGTGCAGATCGGAGACTGTTGTTGGTGGAGACCGCCGCACTCGCTGCTCGTCCAGACGAAGCGAAGTTACGCAACGACACCAGATGGGATAGATCGAGGTGCTGCGCTTTCGAAACGATGGCACACATGGCCACCTCTACAGAAGTACCGTGTGCGCTTTCAATGTATAGATGGTAAAGTTCAGAGCAGATACAGTACACTGGTTGAAGTGATGCACAATGTACCCATCGACCGATGGGTGAGCCGTTCGATTTTCTTCTTTAACATTTTCACTCCAGTCCAGTCAAGATGGCGCGCTTCCTGCGCGCTCTCGCGTTTTCAGCCGCATTCTCGACCGTCGTGACGGCGCTCGGGACAAGTACGTACATCTCTGCCTCTGCACTTGAGACTATTAAGGACGCTCACCCTCACTTTGCCGCAGACTATGACCACGACGGCAAAACCACGTACTGCTGGCACATCGATGAGCCCGCATCCGACTCCAAGCTGAGCGAGCTGGACCGCACCCAGGAGTACTCAGGCACCGAAGGCTGCCCCATCGCCATGACGGTGGCCGTGGACGCGTCCTCCATCGAGGTGAACACACCCGTGAACGTGACGTGGACCGTGGACGCCAACTTCGGCGGCACCAACCTTGTAAACATGACGAAGCTCGCGTACGGCCAGGACTCCAGCGGTCGCACGGCGCAGATCGTGCACTCGAACGTGCACTCGTGCGTGTACCAGTCGGGCTGCGACCCGTTCTACGATGGCGACCAGCTCGAGGACAAGACCTCGAACCAGATCGCCAACCTTACGGACAATGCCGCCGACTTCGAAGACGCCGTGCAGTTCCGAACTGCGGGCGTGTACTCTGTGCTTGCACACATCATAATGCCCGACACCAACTCCTCGAAGCAGTTTGCCTATGCTGTCTACGTCGAGCTCACGGTGACAGAGGCCAAAGAAGAAGACACGACGGAGGCTCCCACAGCGATCACAACCAATGATGACAGCGGAGGCATCTCTCAAGCGGCCATTATCGGAATCGTTGTGGGCGGCGTTGTGGTGGTCGTGGCGCTGCTCGTGGTCGCTGTCGTGGTGTGGCGCCGACAGGGCGACCGCAACAACATCAATGACATGAGCAACTACAGTTATCCTCCACCGCCGCCGTACGATGCAGCGTCGGAACTGTATTCGATAAACGCAAAGGACGATATGGCGGGGTCCGATGCGGGCACTGCCCGGGTCACTGGGTCGTGGAGTATCCCCGCGAACAGCATCCCAGCTCGTAGCTTGGATGGCACAAACGGCTCGATTGGATCGCACGGTTCTCACCCAGCTGAGTACAGAAGCTCGAACCACGACGGACATGGGTCTCACGGTGGGGGTTATCGCCCAGTGGGCAGCGACGCTCCACGATCAAAGCGAGTGGACAGCGATGTGGAGCTTTAGGATGTCGATTTCGTCGTTGGTCGTGCAGGCGCTCATCGTTAGCAACCAGTGGTATACTTGCCGTAAAAGTGAATACGAATGCCCATTTCCGAAGAGCATCATGCATCAAAGCTCTGACAGGCAACATATTTTTTGTATTGCGGTCAATGCACTTATACTCGCTGGTTGGTGCTTCATGGCTGCATGACAATCGATTTCACGGCGTGGTTCTTGCAATTTCCAATTTTGGCGAACATGTGTGAAAACAGTAGCAAACGGCCATTGAAGTCGACCAGAGTCTCGATGTTGAAGCGACTGCAACTACAACTTGTAGTCGAAGGTGGAAGTGAAAATAGCCAGCGATTCACCAGGAAGCCCACGAAATAACCGCTACATCGTTGTGCGTGAGGTTCTCATGAAAGTCGATAAAAGTGGTGAACGGGCGTCAGGTATTACATATAACAAACAGGATCTCGACTGTTTTTGCTTGTTTACGTTTCCAATCGATCCTCGATCCTGCTTCCACCAAAGCCACTGGCAGTGGAGGCGGGCTTACCAACATGACTAATAGCGTACAGTTTTCATCCACGAAATTCGCACTCCTCAGTTCTCAATTCTGGCCTCAGTCCAATAGAGAGCAGCTATTGCACGATATAAAAGGAAGCGCCGGAGCAATCGCTTCAGCTACTTGCTCTAGCACTGGTAAACTTACATTTCGCTGCGAGTCTGCCCCCGAAGTTTGAACTTCGTGTCGCCAATTGAGGGAAACGAGACGGAGGGCAGGTTGGCCTGGACAACTCTGCATCACAGCGATTTATCACCACAATGGGAATACGAACATGTACCCCGGCCTGCGTTCTGCGTGCGATTCGTGCTGCGAGCTCCGAATTTTCTATCCTGGACCAGGATAGAGAACCAGGATTCCTAGGGAACTGCGAACTTATTATACTTTGAATTCCAAAGTTTATATACGGCGAGCCGAGGATCGCCCGCGCAACACTGACGTCTTTGATTTGCGCGGTCTGGCTAGAGTTCGTTCCCGCTGGGTTTCGGAGACTCCGAGTTCAATTGCCGCCCCTTTTGTGATCTGTGCGAAACCATCGTCCGCCCTCGATCGAAAATCGGTGTCATGCGTTAGGCTGTCAATTGCTCTCTCTGCTGTCGCAGCAGTACATGCACGTAACGCATCCACGAAAGGGCAACGAAAGCATAGGCGGCGAGGGGTTGCAGCGCGCTTTGGTCGGCGTAGTCTCCAGTGAAGACTCTCCACCGAACTCTCGGGAAAGTGGAGCGTAGCATTGCCCACTGTTGCTCTGCAGTCCACCAGCTGGCGACGATCCATGTGTAACTCGCACTCCAGTTCTTATGAAAAAAATCACTTTGAATAAACAAATCTCAGCCAATGGTTGATTTTTCACGGTTCCATTAGCCAATTAGAAAATGGAAATCAAACGTACAGCTGACTACATTATAGCCAGAGTGCGCGGATAATAGGTAGAGGAGCTGCAGACGGCGGGCCGATCCAGCGATCAAGCGCCAGCCAGACGCACAGAACCGAAAGCAAAGCGCAGGCTGGAGACTGGCAGATAGGCGCGCAAACTAGAATCGGTCTCCAGAGCGGAGGAAGCGCGTTGGAAACCGTTCCGACCTCATGCAGGAGCGTGACCGACAGCAGCAACGAACGATGAAGACGTGCAGGCGCCGGTGTCAGACCGACAGGAGTAGGAGAACGCACAGGTTCGACCGCCGCTCGGCCGTGTGGCTACCAGTCGTGGCCGCCATGATGCTGGTCAACGTGGCCGTTGCGACGTCGGCGGCGTCTTCGTCCTCGGACTACGTTATGAATGGCGCCACCACATACTGCTGGGAGGTGGACACGTCCATCTACTCGAATACGGTGGACGGCTCCTCCGTGAATATGGTGAGCGCGCAGGGCGACGGCTGCCCGCTGGAGCTGTCAATCGCCTTCCCCACGGACGACGTGTACGTGTACGACTCGGTGGACATCTCATGGAACGCCACGGAGCGCCTGGCGTCAAACGGGTCGCTCGAAACCAACGACTTTGCCGTGACCGAGCTGTCTGCCGGACTCGACCGCATCTCGCAGACAAACTACGAGATTACGGCCTCGAGGCTGCGGACGTGCACATACGGCGTGGATTGCAACCCTGTGACGACGGGATCACAGCTGACGGAGAACACGACCAACATCCCGATGAACTTCACGGACGGACTTGCGGCTTTCGACTCGTCGGAGCTTTCGTTCGGCGCGCCAGGAAACTACACCCTCGTGGCGCACTTGATCCTGCCTAGCACCACCCCCACATCCAAGCGTTACGACTACGCCGTGTTCCTCAAGGTTGAGGTTCTTTCACGCACCAGCGCTACATCCACGGATACCAACGCCACGCCGTACGCAGAGTCGACGGGAGATTCGGACAGCTCAGGTGTATCGACTCAAGTCATCTGTGTGCTTATCATCAGCGGGATCGTCGTGGTGGCGTTGGCTATCATCGGCTTTGTGACGCTACGCTCCAAGATCAACCGCAACCCGGAGGCCGACGCCAGCAAGCGCAATAACCCCAAGAAGAGCCGGGGCATGTTCGGCTTCTCAAGCACCGGAATACACTCGGGTACTGGCGTCGCTGTCGCGGTTGTAAGCGACGGGGAAGCGGAGGAATTCGCCATGCTCAGCATGGACGAAGCCACGATGCGCCAGAATCGCGGCAGTACCTATCTCAGCGCTCTCAACCGAGGAAAGCGCAGCGAGTCCGCAGCAAAAAAGAAGAGCGGAAGCCCCATCCAATTTGCCGGGCCATTGTGCCGTCAAAGTTTGGATCGGAAAGCGCTCGCCGATGATGACAGTCTGAGTGCTGGGGAGATCACTCCACACAGCGTCACTATCGAGACTCCTGCTACTGGCCGCGGTAACTACACGGGTCTTAACGACACGCCCAAGGGCCTCGCGCCCACGCGCACTTCGTACGACCAGATGAATGTCGCTCCTGGTCAGATCATGTTCAACGACATCATGGAGGACGAGGTGGCCTCGACCGGCCCGCGGCCGGGTGGTGCGGTCGCCGCGCCGCGTCGGCCAAATTTTGAAGACAGCGCCGTAACGGACCTGAACCTCACGGCCGTGTCTGTGCGCATCAAGCAGCACCGTGACAACGCGCAGCAGGAGGCGGCTGCCCACATGAAACAAGACGTGCTCACTGCGGACGACCTGCGTGAGTCTGAGGCGGGCCCACTGGCGCTGAGCGACCTCCACTCTTCACGCGTGCGGAAATAATTTTTATGCTATGCGGTGGAGGTGGCGACGGTTGTAGATTATTTGCCAGGGCCGCTGGCCGGGCTTCGAGCTGCTCTCGTTAGCGCACCATAGAGCCAACTCAAGACAGGGAGGGATAAGCAAACGCGCAAGAGACCGCGCGTACACTCACATAAGCTAAGGTTAATATAAACACCAGCCGCTGTGACTAGATACGTGTACACGGAGACTCTGTCCATGCATGGAACGAATAATCGCCTTCACATGTCAGTCTATCAATCGTTCATGTTTGTCCGACGCCGGGCATGCACATCGAGATTTCAACATTTTAGTGCACTCAAATGGTCATTCACGGTACTGAAGGATACAATATGTAGACCACATACGTAACAAATGGTTATGCGCGGGTACGCGGCCGTCGCCAACCATCCAATCGTTCATTTGCAGTGACCGACGAGGCCGAGCGAGTCTTCCGACAGTAGCAGAGCAGTACCAGCAACAGGCAGCCGACCGCGAGTACCATGCGCATTCACACGTGCTACTTCTGCTCGAGCCCCGTGTACCCGGGCCACGGCATCACGTTCGTGCGCAATGACAGCAAGATTTTCCGCTTCTGCCGCTCCAAGTGCCACAAGAACTTCAACCGCAAGCGCAACCCGCGCAAGGTGAAATGGACCAAGGCCTTCCGGAAGGCTGCGGGCAAGGAGATGGCATTGGACACGACGTTCGACTTTGACAAGCAGCGCCACCGCGCCGTCAAGTACGACCGCGAGCTCATGGGCGCCACCATCCACGCCATCGAGCGCGTGACGAAGATCAAGGAGAAGCGCGAGGCTGCCTTCTACAAGAACCGCATGAAGGACAGCAAGGCCAAGGCCAAGGTGCGCGACCTGCGCGAACTGGAGCAGAACATCTCGCTCATCGAGCCGGCCGCGGCCGCGCTCAAGGATCAGGCGCAGCTCAATATGTCGGCCTCCAAGCAGAAGGACGCGGCGGCCACCGAGACGCCGTCCTCCATGGTCTTGGATCAGTAAAGTTAAGCCCGCTCCGGGTCGTGATTTTCAATGCATACAGATTCATTTTACTACGTCGCGCTGGGCTGTTTGTCTGGAGATGTTTCTTTGACCAGCATAACCGACAACGACCTTCACAATTGCAGCTTTTGCATGCAGGTACAGGCTTAGTGACCTGGATTGGCGACCTCAGTCACCGGGCCAAAACACACGCGACACACCAGGCCAACGTTTCTAGCAGCAGCCATGAGTCGAGATGCCTCCGCGGCCATCAGTCTGCGCTTACGAATTCGAACTTAGCAGGGAGGGGTTACACCAGCCAACGGCCCGAGGGGGGAGCCACCGACTCGCCTTCAGAACGGGACAGGACCCACGGAACGGAAGCGGCACCATGTCAGACAAGCTGACGCGTATCGCCATCGTGAGCACGGACAAGTGCAAGCCCAAGAAATGCCGTCAGGAGTGCAAAAAGTCGTGCCCCGTCGTGCGCATGGGCAAGCTCTGCATTGAGGTGGGCCCCAAGAGCAGGGTGGCCTTCATCTCGGAGCAGCTCTGCATCGGTTGCGGTATCTGCGTCAAGAAGTGCCCGTTCGAGGCGATCAACATCATCAACCTGCCCAAGGACCTGGAGAGCAACACGACGCACCGATACGGCGCCAACACGTTCAAGCTCCACCGTCTGCCCATGCCCCGCCCAGGCCAGGTGCTCGGTCTCGTGGGCACCAACGGTATCGGCAAGTCCACGGCTCTGCGCATCCTCGCTGGCAAGCTCAAGCCCAACCTTGGCAAGTTCGACGCCCCGCCCGAGTGGCAGGAGATTCTCACGCACTTCCGCGGCTCGGAGCTGCAGAACTACTTCACGCGCATCCTCGAGGACAACCTCAAGGCCATCACCAAGCCGCAGTACGTGGACAAGATACCCAAGGCCGTCAAGGGAACGGTGCACGCCATCCTGTCGGCCCGTTGCGAGAAGCAGGAGAAGCTGGATCATTTCCTCAAGGAGCTGGACCTGTCCCACGTGCAGGATCGTGACATTGAGAACCTGTCGGGTGGCGAGCTGCAACGTTTCGCCATTGCCGTCGTGGCTGTGCAGAAGGCCGACATTTACATGTTCGACGAGCCATCCTCGTACCTGGATGTGCGCCAGCGTCTGAAGGCCGCTCTGGTCATTCGCTCCATGGTGGACGACAGCGGCCGCTCGTATGTCATCTGCGTCGAGCACGATCTGAGTGTGCTGGACTACCTGTCCGACTACATCTGTGTGTTGTACGGTACCCCGTCCGCCTACGGTGTGGTTACCATGCCCTTCAGTGTGCGTGAAGGTATCAACATCTTCCTTTCTGGTTTCGTGCCCACGGAGAACTTGCGTTTCCGTACGGAGGAGCTGACGTTCAAGGTCTCGCAGAACGCCGATGAATTAGGCACGGGCGAGGGCGATGCCAACTCGTTCAACTACCCGTCGATGACCAAGACCATGTACAAGAAGAAGAAGGACGCTGCCTTCAAGCTGCACGTCGAGGCCGGTGACTTCACGAATTCGGAGATTATCTGTATGCTTGGCGAGAACGGTACCGGTAAAACGACGTTCATCCGTATGCTTGCTGGTCTGCTCAAGTCCGACGAGATGGAGGCCGCCGAGAAGGCGAATGACCACAATGCGATGTCGAACTGTGCTCTGCGTTACGACACGTCCACGATCAGTTACAAGCCCCAAAAGATTGCCCCCAAGTTCCAGGGTACGGTGCGCGAGCTGCTCCACCGTCGTATTCGTGAGGCTATTGTGCACCCCCAGTTTGCGACGGATGTGACTAAGCCGCTTAACCTTGACAACATTATCGACCAGGCCGTGCCTCACCTGTCTGGTGGTGAGCTGCAGCGTGTGGCTATCATTCTGTGTCTGGGTAAGCCCGCGGACATCTACCTTATCGATGAGCCGTCCGCTTACCTGGATTCCGAGCAGCGTATCTTGGCCGCCAAGGTTATCAAGCGTTTCATTCTGCACGCCAAGAAGACGGCGTTCGTCGTGGAGCACGATTTCATCATGGCCACATACCTGGCCGACCGCGTGGTCGTGTACGACGGCAACCCAGGTATCGAGTGTACGGCACACGCCCCTCAGAGTCTACTGACGGGTATGAACACGTTCCTGAAGCAGCTGCAGATCACGTTCCGACGGGACCCCACGAACTTCCGCCCGCGTATCAACAAGTACGATTCTGTGAAGGACGTGGAGCAGAAGACCTCGGGCAACTACTTCTTCATGGACGACTAAGCTGTAGACGTATAGGCCGGAAGCGCGCGGACGAAACTGGCGAGAACTGTCGCGGCCGAGTCCGTCTACGAGTGAATTGGTGCTGTTTGCCGTTGGTAGAGGATGGAAGAGCGTGCATCGTGAAGGTAGTTGCGTCGGCAGTCGTGCGCCACGCCAAACGATCGAGTAAGTAGAGAATACACATCGGCGCGTTCGCGTGCTTTGGTTTTTTAATTACGGGTGCTTCTGCAATTCCTGGTGGATTCGTCCAAAGTCCTTGAGAACGAGAGAAAGCTGCTCGTCGTCCAGCTCTAGCATCACCTAAGCAAAGGAAGCAGAAGAGATCTTGAGTCAGCAAAGTGCCAAGCTTGACGGCGATGCAGCATTCACGAACCTGTCGCTCGGATCCGTCGGGCTGTGCAAGGCGCAGTTTGAGGACCACTGAGCGTTGCCGGTACCCACAGAGAGAGCTGCTGGCCAGGTTCACGCGCACCGAGTAGTCGAAGTCGAGCAGCACCTCGCTGCTGCTGGAAACGTCCATGGCGAATTGATCTCGTGTGAGGCACATCATTATGCTTTTTCATAGGCTATACTGATTTCAGCCAATAGCCAATCGGTGAGTTGTCCGGGGTATGTTTTGTGGTGGGCCGCCCCCTTGGCCGCACGAACGGGAGGCCAGCACCAGCGGAACTTGACTGCGAGAGACTCGAAAGGCATGTGGGCGAAACAGGCAGGCAAGGCCATCCGGTCGCTGGGGCAGACGATCGACCGCGTCGGCGTCTCACTGGAGGGCAAGCTCACCTACACGGAGCACTGTACGTCGACTGCGTAGTGAGCAGCTCTCTGGATCCCGTTGTGATCTGGTTTAACTCATCACTGTTTGTTGCTGTTGTTGCCGCACAGTGAACCCCTCCACACGCGCCGTAAAGAACCTGGGACGCTCGCCCAAGTTCGAGGAGGGCGTGTTCGTGGCTCCCAACGCGTCGGTCATCGGCGACGTCAAGGTGGGCAAGGGCAGCTCCATTTGGTACAATGCCACGGTGCGCGGCGACGTCAACCACATTACGATCGGCGAGAACACAAACATCCAGGATCAGGCTGTAGTGCATGTGGCAAAGATCCACAAGGACATCCCCACCAAGATCGGCAACAACGTGACTGTGGGTCCCGCCGCCATCGTGCACGCCTGCACCATTCAGGACCACTGCATCATCGGCACGGGTGCGCAGGTGCTGGACGGCGCTGTCGTAGGAGCCAAGTCCATCGTCACGGCTGGATCCATCGTCACCGGCGGCAAGCAGGTGCCCTCGGGTCAGCTCTGGTCGGGTGTCCCCGCCCGCTACCTGCGCGACCTCACAGCCGAGGAGATGCAGTTCATGCAGCAGTGCTCGGCCGAGTACATGCAGCTGGCGGAGCAGCACGCCGAGGAGTGCGCCAAGAGCTTTGAGGAGTACGAGGCCGACACGGAGCGTTACAAAATCCTGCGGGACGTCGGCGAGACCGGCCTGCCGCAGAAGGAAGAAAAGCGCGAGGACACGGGCCTTTACTTCCGCTACTAGACGTCTGCGCGCGTGAAGGAACGATGTTGAGTGCAGAAGTAAGATGGCGAGGAGCAAACAAAACAATGAAATGGACATACGATGGAGCGTCTCCATGGTCGAGAAGGCCTGAATTTTATCTGTATAGCTCGTACAGGTAGTCGCTGCTGGGGCTCTGAACCGAGGTTTGAAGCAAGCACTCATTCTTCATCACTCTGCTCTTGCACCGCAACTGTATCAAGACAGCACAATAAAAGTAGGTAGATAAGCACAGAGGAACAGCTTAGCGTACTTTAATGCATCACATTGACCCACATGATAGCGCGATCAGCTTTAGGAAGAATTCCCGGACAGCTGGCTGTTGCAGTGCAGTCGAGATCGCGAAGTCCTTTGGGTTGGCCATGAGCTGCAAGGGAATAAATGTCAGCTGAGCTGTATTACTCCCATCACTTCAACCGCCGAAAGACGTACCTGGTGCAGACTGGTCATGAGAACCGGGTCCTGCAACCCCCGCACAAAGTATGAATCTGCGTTCATGGCAACCATCAACGAAGGTCCAAACTTAACGCCCAGAAGCAACTCCAGCATCTCCGCATCTTCGTCATCGACAACCGCAGAGGCCCGAAGATCCATCGCCTCCTCCTCATCCACTGTTGACGGTTGAACCAGATTTGTGATTGCCGCCAATGCTCTCTGCTCCTCTTCACGCTGCTTTTCAAGCACTAGCGTCTTCAAAAATCTCTCTAAGTTATCGACAAAATCATCATCCTCCGAATGGAAAAGTAGCATCTCCGGATCCTCACCAACCTCAACTAGGGCATCATGGTACGCTGCCCACTCATCGTGTTCTACAAGTCGCATCCACAGTGCACGATTTCCTTCGGAAGCAGCAGCAAGGACTCTATCGCCCAGAGAACCCTCTGGCCGGACATCGTTGGAAGGAAAATCTCCTTGGCCCGTCGTGGCCTCCTTTCTCTTCGAGCGTAAGAAATCAACCAGCGTTTGGTAGAACGCTCGTAATTCATGGTCCGCTAACTGCGATTCGAGGATGGTCGGATTCAAGCTCATATCCCGCAACGCTAACACGATCTTCTCGTTTTGTTGTAGCAACTCGCGCATTTTGTCGTCGTGCAAAATATCGTTGACAGCTTGTGCATCCAGACCGCCACGGTTGCCTAGACAGAGTGATTGCAGGTCGCTTGATAGCTGGTGCACTGCTCTCTGCTCCCGCAGCTTCGACTTTTTCTTCAGCTCAAGTTTCGAACGGAGCTCATTCTCGCGACCATTATACTTCGTCAGCAATTTCGTGACAGTGTCTTTCTTTTGAGGACCGTACCAGGCCAGGAGCTCGTTTGATAAACCCCTTCGCTCGCGATTTTTAGAGAGATATCGGTACCTCCACGTTATCATGCGAAATAGTGACTGAATTTTTGCAGCGGCTTCAACTTCTCGGTCCTCGAGAAATAGTTCTAACTTCTCCACAAGACTAATTTTCCCAAACTCGACTATTGACGAGGCGGATAGGCTTATCTTCGGAGTCGGATTGTCATCGTTGCGGAGTAGGTCACTTAGCCATTTCAAAAGCTCCTCTTCGTTGCTAGCCATTTCGTCCAAAACATAAGGTGCCCGTACGAGACTGCCATATCGTGCCAATACGATGTCCTTGGAGATACCAATCGCCGAGTATGCTGTTGATGGGTCACTACAGATTTCTAATTGCCGGATCAGACGCTGTGAACGGCATTGTTGTAGAACAAGATCCTTGCTCACAACTGAGGGTTGTTTCTTTTCGTTGGGGCGAATGCAATGGAAGTAAAACGGCATATTCGTGTCGTCGTCGCTGGTCAGTGCATTCACGTGAGACCGAAACTGCCCGACAAAGCTTTTGCTTGCAGACACCCGGACCTCGGTTGAGCTGAGTGCGCTGTTGTTCTTGTTTGATCCATTCTCCAACGCCTTGCTATCTTTTAGCATTTGACGAATGTGCGAATTATTCGATGCGTTGAGACCAGTCAACAGGTTTGCGTACGCGAAGTCAGAATTTTTCTTCACAAAATCGCGCGCATCGTAAACAACACTCCCGCGGGTGTATGGGATCACAAACGGCACCATGGTCAGTGAAACAGAAGACTGACGCTTCCCGCTGTTTAGTATGCGCGGTGGTTCTGGCAGGCGAGAATGATTGCGCTCATAAATATTTCGGACAAACAGTTTGTTCCTCTTCTCCTCCTGCTGTTCAGTATCGTTTTCACTTTGGTGGAGAATGGTCAATTCCTCCAGCGAGGCAAACACCCCCAGAGGATGCTCATAGATACGCAGAACATCCTTGTCCTTGTCCAGAAGGATTTTAGATGGTTGAATGCAGTAGGCAGCTAGAACGACTTGTTCTTCTCTGGCGTAGAGTTTCTCGCTCAAATAGTTTATGCACAGCTGATCCAGCGAATTGTGCGTGAGATCTTCGAAGCCGAAAACGTCGACAATTTTCAGTGACGATACGTCATGGGGAGCCATTGTGTCAGAACCCGCCGAATAGTCTTCCCTTGCTGTCACAGCATCCATTTTTGTTGCTTCGTTCATCGCGGCCACAATGTATTCAAAAGCAAGTTGGTACAACAAACGTGCTAGTGTATCACGAACATGGTTTACTTGGCCCTTCTCCAATGTTACTTCGAAAGTCTCACCGGTTGACTGCAACGTTACACATTTGGTCATCACCATCCGTTCCAACTGCCCCACAGAATCCAACCCCAAGAGTTCTACCACACGCTGAGGAGCATCTGAAACACTTACGGAAGACATTACCAGCTTTTCCGATATTGAACTGTTGTCAAGCTCAATATTTCCCAACCACAGCACCGCACTCAGTAGTTTAAATATTGTTTTCTGCCGATCAGGGGATACATTCAGCTCACCCAGCCCATCAATAACTTGTTGCCATCTTTCCACATCCTTCTTCCAAGTGTCTTCTTTGCTCATAAATTCAGCGAGCTTGTGATCGCAACGACCAAGATATGTAAAAACCGAACAATCGTTACCATCAAGGCGTAGCTCTTTTGCCAGCAAATGCATAAACGGAAAAGCATTCACACCGGCCACCATCGCGTACAATACGTGAAAATTCATATCACTCGGACTTCCCCCTTGAAGACGTCTTTCGCTTGTAATGCGCGATTTCTCTAGTAAAAATGGTGCGATATGGCACCCACTAATCTGGAATTCCCACGGATGAAGCCCAAAGGAGACCTGCAGAGTTGTTACCTTTCCAAATCTCGACGAATTTAGGTTCATCGACGTTGTAGCATGCCCAAACGCTTCGAGAATAATGTTGGAATCCAAAACAGTGCTCAGTTTCTTAGCTGCTTGAGGATTTTTGAAGTACATTCGCAGTTGTTCTTCATCTTCGAGGTGCTCCAATTTATCGTAAAACCCGAAGAATAGACCATCTACATGCACTTGAGGAAGACGCTTGCTCCGACTCACCTTGGTCATCTCGTCCCATCGTTCAGGATACAAATCTAGCAACACGATTTCATAAGATTCCACGCCTTTGGCTTCGAGAAGCGCAATCGTCCGTGCCTCCTCCGTTCGCATTTGAACTGTGCTCTTTGTGGAACTTGTGAATAGCTTGATTTTTGGCTGACGGCTACTTGCAGGCATCGATTTTGAATCACAAGACAGAGCTGGCTCCGCGACGAGGACCAAGTACTTCAGCAGATCCTTTGCAAGTTCTGTCTTACCGCTCCCGCTTTCACCAAAGAGAAAAAGTGTTTGACTACGGGTTCTCGTCGCGATATGCTCAGTTGAACCCGCAGGCATTGAAGTTCGTGCATTCCCCAATGCGATCTCGCGATCGAAAAAAAGCCGGACAAGACTTTGCTTCGCGACAGCAAAAGGGTGTGGAGCTAGTGATGCCTCGGCATTAGCGGTATCGGCGTATGTCAACACCACTTGTTCGTCGTAAATTGACGTGAAGTGGGCAGTCTGTAACAGCCGGTACGGGTTCATCACCACCATGGTGTGGTGGCTGATGTAGGTGTAAATACGGTCACTATCAAAACGACCAGCTAGTGTTTCCACAAAGTTTGTCTCCGAAGACGCCGACACAACATTGCTGCCTTCGCGATCAACCAAGTTATCATCATCCGATCGATCCAAATTCCATGGCTGCTTTGCTCGAATATCATCGAGGAGACAAAGGTGTGCATATTTGGCCAGTGTTGCACTGCGAGGTGTCAGTGTTTTGGCGCTTTGCCTGTCAGTGGATGCCGCTTTAATCGTATCTCCAACTCGGCCCGATAACTCCTCAAAGGTTGCGTAGTAGCTGTGAAAAGAGGGACAACGTATCCGCGGAGACAGTCGAGGAGTAGCCACCGGTGAGTCTAATTCAGCCTGTTTGAGCTTATCCACACTTGACCTCGTTGCTGCGCCTAGAGGATCGCCGTCCCGTGAAAGCTTCCGCTGATTTTCTGGGATTTCCTCGAACTGATAGCGCAACTTAAATGCCTCGGCCAAAATGCTATCGGGCTCGAAGTCAGAACTTCCGGACTTTTCCTGAGCCAGACAAATACCCTGGACAAGCTCTTGATACTGCGCCATGGACCACTGCGAAGGCTCACCCCAAGCGTTCTTGATCGTATCGACGAGCTTTTTCAGAAGCAGCATCTCGTGAAGAATCTGAAACGACGCACGCAAATCTGCTTGAGGAGTGCTTGCATCATCAGACGACATTGGCGACGAAAGGAATTCCGCCATCGCTTTCACATTCCGGTCTCGTTGACTTGCACGAGCATGGAGTAAGCGAACATCACTCTGAAGTGTTCGCTGTCGCAGCAACAATTCACCCTGCACGCAGTACGGCGCAGTGGAAAGGTTAACCATACACCGCGAAGAAATAGTAAACCACTGGCACGTACTCGACAAGCCTTGCGCAGCGACTCGATCCACTCCCGTCGTGCCTGCTGGTTGGACGCTATCACAACAGCAGCAATCATTCTCATTAAACTCCTTCAGCTCCCAGAAGAACCAACAACACGCACACGTAGAAATACACGCAACCTTTCAGATCCAATTTGTAGCTCTTCCCTCCTGGCCCTTCATTCTGACGGATCCGTAGCCAAACGTCGGAGTGGGGCATGGGCGAGATGACGTCCGAGGCCTTGAGCTCCAGCACGCCTTTGAGCTTCACGTCGCCCTCCTTCGTGGGCCTGTAATAGCTCAGAGACTGCTGGCCCAGGACGAAGTACCTTTCCTTGCGTGTGGGCATCACGTGCCCCTTCTTCACGAGGAAACCACGCTTCAGGACGCCGTTGGGATGGCCCAGCCGCGCCACCTCCGCCTGCACAGCCGCCTCGGCGCTGGAGCCACGCCGCTGTGCCATGCGCCCTCCCCTTGATCCACCTGGAGGCGAAGGAGACCCCGCACCGCTGCTGGTATTGCTGCCCTTCCGCGCCGGCATCGACGACTGTGAAAGAATCCGAAATGCCTCAAAGACGATCTTGCTAAATTCACCCCTTCCATACAGAACCCTTGTGTAAAATGTAGCCATAATCAGAAAATGCCTTAGAGCATCTCCTACTGAAAATGGATGACAGATTCATAATGAAGTGCTAATGCGTGAGCATGACTACCATGAGAGAGATAAGCATCGGAAGCACCGACCTACACTACTGTAGCCGACTCGAAAGCGTCGAGATCGTCCTTAAACTGATCTACTAGGTTGGCTACCTCGCGGTGCGGGTGAATAGTGAACCCACTCATTTGGCGGCACCACGGACATGACCTGTTTTGACCCTGGGACCTGTCCACTGCATCCTTGGAGAAGGTCTTCCCGCAGCAAGCAGCGATGACTGGCAATTCATACAACCAGTGCGTGATTGGGCATGTCAATATTTCCTCGTGTTCTCCAAGCACGAGCTGGTGTTGTTGGCGGGCCTCTCTTGCTTGTCGAGAAAATTGCTCACGTTCCGAGGAGAACGTGTCCTGTTGTTCGTATAGTCGGTTTAACTCTTCTTCCTGCTGTTGCAGGCGCTGCTTAGCCTCCGCAACTTGGTTTGTGGTCTGCAAATTATTAGAAACATGAAGCTCGGCAACAGCTCGTTGCAGTCCCTGCATTTGTTGCTGTAGACACGACAACTCCGCGCCGAGCCGATATGAGGTGTGGTCTTTGAACCTGCTGTAAAATTACTGTCACTGCTGATACGTGGCTCAGGTGGGCATCCTAGATTGGGCATCCGTGCACATGCATACTACTACTCAACAACATCAAACCGCGAGAATCAAGCCTTCATTTTTGATGGGAAACGCATTCCACCCAAATGGCTGTCCCGGCGGCACATCAGTTGATTATTCCGTTTTCTTCATCTCATCCTTTTTGTCCTTGTTTAGCTCCGCCAAACGTGTCTGTTGATTGATAGGCTTCGCTGGCTTGTTGAGCGGCTCAACAGGGGGAGACGGGGCCTCCAGCTGCACGCTTGTGGCATCAACTGCAGCACCTGCGCCACTTTCAGGGTCGCGAGCTAAGATTGAAGCCGGACGGAAAGCTTGAATCATCGCTGGTTGTTGGTACACACCATCAAGAAAGTCGAATGAATCGTCCTTTCGCTCTTCGTCGACGTCGCAACATTGATCAAGCGGCAAGTTTTCAGCAGCACGCTTCAGATGGGAAAGGTCGACAGCGTACCAATGGAAAACTAGTGTAATGAGCGGCAGCATCGTCGTGAGTACAATCGGCCCGTACCCAGCCGACTTCAATGACAGCAACCCAATAAGCGTGCACTGGCCGATGATGAGCGCACCGATGACAAACGAGTAAAGCGGCGGCCAAAATACGCCCATGGAGTTAGTCGTAGCCCAACGCGAACTGTTGACGAAGAAGAAGCAGCGTTTGTATGAGAGCTCCGACACCACGAAAAACATCGCGCCAAAGTAGCCCACCAGTGGTGCAATGGGAGCAAACACTACGACGAACAAGAAGACAAGATATTGCTGAGCCAGATTCATGGGGGCATCGAGATCCGTCTGGTAGTTCACGGGACAGAGACCCATCCAGTCTCGGGGCTGTGGAAGCTTCGCATGCATCGGGGCCAATAGGTGGTAAGCAGCAGAGATAGCCAGGGGCGATACACGCAGCAGAAATAACGACATGTCCACACAAAATTGCGTGATGATGAAGGTGATGAACATCATGGACTGGTTCGCAATGGTGTTGCCGAGGAAGAAAAACAGCATTCGCGGCTGATCCAAGAAGAGCATGAACTCCGTGATAATAGATCCCGCGAGTGCAGACACGAAGAACATTTGGAAGGCTTGGAAAAAGCATAGTTTGGTGAACCGACTGGCTTCCACCTCCGAGATCGACAAATGACCCTCTTGGGTGGACAGAAGCTTGAAGAGCACATTTGCCAAACCGTTCATTGCTGAATAGACCAGCGGCGCAGTCTGCTGCAGTACAATTAAAAGCCATGGGTTCTTTTCCAGAAAGCCGCTAAGCCAAGGAAACACGTGTTGCAACTCATCCACGCTCGCCATAGAAGCCACAAAAGCCGTCGGCACGGTCCAAAAACACCCAATTAAGAGAGATACCCCCATGGAGATCAGCTTCCACTTGGCTTTCAGCTTGTGTGGCAGACCAAAGTTTTTCCACTGCATGTCGCGAATGTTGGGTGCTGGCAGCACAATCATGCGGCGCGGATTCTCCACTTGAAGCAATTGCTGTGCTGCTTGAGCTGACCGTATACTACGGAAGCTTACGAAGGCACAGCTGCGCATCACATTGGGTCGCTTCGGCACAGGAACACTGACATGGAGAAGCGGCAGGGTTTCCTCGCCCCAACGCCGGTCATCCATCGAGCTCTTGGTCCTACGCAGTTTCTCCGTAAGTTCGCCCAACGCTGAAAACCCGCGCGCAGCTACAGTAGTCGAACCATACTGCGTTTGGCTAGTAGCTTCCTGAGCCTTCTCTGCCGACTGGCGCTGCAAAATCTCGTCTCGGACATGAATTATCTCTGCCTCGAGCTTCTGTAGCTCCTCCGTGTAGTGGTCGACAGCATCCACCTCCTTGCCAACACCGCAGAGCCCAAAAAAGCGCCGACCAATCAACTCTTTTGGACGCTTGATCACATCATGGTCGCCAGCCTTGGTCTTCGCCTCCGCCAGCTTTACGTTCGAAGCATATAATTGGTACACGAGCTCCTGGCGTTTGTCGAGCAGTCCCTCCAGCTCCGCACACTCGACACCAATGTAGACCGAGTGGACTGAGTTGGGGAACAAGAAATCCAAATACGCCTGCAGCGTCTGCGGGCGACGCTGGGACTGCGGCAGGTCCGAGATGACAACGCTGTACTGCTGCGGATGTCTGCGCATGAGGAACTCGTGGCGGCGCTTGCGATAAACTGTGTACTCATTCAGCAGCAGCCGCATGACGTAGATGCTCATGGCGTAGGCAGCGAGCACCGTGAAGTACAACCTCCAATCGTCTTTACCCACATTGGCAATCGTGAGTCTGTCCACGACGTCCAATTTGACCTTGCCGTCCGAGGACAGGACGTTCGCTGTGCCATTTCCTGCATCCACCTGCTCGTCCAGCATAATCATCATCATGGAGGTGATAGCCGCGACGGTGGCATTGGCGTGACCCCCTCCCGTAGGCAGCAACTGGCTCAAATGATGGCGCTGCTTCTCCTGCTCCTGCGCTTCGAAGACCGCTGCCGTGAAGAAATACATGGGGAAGAGCGCGAGCGAGCACACGATACACAGCAGAGCCACTTTGCGCCCCATTTTCATGAAGCGCAGCAGAACCCATGCGTCCAGGCCACACTTCTCGGCCACCTGGGCCTCGTCGATGCGCCACACAAAGGGCACCCAGCCCAGGAACTTGTGCTGCTTGGACTCGGGCAAGTCCGCATGGTTCTCGGGCGCATACACGTGCGGCACGCGAGGCCGCAGGGTCTCGTATAGCAGAATCAGCACCAGAAAGAGCGGGAAGTAGACGGCCACACTCGTCAGCAGCACGTTGGCCGCCGCCTGCGTCGTTACCTGCTCCGTCGTGACGTGCATTCCCATGGTGGCGAAGGGCTGCGGTGGCCGGAATGCGGTGCCTTGAGGAATGGCTGCCACAGGCAGGAATCCTCCAGACTCACTATAAATCAGGCGCCGTAATCTCTTGGTGAGACCGCGCGTACAGTGTACAGCGAAAGTGTAAGGCCGCGCGTACACAATTTCGATGTGTCACTCCTGTAATATACCGCATAACACTTCTCATAGAGCTCACACTATTCATAGAGCTCACCTAGTCTTAGCCAATCAAGTTGCATTAAAAGTGGACCACCTCGTGCCACTTCTCATAAAGCACACAACCGAAAAATACAATACCCAGCACAAATTTAAGATAGCAGCACCGGTAGCAGCCATTCATTCCGAAGCTCCTTCCAGCATTTCAGAACTCATTGTGTGTTTTTGCTGAGCGTGATGGCACGAACTGGTCGAACACGTCTGAGGGACAATGGTGGATCTCAGCCAAAGCAATACAAGCGTGTAGCGGTAACGTATGAGTTCAAATTGAGAGTCCTGAAGCATTTAGAGACGTCGACAATGGTCTCGACGGTCTCCAAGTTTTTCATGTCTCTGACTCTAACTGGATATTTACCGGATGACTACCGTATCGCAAATGTCATATCCAGCAACTTGTTATATCCGACACGTCAAAATAGCCAATAAGAATAGAGCAAATGTCATATCCGACACCAAATTGGTAGACAGCAAACCGGGGCACTTTAGTTGGACGGAAATGCAAGCACCTTCAGACCCAGTTATCTCGATCTCACTACGCAATGGGCAAGAGAAGACACAAGCATACTGAAAACGGCGGGCGTCGCCCTCGCGCGTACAAGCGGTTAGTGACGACTCACCAGTTCAGGCTCGATGTTGTTCGCTATTTCGAGAGCCACACCATGGAAGCAACTGTGGTGAAGTGGATGTTGGAAATTTCGTGATGGACCAACGATGGGCTAGGATCGGACGGGACCGGACGTACGATCGGAGGTTGATGAAGGCAGACTTTGGAGGGATTAAATTGGACCTGAGGGGTAGGGGTATGGAGACCCAATGGGTACAATGGCGCCATCAGTCATCGGTGTATACCGGTATGCGGTATGGTGCGATCATTTCGATATGCGATCGTGGCCACCACTGCGATCGCGATCCCGATCACAAATGACGATCGTGACGTACCACTTTGGTGGTACACCCGCAATCATTCCGGAGTAAAAGATCTGTGGAAGGTACCTCGGGAGATGGGTGAAAGAATCCAGTAAAGGGGGAGGATAGGAAGCTGAGGTCATTGCTTGTTTTGGTTTGCCTTCGCTTAATAAGAGAAGAAGAAGCTTTCCCTTGCAACACAAGTGGCGTTCGTTTATTCCAGGCTGGGAAGTATATTGGCCCTCCTGACGACTTCGGACTCACCTCGTCGCGCAAGGTAATCACACGGGAGCCCCTGGATCGCTTGGCCAGGTGCGCAACCACTTAACCCCCCCCCCCCCCCCCCCCCCCCCCAGAAGACCCCGCCATAGGAGGCGGCAAGCACGTAAAGGAACACACCCAAGGACACCCCCCACGCCGATCAAGCCCCACCAGGCCCCGATCGGCAGACCACCGACGACCGCGTGAAGAATACCCGCGTGGCCGTCACCCCCCAGTTCCCCGGAAGGAGCCGTCCAGCTCCCCACCCATCCTGGTAACCACCGACGCCTTCAGTGAACACCGGAAGAGCGTAACCCGCCCCGCCGTCGGGTACACAAGGTGAATACAAGGTTCCGATCGCGCCAGATCAACTGTGATGGGTCTGCTTAGACCCACTACTTAAGCTTACACGTGTGCGCACGTGTAGGAGGAAGCGTAGGAGTAATTTACTTAAGTTCAGTATACTTGTATCCACAAGTATACTTAAACCTAGATAAACGAACCAAACGAAAGCTTTGGTGGTAAATGAGAACTGTATTGATTGTAAATGGGGTTTCCTCCTAAAACTGATATTTCTAATGAGAGGTTCTGCCATTGGATGGCTGGCAGAACCCCTATCTATTGAATGACTCTCATTGGTAGAAAGGTGTTACTTTCTACCAGTCATATGCCTTTTGCTATGAATGTGGACCACCCTGTGGTGGTCACCTGAATGTATGCCTTAGTGCATGTTGCACTAAGGTAGGAGGTGAACCGAATGTGTAGCCCCGCTACACCATCCCCCCGTTAGGATTTGACGTGCCGGTCTCGACACGTCAATCCGTATTTTCTTCGGGAGAACACGTGCTCATTCCCAATGAGCACGCCAACGACGTCTTCGTCCAAGACGCCGGCCGCTTCGGCAACAGCAAGTGCTGTCGTCGCCTCCAAGGCGACGACGGCCGCTGCCTCAGCCACGACCGCTACTGGCATCGCCTCGACGGCGATGCCGACAAGCGCGGCAACAGAGAGTCGCCTCTCTGTTGCTGGATACCACTCGAGATGGCATGAGAAACATGCCATCCGAAACAAGACAGGCAAGATCATTGCTGTCGAAACCGGAGTGGGCATCTACTCTCCGGGTGGAGAGGGAGTTCCCCTCGACTACGGAAGCGAAGTCGAGGAGGGGGAACTCGAAGGAGACAAGGACACCTTGTCTCCGGGCCACACTGACCCCAATGTGGGTCTACGTCGTCCACGCGAGGACGACCCGAACGCTTCGAGCTCGAAGCGTTCGCGCAGCGGCAGTGGAACACCGCTCGCTGCCGCTGGAGCCTTGACGACTCCGCGGGATGGAGATGACTCTGCTCCATCCGCTGTTGTTGCGGCCTCGCGCACTGAACCAGTGCGCGAGCCGTGGATGCCGTCTCAGTCTGAGATCGGCAGCCGATTCGGTGCGACCGCGCCACCGAATCTGTACGCGCTGTATTCGTGCAACGCCATCGTTGACGATGACGTCGCGAAGCGAGTACACTTTGATCCGTTAACGAATCAAAGGCGCGACTACTACATCGGGCTCTTCCATGAGCTCCGATGGTTTGCGAGTAAGAAGACTTCTCGCAGAAGCAAAGTGCCCGAGTGGCAGGCACTTTGTCAAAGTTGGAGTGCCTTTGTTGAAAACTTCAACAAAAACCCCGCTGGCTATCGCGACCGGATTAGCCAGGCGCGGGAGCGCTACGAGAAGTTCTCGAAGCGTGGTAAACTTGAACGACTGCACCATGGTGCAGTCGGTATCGGACTTCCTTGCGCAGTGCCTTATGACACTGCTTGCGAGTACTGCTACCCTGGAGCAGTACGCATCACCGAACGGGACATCAACGGGTACACGTCCATGTGTGTACCTGACGACCTCAAGACCCTGCGCGCCAGTTTTCAGGCGCAGGCGTCTTCTAGTGCTGCGGATAATCGCAGCACTTATCCGAGTGCTGTAGGCGACTACAGCGCTCGCCCAAGTTTTACGCCCTTCGGCGGAGGTGGCGGTGGCGGCCTTCGTACGCCGTCACCATTTCCGGAATGTCCTCCATCAGGACATTCCGTGATTCCCACGTATCGTGTTGGGGAGGAAATCCTCTCCAACGAATACGAAAATGAACCGGACCTCGGGTCTGGTTCCGATGACCAACAATTCGCTGGACGATCCAGCGAGTTGCCCCGCGTGCGTCTCGCAACGGGGGTGGGGGGGGGGGGCGGGTAGACGCCCCGGGTTTGGTCAACCAAACCTTGAGTCTCGCTTGGAGGCTGTTGAGCGTCTCCAAGCGTCGCAGTTCGCTGCTCTGCGTCAGGAGCTGAGCTTGTTAAAGGCTCAGCTCGCGGAGGTTGCGCAGACGACCTCGAACGTAAAGGTCGAGGTCGGGACGAGGCTCTCTGTCGTCTCGAAGCGCGTCGCCGCGCTCGAGAGCGCTTTGGCGAGTCACCAGACGTAGGTGACTCGTGCTGCACGTACGGCTTCAGTCGCCCAACGTAAAACGTTGGGTGCAAGCGCATGCTGGACGGTATGTCCAGTGTGTACGCGTTGCCATGCTTCGCCAACACGGTGAATGGCCCAATGAAGCGCGGAGCAAGCTTGCTTGCTCCGAAATCGGAAACTGCATGTTTAGCTAGGTTCTGCGTAGCTAACAGAACTAATGAACCAATTTTAAATTCATTTGTGTTTCCCCTGCCGGAGTTATCGGCATTCAGCTTCTGTCGATCGACAGAAGCTGCTATTGCATCTTGGACAAACCGAATTACGGCTTGTCGACGCTGGACAAAGTCCATTGCATCCGAGCTGAACCCCTGGTTCAGTTCGTGCTCCTTGTTCGCAGCAGGCCCGGCCTGCGCGTGATGTTCGTTGTCGTTTAAAGTGTCTACGCCCGTCGTAGACACTGTCTTGTCGTCGCCATGACTGCGCGCAGTACGTGCGCGAGTCGTCACAGCTGATACATTGCTTGTATCAGCGTGCTTATCCGGTTGTTTCTTTTTAACCGGATACCCTCCCCCACTTAAGGAAGGAGCTACCGCACCGAGTACGCTCGGTACGCGTGGGTGCCTCATGGCATTCACGTAGAACGGTGTGTGTCCTGTCGAGACATGCACCGAGTTGTTGATGGCGAACTCCGCCATCGGCAAGCAGTCGCTCCATTGATGGAACGAGTGCGCGTAGCTCTTCATGGTGTCAACCAGCACGCGGTTGACACGCTCTGTTTGCCCGTCGGTCTGCGGGTGATCCGCAGTCGACATGGACAACTGAGTCCCAAGAAGTGTAAACACTTCTTGCCAGAATCGCGCTGTAAAGCGCGGATCCCGATCCGACACGATGTCGAGTGGCATACCATGGTGTCTAAACACCATGTCGACAAACAGACATGCCGTCTGTTTGGCTGTCACCTCGGCTGGTACTGCAGTAAGATGCACCATCTTGCTGAAGCGGTCAACAAAGACCACAATACCAGTCCTCCGCTTGTTGTCTTGCGGAAGACCAAAAACAAAGTCCATTGAAATGGACTGCCAGCACTCCGACGGAGTCGGTAGTGATTGAAGCGGAGCCTGCGAGTTGGGCGCAGGCTTCACGCGCTGGCATACCTCGCAAGCACGAACGTACTTGCGTACCCACTTGTATTGGTGACTCCAATAGAAGTCACGCGTGAGAAGCAAATATGTCTTCTCACGGCCAGGATGTCCCGATGTCGGGGCATCGTGGTACTCATACGTGATCTTGAGCTTCAGCTCATGATCATCCGGCACGACAATGCGATCTGCGTTGTCGTCGACTGCGCTGTAAAGCAGCAGACCATTGTGTACACGATAACGGTGTACACGGGCACGAAGGTGTTTGGCCAGCTTCTGACGAGACTTGTCAGAAGGTGTGGAGAAGTACTCCACCAATTGCTTCGCATCCGCATCATGTGCGTATGCGGCCTTCACTTCGTCCAGCAAGGACGACGAGGGTGTAGTCGTCCTAACGACGCCAACTGTGTTGGCGTCGGCCTCTTGCACCGCATAATCTGGTCGACGCGAAAGCGCGTCGGCCACGACATTCAACCTTCCAGGTTTGTACTCAACCTGGAAGTTGTATTCAGCAAAGAATGACAGCCACCGTGCCATTCTTTGTGATATGTGCGGCGACTTGATCGCCGTACGCAACGATGCGTGGTCGGTGTAGACCACGAATGGTCTACTCCCAAGTAGATACACTCGAAACTTTGCGAGTGCATACTTCATGGCAAGGAGTTCCTTGTCATGTACCGGGTAATTGCGCTCAGCTGGCTTCAGCTGACGCGATTGATAGTAAACCACACGATCACGACCTTCGTGATCGAGTTGCATCAGTGCGCATCCGATCGCGAAATCGGATGCATCGCACACAACGTGGAATGGGCGATCTTGGTCGGCCACCGCCAAGATCGGCGCCTCGGTCAAGCCCTGCTTGACTGCTTCGAAGGCCTGCTGACAATCAGCAGGCCATTCCCATGCAGCCTCTTTCTTTAAGAGCTGCGACAGCGGGCGAATCTTGCCCGCGTAGTTGCTCACGTATTTGCACAAGTACGTGGCGAGTCCAAGGAACTGCCGCAGTTCCTTTACGTTTGAAGGCGTAGGCCATTCATTGATCACTCTGACCTTTCCTGGGTCAGGGCGTACGCCGTTCTTCCCCACGAGACACCCAAGTACGGGTATCTCGGTCGCCCCGAAGATACACTTCTTCAGGTTCGCGTAGAGCTTGTGCTTTCGCATGAGCTCAAGCAACTTGCGGAGATGCTCTGTATGCATCTCCACAGCCGATTTCCCATTCACAGCCCGGCTGTGAATGAACACGTCGTCGAAATAGCTCGGTGCGAAGTCGCGCACCGAGCGCAACAAGTGCGTGACGCACCTGTTGAACGTCGCTGGGGCGTTCTTCAGTCCCTGCGGCATCACGAGCCACTCCCAGAGCATGCCGCTCGGAGTGCTTACCGCTGTGAGAGGGATATCACTCTCACGCATGAGGATCTGATAGAACCCGTCTCTCAGATCCAGAGTACTGAAGATAGTACTCGAGGTCATCGAATTGATGATCACATCTTTTCGAGGTATCGGCGTCTGCGCCGGTACCGTCGCATCGTTCAGCTTGTTGTACGCATGAACGATGCGCCACCCGCCCTGTGGTTTCTTCACACAGAACGCAGGCGCGCCGTGCGGGGACTTCGATTCCCGCACTTGTCCTGCATTGCGACGACTTTCAAAGAAGTCGTCGATTGCCTTGACTTGCTCACGCGGCAGTGGCCACTGTCGCGTGACGCAGTACTTCGTTCCCGGCACGAGATCAATCTCGTGCTGAACACCCTTGTCCTGCGGTAACTCCGCAGGAATGTCGTCCGGGAGTACATCCTTGTACTCACGCAAGACCTTGTAAAAGGGGCTCGCTTTGAGCGAGTCCCAGCCTTGCTCGTCGAAGCGTTCCTTCTTCGACTTCGCGCTGAGGGCGTCCGCGCCCTCAGAGATGAGCTGATTCAGCTCTTCTGCTTCACACGTCATCCTCTCGACGTCCGAGAGGATGCAGATCTGCTCGATGCGTCCATCGTGCAGTTCGCGAGCGAAACGCTTCCAGCTTGTGACTGGGAGCGACATCAACTCCGACGCTAACGTCGGAGGATTATTCAGCCTCATCTTCTTGTATTGGAGACCAATACTCGTACGCGTCAAGACATTCAATGTCTCGACGGTCGTCTCCAACTCCTGTGTCTGCCCGGCAGACACTGCTTGTTGCGTCTCGGTCCCTGACCGAGACTTGCGCAGCTTTTCTTGCTTGCGCCGTTCACTTCTCGTGCGGAGCCCGGCTCCGCGAGTTTCTTCTTGTCCAGGCCCGGCCGTGGACAGTTGTTCCTTGTATTCGCCGGCGGGTTCTACCCGCGGGCGCACGCGTTCAAGCTCGGCTTGATCGCGCACCGCTTCGTCGTGCAGCCCGGCTGCACGCGAGCTCGCAAGCATTTCCGGTGCGGGACGTTTGCAACCGTCCGTACTGCTTGCAGCGTCGGCTCCCAGAGCCGACGCGTCTTCTTTACCTCTACGCCTAACGGCGGAGTGTCTTTCGACCAATTGTGTGTCGACATTACCTGTCGACACTACCGCGTCGCCCCGGACGCTTCGAGACCCTCTCGAATCGGATTGAACCAGGCCCTGCTGATTCGGTTTACATCTTCTCCCAACGACTCTCGCAGTCGTTGGCGTTCGCTTGGGGTGACCGGAGACAGCCGCATTCCGCGCTGTCTCTAGTGGAGGGCCGCATGCACCGCGTGATGCATGTGCTGCGCCGACAGGGCCATCGCTCTCTGTCGCGCTGCTGCTGCTCCCGAAGCGCACGATCGTGCGCTTCGTCCAGTCGATCACCGGATCATGCCGTGCAAGCCACGGCATGCCCAACACCATATCGAACTTATCGTCCAGTTCCAGGACGATAAGCTCGTCGACGAACTCCTTCTCTTGATAAGAGAAGCGTACGCGTACGATACGCTTCTCGGTTCTAACAACGACACCCGTTGCTAGCCTCACTTCCAATAGACTTCGAGGTGTTTCCACCTCCTCGAAGTCAAGCCTTGGAAGGCTCTGCAGTCGAACAAAGTTGTTCGACGCTCCACAGTCCACTAGAGCACGAAGAGACTTCTCTCTCTTCGAGCTTACCTTCAGGATGACAAGGTTCGGCTTGTCATCTTGCTTCTTGCAGTGAGATTGACTCTCACTGGGGGCAGCGATCTTCATTGCAGCGTGTCCGATGTCGACACGCTCGATCGCATCACCAGCAGGGCGCCCCGCGCCTGCTGGTCCCTTTAGTTTTTTGATTGCCCGTGACGATACCCAGTATCGCCACGACGGCTCCTCGCCGCGTGCACAGGTGCTGTGCACTCGCGGGCATAGTGACCGATGTTTCCGCAGCGGAAACAACGCACATTCGTTGATCCACGACGCTGCTGGGAACCAGCAGCGGTCGCACTCGAGAGGTCCATTCCTTTGGGACCTCCCGACGGCCTTACCACCGGTCGTGGCATCAGCCGTGGGGCGTTCACATGCAGTTTAGCCTGCCGCAGGCTAAACTCTTCTTGTATTGCGAGCGCAATTGCAGCTTCGAGAGTATTTGGATACTCTCGGAAGAGATAGGTCTTCACAGGCCCATCTCTAAGGCCCTCCATGAACGTGACGACCTTTGTCGCCTCGTCAATCGGGTTGGTCACGATGTTCGAGACCAAGTACCGTGCTCTTTGGGCGTAAGCATGCACGTCATGCTTGCCCTGTTGCAGATCGAGGAACTCCGCCCTCGATCGGAACTCGTTTTGCGGGGGCTCAAACGCTAGTTTGAGCTCCTCCTTGAACTCTTCGTACGTGCTAAAGCACGTAGGGTCTGTGAGTCGGCGTCCGTATGCCCAACTCCTCGCTCGTCCGCCAAGACATGACATGGCGAACGCAACCTTCGACAACGGGTCGACGATACGTCGAGCCGCAATGGCAGTGTCGACCTCGACAAGCCAACGGAGGAGAGGCTCGCCCTCTCTTCCAACGTAGCTGCTTACGTGGAGTTTCAATGACTCCACGCGCGGTGTGGCCGATGGCGACACCGAAGTTCGAGCAGCGGTTTCACGCTGTTCCTTCACGATGAAACCCAGAGCAACACGGTGTTGCTCCGTCGGTGATAGCGTTCGCAACATCGTTGCTACCGCCGCTTCCCCAATGACTGTTGACAGTCGTTGGAGGGCCTCCCACTCTGGTTCCGACAGGTGGGGGCAGTCTGCACGCGCAACATGCGTTGCAGACGTGTTTGGGCTACCCACGGACATGTTACTGTCCGAGGGCAGGTTCTCAGCCCCGCGTTCGTATTCCATACGAACGTGTTAGTCGGTCGTTGGACGGACTACGAAGTGCTACCAGGTGTGATGTGTCTGCTTAGACCCACTACTTAAGCTTACACGTGTGCGCACGTGTAGGAGGAAGCGTAGGAGTAATTTACTTAAGTTCAGTATACTTGTATCCACAAGTATACTTAAACCTAGATAAACGAACCAAACGAAAGCTTTGGTGGTAAATGAGAACTGTATTGATTGTAAATGGGGTTTCCTCCTAAAACTGATATTTCTAATGAGAGGTTCTGCCATTGGATGGCTGGCAGAACCCCTATCTATTGAATGACTCTCATTGGTAGAAAGGTGTTACTTTCTACCAGTCATATGCCTTTTGCTATGAATGTGGACCACCCTGTGGTGGTCACCTGAATGTATGCCTTAGTGCATGTTGCACTAAGGTAGGAGGTGAACCGAATGTGTAGCCCCGCTACATCAACGGAGTACCCCCTCCGATAGTCGGCAGTCCGGGCGTACCGCTGGTAAGCCGGAGATCACGACAGCAATTTTCGTGATCCCGCTTCGCCACAATGGTGCGCGTGCCCGGATCTTCTGGTGATTCACAGGGATTTCACCGTGAGTCCACAGAAGAAGACGTCAAAATCAAGATGGAACCAGGGAACGAGTCGTCGACGGAAGAAGGATCGCCGCCGACGGCGCTGAAAGCGCCAGGATCCACTGATCGTGAGAGTGCCGGGAGGAGCTCTGACGATGTGAAAGAGGAAGGTTCAGCGATGGACCTAGAAGAAAAGCCTCAAACCCCTCCCCAGGTCCCCTCGGGGACCCCCGCGGATCGCGATGCGAATCGTGATCCGCCGGACGAAGGTCCGACGGTGAAAACCGAAGGACCTTCATCCAAAACCACTCCTCCAGTTCCGCACGCAACCTCGAAGAAGAAGAAGTCGAAGACCTCACGCAAGAAGCTGAAGGCACCGGAGTCTGAAGCCGAAGACCAGGAGGATTGCAACACGTGGACGGACGAGCAACTGGAGTCTGCCTTCTTCTACAAGGACCTTTACAAGTTCCTGCACGAAGACCCTGTAATGAAGATCGTGCGCCCGAAGCCAATCGGGGAACTGCAAGGTCCAGTGAAGGCACCGAAGGAAGTAACCAGCCAACTCGAGGCAGTGAAACTGCTGATGCGCATGCTGAAAGAAGCGGGAATCGTGCTCGGCTCCTTCGACGCGAACGAGCTATTCGACTTGGAATTGCCAATCATCAGGGAATCAACGCTGAGCCTGTTCGCGAAGCTGACGCCCCTTGTCGGTAGTGTCGTCCCGGTTCAACGTGAAAGACCAGCACCGACTCGCAGCCAAACCGGATCGTCGCAATATGCCTCAGCCACATCCGAAGCGGGATCGGACAGCTCGATCGAGCTGCAGCGGATGACACTTGGGCCGGCCGGAGCAGCCATGCTACAGTCGCGAAAGGAGAGATCGGAAACCAAGCCGACAGTTATCGCGACGAGCGATCCAGCCCAAGCTCCCCCTGAACGCATGCAATCGTTCTTCAATGCAGCAATGGAGCGTTTCCTGAAGGAACAGCAAGCGGTCTCGACCACGCCAGTCGTCGACCAAACCAAGCCACCTGGAGCTCAAGACGTTGACATGGAGTCCGTGGAGTCGAATCGCCGGGACCATTCGCACCCGAGCGAATACGATCCGGATGACCTGGGTGTCGACGCTACCCCTCGTGCCGCAGTCGCATCTGCTGGGACTACAGGCGGCGGAACACTCTCAGCCACAAGGATCCGAGTCTCCGCGATCTCAGAACTGAAGGAATTTTCGGGGAAGGATAACGACGAAGATCGTGCCAGAAGCTGGTTCGGCAAACTGAAGTCTGTCTTTGTCCGCGTTCAAGCTCCTGATGGCGAGAAGTGTCTGGTGTTTGTAGATCTGCTCACTGGACCCGCACGTAACTGGTACCGACAGCTGAGTCGGACGACGCGCGGCAACTGGAAGAGCTTGTCTAAGAACTTCCAGACTCAATACTGCGGACGTGGCGTGTCTGTCGCGAGACAATACTACCATGCGCGAAAGCGATCGGATGAATCGCCGCTGGAATATCTGCACCGTCTGAATGTCGCTGGTTTGCGAGCTCAGCTCTCGATCAAGGATGGATCGATTGAGGTCCGCCGTGAACATGTCGATCACTTCATCGAAACACTCGACGATCGCGATCTAGCCAGCCAACTGGCACTGCTAAGAATTCCGGACGCAGACACTCTCGAAGAGACACTGCGATCCCGACAACGTGCGAAGGCGAGACAAGGAAAGACGGTGTATGGGTCCATCAAACCCAAGCAGAAATCACCCACGGGAATCACCCCATCCGCGAATGCCCGCGCAGTCCGCGCAATCCGCACAACAGTCAACTCGAGCGACTCCGAATTGGAAACCAGCGGATCGGAGGGTGAGGGAGACCTACGCAAGGTGTACTTCGCGGCAACGCCCGATCAGCCGACCAGATCGCATTCGGATCAGGAGCAACGCCGTCCTAGTCGAGACTCCAACGACCGTCGCCTCGATCGTCCAGCCGGATCTCTCGAGGGAGAAGCCCCGCGGAAGCCATGTTCCCACTGTGGATCGTCGAAGCACACCGATCTTGGTTGCTGGAAGCGTCTGACGTGCGAGAAATGTGGCAAGAAGGGCCACCCGACCGATCGCTGCCTCTTCGTCTGCAAGGCCTGCGGCGAGATTCACGGAGCCGGAGAGTGCCCGATGGAAGAGTTCTACAACTTGATCCGTCAATGGTACAACCCCACCAAGCACGGTGGAATGCTCCCGCAAGCGGCTGAAAAGATGTTAAACTAGAACGCTCGCCGGGTTTGAATCCGGTACGAGACGAGCGTTCTCAGTTCTGCATCTATGCATATGTCGAAAAACAGTCGAAGTCAGAGGTGAGTAAGCTGATTCGGCCGACGGACAATACATGTGACCTTCATGACAAACGTACCATGGCGATCTCCAGCCTCCACCAAGTCGACGAGTATTCGCGATCAGAAGTGACGATGGCTCTGGATCTCCTGCACGGAGAGTCGCGAGGATATTGGAAGTACCATGTGCCAGACAAGAAATTCCGGCAGGCGAAAACCATGGGGAAGATCAACAACGAAAGAGCCACATTGCTGTTTGACAGCGGCGCCGAGGTGTCCATTCTGGATGCCGCCTTTGCTCGTAAGGTTGGGTGCTACATAGACAACAGTCAAGAGTTGGAATGTGAAGGAGTTGGTAAGAATCCCTATATGGCGGATGGGCGTACCAGAATCAAGATCACACTCGCTGGATCACTGGTGTACTACTTCGACGCGTGGGTTGGTCCGCCCACAGGCGGCCAAGACCTGATCCTGGGGATGGACTTCATGGTGCCAGCTGGCATTCGCCTCGATCTGGCTGATGGATCAATCAATCTTCCAGACGAAGTGCGGATTCAGCTAGCCGGCCGACGTCAACTCTACGGAGAGAAGGTCACGCAGGTCAAGCTCGGAGAACATTGCCAGTTGGAAGTCGGAGAGTCGATCGAGATTCGGAAGGGTTTCATCTTGTCGAGCCACCGGAAACTGTGGGTTACTCGAGGAGATAGATGGGTACCGAGTCTGGTGACAGGGTTGGGGAAAACTCGCTATCTGAAGATCACGAATATCAGCGATCAGAAGTTAGTATTGCAAGACGACACCCATGTCGGCATGTGGCTTGAAGGAGGACGCGTACCTCGCACTCCCGGTTTCGTGTTACTTGGATCGCGCAGGTATGCCGAGTGGCAGAATCTAGCTTTCCAGTCTACTACCGACCGTGTGGAGGTAGAAGAGCATGAACTCGCTCCTACCGGACCCATGGTAGATCGACCTCAGTACGACACACCGATGAAAATCCTGTGTCGTGACCGCGGAACCTCGAGATCGGTCGTCGCACAACTAACCGTGCCTCGACCCGCCGAGATGAAACCAGAAACTGAGGGGTCTCCAAGGGATCAGGAAGGTGGCACCGGCGATCAGAACGCGAGAGAATCTCCGCCAATGGAGCAGGCCACACGAAACGAGATGACTGCGGACCAGAAGGAGTCTATGACCCAGGCCGAAACGCCTCCGATCGTTGATCCGGAACCGCTGGATGACGAAGAAGTATGTTACCACGAAGGTGGCGACCTGTTCGCGGAAGATGGTGAATAGTTTGACGAGACTGATGGTGTACCCCATGCCGCTGATTAGCGATTTCTTGGAAGACTTGGACAAAGTGCTCTGGTATTGCTCACTCGATATGGCAAGTGGCTTCTGGGTAGTCTCCATGACAGAACGCGCACGAAAGATCTCTGCGTTCATCACACCGTTCGGGTTGTTCGAGTGGACGCGTATGCCTTTCGGGTTGAAGAATGCGCCACAGATCTACCAGCGATTGATTGATAACGCGCTGTATGGACACTTCCGAATCCACGCCGGTCACGATCCGTCGAAACCGATCGACGTGTTCGATTCAGGCGAGCCAGAACCAGAGCCGAGACCGTCAGTGTTGGGAAGGCGATCGTACATCGATGATATTCTGGTGACTGCGATCACTTGGGACATGCTGTGTGAGAAGGTTGAAGCACTGCTCGATGCTTGCGAACGATGGAATTTGTCCATCAGTGTGGTCAAAAGTTTCTGGGGCCGACGAAAAGTAGACTACTTGGGACACCGAGTGTCCGTCGACGGTTTGGAAGCCCATCCGAAAGATCTTGAAGTGTTAGGCAACCTTCCCTTCCCGCAGACTCTGCGATCGATGCAGTCCTTCCTTGGAAGTTTGAACTACTACAGTCGCTTCATCGAAGACTTCGCGGTCTACGCCGCTGTCCTGTACGAGCTGCGCGAAGCGGATTTCCACGAGATAGTTCAGCAGAACAGGTCCATCCCCGGCGAACAAGTAGCTGGGGGCGTTGTCACGCGAGCAGAAGATGCTGACCGTTGGGTCCGAGCGAAAATCGCATTCACGATGCTGAAGGCCAAGATCGTGTCCACCCCGGTACTGAAACATTTCGATCCAGATCGCACCCCGGTGATCGTAGTCTATGCGAGCCAGTGGGCGATCTCCGCGGCACTCGTACAAGAGCATGATGGCGTGTACTGGCCAGTAACCTTCACCAGTCGTACTCTGAAGCCCAACGAGATCAACTACGGGATGGTCGACAAGGAAGTCTTGGCACTCCTGCGGATGCTAGACGTGAATTACACACTGTTGGCGACGAGGTCGATCTTGGTGCTGTCCAGACATTCGACGCTGGCGTGGCTGGTCAACTCGGCTGGCTTCCAGGGGAGACTGGGTAATTGGGCAGCTTTGTTGTCAGAATGGACGTTAGAGATCAGGAAGTGCACGAAAGGGGAGGATGAGATTCTGGGAGCGATCGCAGCAAGCATCACACCTCGCGCGGAGGTAGACGAGGCGCTGATCGCGATTGCCCCAGTGAAGCAGCCCCGACAGACGATCACCCTGCCACCCCCTACGGTCGAAGCGGATGAAGCCTTGCTGGTCGCGAGTTTCGACGGATCAGCGCGTGTCAAACGCAGTGGTGGCGCTTATAGCGCGATCGTGTGGAAGCTGCCGGGATGGACGATCGTCACGGCCGCATCGGAGTACATGCCTGATCTGACGGTGAACGAAGCTGAATATCGCGGACTGTTGTTGTGCTTCGATCTCCTGTCCACTATGGACAGGGGGCGGGTCGTGATCTGCGGAGACTCCAATTTAGTGATCCGGCAAATGCGTGGTGAGATCGCATGCAAGGCCCCTGGCCTGTTGTTATTGCGCGAGAAAGCGATGGATCGGCTCCGATCGTGGCCAAGACACGAGTTCTTACATATGAAACGAGATTGGAACCAGAGTGCGGACAAGTTAGCTAGCGAAGCTCTTCAACGAGGCGAAGGAACCGTAGTTACCTCGGAAGCTGATCGACAGGACCTGATCACACTCAATCGGCTGGACGAGCTCCTGAAGCCGAAGGATAATAACGCTGTAGCTCGTGTATCAGCGGTAACGCGATCGGCACGACGGTCGAGACGAGTGCCGAGAGTTCTGCAAGAAGCGATCGTGCAACGCATCAGAAGTGAACGGATCACGCAAGCCCAAGACGAAGAGCAGTGGATCGCGAACATGAAATCGTACCTGCGGGGCGAGGTGACCGACCTGTCGTCGAACGATGCTAAGTCCTGCGCCAAGACCGCTTGCGATTACGAGCTGGACGAGAGCGGACTCCTGCTGTACTGCCCGACAAAACCGCAATCGGACGAAAGCCGAGACTCCCTCGCGCGGCTGGTCATCCCGGAGACGCTACAACAAGACGTCCTGCATCATTACCACGCTAGCCTGGAAGGCGGGCACCAAGGGATCGGGAGGACTTACCAGCGGGTCAAGGCGCACTTCCACTGGAGAGGGCTGTTCAGGAGTGTTCAGCGGTTCGTGTGAGAATGTGTGGATTGTGAAACTGGGAAAGGGCGCCCCCTCATTCAGGGAGAATCGCCAGGGAATGTACAAGCTACGTACCCATTCCAAATGATCGCCATGGACCAAATTCCGTCTCTACCGAAGTCGTACAAAGGAAACACAGAGCTGTTAATCTGGGTTGACCTTTTCACCGGATACGTGATCGCGAAGGCTAGCGCCTCTCGCACTGCCCAAACGATCGCCGAGAATTACGAAGAATGCGTCTTTCGACGTTTCGGCGCCAGTGAGGTCATCCGCCATGATCGAGAGCCCGGTTTTATGACAGATTTCTTCCGTGCTTTTAGCCGGATAGTGGGTCAGAAACAGAGAGCTACAATGGCGTACCGGCCGCAAGCCAATGGAACTGCCGAACGAATGGTGCAGACTCTGACGCGATCGCTGAAGATGTACGTGTCAGACGTGAACCAGAGAGACTGGGACGAGTACGCGGAGCGACTCACGTTCGCTCTAAACACGGCCCAGGATCGAGTTCGTGGTGACACGCCATTCTACCTGGCCCATGGGTGGGGCCCGCGATCGACACTAGAGGCAGCGCTACCGTTAGGCAGCACGCGCCGACGCGATCAGGAGCCCCGTCGATGGAGGTACCACGTACAAGAACACTACCAGCGAGCGCGGGAACAGGTTCGTGAGCGACTGCGCGAGGCGATCAGAGGCAGAGCCAACCGACACAACGAAGATCTGCGACCCCACAACATCGCGGTGGGCGCTCAGGTATGGCTACACCTCGATCGAGTCAAGGAGGGGTATGCACGGAAGCTCGCACACCTGTGGCACGGACCTTTTCGTGTCGCCGAGATGATCGACGATCACGCCGCACGCCTTGAGATCGCGGGTTCGGAGTATAGGATCTTCCCGATCGTGCATGTGTCCAAATTGAAGTTGGTCCGGAGGTTTCCCGATCGTCCTGACGCGCCGTTGCTTGTGGCCGAGAACGATCGCCTGGATTTCGATGAAGCCCTCCTGCCGGAGGACAGCTGGGAGACCCCACTCGACGAAGGCGAGTTTGAAGTGGAGAAGATCGCGGATGTAAGAACCGGCCGCCGGACGCGCTATGGACGAGTCCACCGAGATTTTCTGGTGTTCTGGAAGGGTTACGACGATCCAACTTGAGTCGATGAGGCGGACCTTAATTGCGGCGCTATGTTGCGCGACTTTGAACGAGGACTGGCCAGCCGGAACAGATTTGAGGTGATGCAGTCCCATGAAGGGGAAGCGGAAGACCCCCTGCAGTAACAGGCACTGTAGGGGAGGAGGAGAATGAAGGATGTGCGGGATGGCCGCACATCGGAGGAAGGGATAATTTGTGATTTGTGAGTTTGCGATCGGGGAAGGAAGAGGCCGATCGGGGTCGTGTGACCCAATAAAGAGGGAAAGAGAGGAGAAAGAATGTATTGCAGAAGCTTATCAAGACCTTGGAGAGGGTTACTTCACTCAGAATCGACGATGGACCGAAACTTACCGTCTAGGCGTGCGATGCGGGACCCGGGATGATCGCTCAGTTGTGTGCGATATTGGTTGCGCCACGGGTCGGCAGAATCGGCGGTAGGAAGGGCGTTGATTAAGTCAGGAGGCGCCCGCGTGGCTCCGAAACCGGGGTACCAAAAGCACCGTTCGTTTTGGCGCGGAAAATGAAGGAAGAAGGGATCCAGAAGCAGGTCGAGATCGCAGTGTCCGGCGATCATCCCAGCCAGTAGATGCTTGAGGATGGTTTGCCACCGGGGGCCAGCGCGAGATCGACGCTGTTTACATCCGAGCCAAAACTTAGCCAGAAAAGGGTTGGCCAACTTCATGGCCTTGGTGATCGGTAGCTTGTGGGTAGACTCCCAGAATGCTTGACGAAACTCCTCTTCGAATGCCGCGTACAACTGTACGAACTCCCCGAACCATCCTGTCGCATCAAACGATCGCGGCGGAACTGCCCGACCCAACACAATCCATGGTCGCAGTTTATACAACGCCAAGATATTAGCCTGGGTGATCAAGTCGGGATTCCAGGTGCCAGCAGAAGGAGTGCGGGTCCGACGCGGGAATAGCCAAGATGGCGGACGACTCCACTGACGAAATAACGTGGCGACCGTCAAATGGCGGACGCTGAGTTGACGAACCGGAGAAAGAGGCCAAGGGTCCACGTCTGTACCCGCGAACCTTACAGGACTCCGGTACCCTGGGATCCAACGGTCCCGAGAGATGGTGGTGGGATCGAGCTGATCGAGCTCGGCATCGGACAAGACAGAGTTCGCTGAATCGCTGCTATCGGAATCGCCCGAGTGGTGGTCGCCAGCGGAGCTGCCTCCGGACGAGTCACCGCCATCACCGCCGCCGTCATCGTCGTTGTCGCCCTCGTGGTCGCTGTCTTTGTTATCGCCGTCGTTATCGTCATCATCGCCGTCGTTATCGTCGTCATCGCCGTCGTTACCGTCATCATTGCGGTCGCCGTCGCCGTCGTTATCGCCATCGTCGTTATCGCGGTCATCGTCACCGGCGTTACCGCCATCGTCGTTATTGTCGTCGTCGCTGGCTTGGCCATCCGATCCACGATCGCTAGAAGAGTCGACGTTGATCGGCTTGCTGGGGGTACCTGCTGCGCGACGCTTCGATCGGGACAAATGCGATCGTCTACCAGAAGAACGCGATCGAGCGAGACCGGCGTTCAGAGCGTCATCATCGTCGCTGTCGCCGGATGAAGGAGATCGGCGACGTCGAGACTTGTGAGGCCGCTTGCGACGAGACGACGGACTTGATGGAGAGCGACGGGAAGGAGAGCGGCTGGCGAGACGTTTCCGTGATGGAATCTTTTTCAGCAGGGAGGGATCGCTGGCTGGAGTGGGAACAGGAGTCGCCGGAGGAACGATCGAGCCAGGTTGAAGTATGCTGGTGATGTCCGAAAGGCGCCGCAAAGCACCGTCTCGCTCTGTGATCAGCTGATCACGCACGCTCTCCAGATCTTGTTGGGATTGACGGGCGGTCGCGAGGTCAGCACGCAACACGGCATTAGTGCTGCTCAGCTGGTGGTTGGCGGCTACCGAAGACTGGAGGCTGCTTGCTCGCTGCTCCAGCCGAGCTATGGAAAGGCGGGCGGATGTGACTTGGTTACCTGCAAGAAAGAGAAACGGGATTAGATCAACGGACGCTGAAGGATCGACGCGATTACGTACGTGCTTGTGAAAGCTCGTTCCGAGCGCGATCACGTTCTTGGGTCACCCGTTGTAGTTTCGCCGCTTGATCGCTTAGATCTTGGTCGGACTTGTCCAGTAGGTCCTGCAGCCGTTGTCGTTCCTGAAGACTCTGGTCGAGGGCACGCCGGGAACCGTGTCGGGTTTGCGCCAACTGGTCGCGCAATTCGGACGCACAACGCTCGAGTAGCGCCACCTGTTGCCGGAGGATCTGCGCCGATCCCTCGAGAGCCTTCTGGGAGGTCTCGAGATCGCGAATTGAGTCGCGGGCCTGATCCAGATCGCGGTTCGCTAGACCTTGGGCTGCGATCGCCACGTTCAGCTGGGATTGGAGTTGAAGGGTGGTCGGGTTGACCCCAGACGGAGGCAGAGCTGTGCCACCAGAAGTCGTGCTGGCAACTGCCAATGCAGCCGTTAGACGCCTCTCCAAATCATCGATTTCCCTTTGGAAGTCAGCGACGGCTTCCGCGTGTACGTGATCTTGGAGGCGCATACGATCACGGAGGTTGGTGAGCTCGGTTGCATTGTCGAGTCTCCGGGCCAGAGCTTCTCGGGTTTCCGCTAAGTCCAGGATAGACTGCGCGAGACGATGGGACAGCTGATCGTACTTCTGTTGGACGAAGCAGACGAATGGGGACGCCGACTGAGCTGCTGAACGAATTGTGTGCTCCAGGTCTGCCACACGTTGTCGCAAGGCGAAGTAGGACTGCAACAAGTCGTTGTAGCTGCGCTGGAGTGCCTGAAACTCACTCTCGCGATCCAGAGCGGCTTCAACTGCAGCCAACGATCTCCGGATGGTGACCTGGTCTAAGGGCGGCAACGGGGAACCAGCTTGAGGCAACGACTCGGTTGAGAGATCGCCAGGTTGACCCTCAATTCGGCGTACATGTTTGGAGAAAGCTGCAGGAGTTGTGACAGTGGCATCGGAAGCCACAGGAACAGCGGCGGATGGATTCGAGGTCGTAGCCCTCTGCTGCGACGAAGGAGACCGGGAGGAGGCTGACGTGGGCGAGTGGGAAGAAGGATCGTTCGGGGAATGCCCCTGATCCGGCGAAGAGTTGTCCGACATGGTGCTGTGGAGGTGTGGTGGCGAGGAGCGATAAGAAGAAGTGACGAGTGTGCACGCCAAGACTGTTGTGCAGCCCCGGCATGTACAGGGGGCGATTGTGGTGAAGTGGATGTTGGAAATTTCGTGATGGACCAACGATGGGCTAGGATCGGACGGGGCCGGACGTACGATCGGAGGTTGATGAAGGCAGACTTTGGAGGGATTAAATTGGACCTGAGGGGTAGGGGTATGGAGACCCAATGGGTACAGTGGCGCCATCAGTCATCGGTGTATACCGGTATGCGGTATGGTGCGATCATTTCGATATGCGATCGTGGCCACCACTGCGATCGCGATCCCGATCACAAATGGCGATCGTGACGTACCACTTTGGTGGTACACCCGCAATCATTCCGGAGTAAAAGATCTGTGGAAGGTACCTCGGGAGATGGGTGAAAGAATCCAGTAAAGGGGGAGGATAGGAAGCTGAGGTCATTGCTTGTTTTGGTTTGCCTTCGCTTAATAAGAGAAGAAGAAGCT
Organism: Phytophthora ramorum; assembly: GCF_020800215.1. NCBI lineage: Eukaryota > Oomycota > Peronosporomycetes > Peronosporales > Peronosporaceae > Phytophthora > Phytophthora ramorum. Next base: position 1,145,836 of record NW_027150659.1, read on the forward strand.
TTCCCTTGCAACACAAGTGGTGTAATGGGTCTGCTTAGACCCACTACTTAAGCTTACACGTGTGCGCACGTGTAGGAGGAAGCGTAGGAGTAATTTACTTAAGTTCAGTATACTTGTATCCACAAGTATACTTAAACCTAGATAAATGAACCAAACGGAAGCTTTGGTGGTAAATGAGAACTGTATTGATTGTAAATGGGGTTTCCTCCTAAAACTGATATTTCTAATGAGAGGTTCTGCCATTGGATGGCTGGCAGAACCCCTATCTATTGAATGACTCTCATTGGTAGAAAGGTGTTACTTTCTACCAGTCATATGCCTTTTGCTATGAATGTGGACCACCCTGTGGTGGTCACCTGAATGTATGCCTTAGTGCATGTTGCACTAAGGTAGGAGGTGAACCGAATGTGTAGCCCCGCTACACCATCCCCCCGTTAGGATTTGACGTGCCGGTCTCGACACGTCAATCCGTATTTTCTTCGGGAGAACACGTGCTCATTCCCAATGAGCACGCCAACGACGTCTTCGTCCAAGACGCCGGCCGCTTCGGCAACAGCAAGTGCTGTCGTCGCCTCCAAGGCGACGACGGCCGCTGCCTCAGCCACGACCGCTACTGGCATCGCCTCGACGGCGATGCCGACAAGCGCGGCAACAGAGAGTCGCCTCTCTGTTGCTGGATACCACTCGAGATGGCATGAGAAACATGCCATCCGAAACAAGACAGGCAAGATCATTGCTGTCGAAACCGGAGTGGGCATCTACTCTCCGGGTGGAGAGGGAGTTCCCCTCGACTACGGAAGCGAAGTCGAGGAGGGGGAACTCGAAGGAGACAAGGACACCTTGTCTCCGGGCCACACTGACCCCAATGTGGGTCTACGTCGTCCACGCGAGGACGACCCGAACGCTTCGAGCTCGAAGCGTTCGCGCAGCGGCAGTGGAACACCGCTCGCTGCCGCTGGAGCCTTGACGACTCCGCGGGATGGAGATGACTCTGCTCCATCCGCTGTTGTTGCGGTCTCGCGCACTGAACCAGTGCGCGAGCCGTGGATGCCGTCTCAGTCTGAGATCGGCAGCCGATTCGGTGCGACCGCGCCACCGAATCTGTACGCGCTGTATTCGTGCAACGCCATCGTTGACGATGACGTCGCGAAGCGAGTACACTTTGATCCGTTAACGAATCAAAGGCGCGACTACTACATCGGGCTCTTCCATGAGCTCCGATGGTTTGCGAGTAAGAAGACTTCTCGCAGAAGCAAAGTGCCCGAGTGGCAGGCACTTTGTCAAAGTTGGAGTGCCTTTGTTGAAAACTTCAACAAAAACCCCGCTGGCTATCGCGACCGGATTAGCCAGGCGCGGGAGCGCTACGAGAAGTTCTCGAAGCGTGGTAAACTTGAACGACTGCACCATGGTGCAGTCGGTATCGGACTTCCTTGCGCAGTGCCTTATGACACTGCTTGCGAGTACTGCTACCCTGGAGCAGTACGCATCACCGAACGGGACATCAACGGGTACACGTCCATGTGTGTACCTGACGACCTCAAGACCCTGCGCGCCAGTTTTCAGGCGCAGGCGTCTTCTAGTGCTGCGGATAATCGCAGCACTTATCCGAGTGCTGTAGGCGACTACAGCGCTCGCCCAAGTTTTACGCCCTTCGGCGGAGGTGGCGGTGGCGGCCTTCGTACGCCGTCACCATTTCCGGAATGTCCTCCATCAGGACATTCCGTGATTCCCACGTATCGTGTTGGGGAGGAAATCCTCTCCAACGAATACGAAAATGAACCGGACCTCGGGTCTGGTTCCGATGACCAACAATTCGCTGGACGATCCAGCGAGTTGCCCCGCGTGCGTCTCGCAACGGGGGTGGGGGGGGCGGGAAGACGCCCCGGGTTTGGTCAACCAAACTTTGAGTCTCGCTTGGAGGCTGTTGAGCGTCTCCAAGCGTCGCAGTTCGCTGCTCTGCGTCAGGAGCTGAGCTTGTTGAAGGCTCAGCTCGCGGAGGTTGCGCAGACGACCTCGAACGTAAAGGTCGAGGTCGGGACGAGGCTCTCTGGCGCCTTGAAGCGCGTCGCCGCGCTCGAGAGCGCTTTGGCGAGTCACCAGACGTAGGTGACTCGTGCTGCACGTACGGCTTCAGTCGCCCAACGTAAAACGTTGGGTGCAAGCGCATGCTGGACGGTATGTCCAGTGTGTACGCGTTGCCATGCTTCGCCAACACGGTGAATGGCCCAATGAAACGCGGAGCAAGCTTGCTTGCCCCGGAATCGGAAACTGCATGTTTAGCTAGGCTCTGCGTAACTAACAGAACTAATGAACCAACTTTGAATTCATTTGTGTTTCCCCTGCCGATGTTATCGGCATTCAGCTTCTGTCGATCGACAGAAGCTGCTATTGCATCTTGGACAAACCGAATTACGGCTTGTCGACGCTGGACAAAGTCCATTGCATCCGAGCTGAACCCCTGGTTCAGTTCGTGCTCCTTGTTCACAGCAGGCCCGGCCTGCGCGTGATGTTCGTTGTCGTTTAAAGTGTTTACGCCCGTCGTAGACACTGTCTTGTCGTCGCCATGACTGCGCGCAGTACGTGCGCGAGTCGTCACAGCTGATACATTGCTTGTATCAGCGTGCTTATCCGGTTGTTTTGAATTAACCGGATATCCTCCCCCACTTAAGGAAGGAGCTACCGCACCGAGTACGCTCGGTACGCGTGGGTGCCTCATGGCATTCACGTAGAACGGTGTGTGTCCTGTCGAGACATGCACCGAGTTGTTGATGGCGAACTCCGCCATCGGCAAGCAGTCGCTCCATTGATGGAACGAGTGCGCGTAGCTCTTCATGGTGTCAACCAGCACGCGGTTGACACGCTCTGTTTGTCCGTCGGTCTGCGGGTGATCCGCAGTCGACATGGACAACTGCGTCCCAAGAAGTGTAAACACTTCTTGCCAGAATCGCGCTGTAAAGCGCGGATCCCGATCCGACACGATGTCGAGTGGCATGCCATGGTGTCTAAACACCATGTCGACAAACAGACATGCCGTCTGTTTGGCTGTCACCTCGGCTGGTACTGCAGCAAGATGCACCATCTTGCTGAAGCGGTCAACAAAGACCACAATACCAGTCCTCCGCTTGTTGTCTTGCGGAAGACCAAAAACAAAGTCCATTGAAATGGACTGCCAGCACTCCGACGGAGTCGGTAGTGATTGAAGCGGAGCCTGCGAGTTGGGCGCAGGCTTCACGCGCTGGCATACCTCGCAAGCACGAACGTACTTGCGTACCCACTTGTACTGGTGACTCCAATAGAAGTCACGCGTGAGAAGCAAATATGTCTTCTCACGGCCAGGATGTCCCGATGTCGGGGCATCGTGGTACTCGTACGTGATCTTGAGCTTCAGCTCATGATCATCCGGCACGACAATGCGAGCTGCGTTGTCGTCGACTGCGCTGTAAAGCAGCAGACCATTGTGTACACGATAACGGTGTACACGGGCACGAAGGTGTTTGGCCAGCTTCTGACGAGACTTGTCAGAAGGTGTGGAGAAGTACTCCACCAATTGCTTCGCATCCGCATCATGTGCGTATGCGGCCTTCACTTCGTCCAGCAAGGACGACGAGGGTGTAGTCGTCCTAACGACGCCAACTGTGTTGGCGTCGGCCTCTTGCACCGCATAATCTGGTCGACGCGAAAGCGCGTCGGCCACGACATTCAACCTTCCAGGTTTGTACTCAACCTGGAAGTTGTATTCAGCAAAGAATGACAGCCACCGTGCCATTCTTTGTGATATGTGCGGCGACTTGATCGCCGTACGCAACGATGCGTGGTCGGTGTAGACCACGAATGGTCTACTCCCAAGTAGATACACTCGAAACTTTGCGAGTGCATACTTCATGGCAAGGAGTTCCTTGTCATGTACCGGGTAATTGCGCTCAGCTGGCTTCAGCTGACGCGATTGGTAGTAAACCACACGATCACGACCTTCGTGATCGAGTTGCATCAGTGCGCATCCGATCGCGAAATCGGATGCATCGCACACAACGTGGAATGGGCGATCTTGGTCGGCCACCGCCAAGATCGGCGCCTCAGTCAAGCCCTGCTTGACTGCTTCGAAGGCCTGCTGACAATCAGCAGTCCATTCCCATGCAGCCTCTTTCTTTAAGAGCTGCGACAGCGGGCGAATCTTGCCCGCGTAGTTGCTCACGTACTTGCACAAGTACGTGGCGAGTCCAAGGAACTGCCGCAGTTCCTTTACGTTTGAAGGCGTAGGCCATTCATTGATCACTCTGACCTTTCCTGGGTCAGGGCGTACGCCGTTCTTCCCCACGAGACACCCAAGTACGGGTATCTCGGTCGCCCCGAAGATACACTTCTTCAGGTTCGCGTAGAGCTTGTGCTTTCGCATGAGCTCAAGCAACTTGCGGAGATGCTCTGTATGCATCTCCACATCCGATTTCCCATTCACAGCCCGGCTGTGAATGAACACGTCGTCGAAATAGCTCGGTGCGAAGTCGCGCACCGAGCGCAACAAGTGCGTGACGCACCTGTTGAACGTCGCTGGGGCGTTCTTCAGCCCCTGCGGCATCACGAGCCACTCCCAGAGCATGCCGCTCGGAGTGCTTACCGCTGTGAGAGGGATATCACTCTCACGCATGAGGATCTGATAGAACCCGTCTCTCAGATCCAGAGTACTGAAGATAGTACTCGAGGTCATCGAATCGATGATCACATCTTTTCGAGGTATCGGCGTCTGCGCCGGTACCGTCGCATCGTTCAGCTTGTTGTACGCATGAACGATGCGCCACCCGCCCTGTGGTTTCTTCACACAGAACGTAGGCGCGCTGTGCGGGGACTTCGATTCCCGCACTTGTCCTGCATTGCGACGACTTTCAAAGAAGTCGTCGATTGCCTTGACTTGCTCACGCGGCAGTGGCCACTGTCGCGTGACGCAGTACTTCGTTCCCGGCACGAGATCAATCTCGTGCTGAACACCCTTGTCCTGCGGTAACTCCGCAGGAATGTCGTCCGGGAGTACATCCTTGTACTCACGCAAGACCTTGTAAAAGGGGCTCGCCTTGAGCGAGTCCCAGCCTTGCTCGTCGAAGCGTTCCTTCTTCGACTTCGCGCTGAGGGCGTCCGCGCCCTCAGAGATGAGCTGATTCAGCTCTTCTGCTTCACACGTCATCCTCTCGACGTCCGAGAGGATGCAGATCTGCTCGATGCGTCCATCGTGCAGTTCGCGAGCGAAACGCTTCCAGCTTGTGACTGGGAGCGACATCAACTCCGACGCTAACGTCGGAGGATTATCCAGCCTCATCTTCTTGTATTGGAGACCAATACTTGTACGCGTCAAGACACTCAATGTCTCGACGGTCGTCTCCAACTCCTGTGTCTGCCCGGCAGACACTGCTTGTAGCGTCTCGGTCCCTGACCGAGACTTGCGCAGCTTTTCTCGCTTGCGCCGTTCACTTCTCGTGCGGAGCCCGGCTCCGCGAGTTTCTTCTTGTCCAGGCCCGGCCGTGGACAGTTGTTCCTTGTATTCGCCGGCGGGTTTTACCCGCGGGCGCACGCGTTCAAGCCCGGCTTGATCGCGCACCGCTTCGTCGTGCAGCCCGGCTGCACGCGAGCTCGCAAGCATTTCCGGTGCGGGACGTTTGCAACCGTCCGCACTGCTTGCAGCGTCGGCTCCCAGAGCCGACGCGTCTTCTTTACCTCTACGCCTAACGGCGGAGTGTCTTTCGACCAATTGTGTGTCGACATTACCTGTCGACACTACCGCGTCGCTCCGGACGCTTCGAGACCCTCTCGAATCGGATTGAACCAGGCCCTGCTGATTCGGTTTACATCTTCTCCCAACGACTCTCGCAGTCGTTGGCGTTCGCTTGGGGTGACCGGAGACAGCCGCATTCCGCGCTGTCTCTAGTGGAGGGCCGCATGCACCGCGTGATGCATGTGCTGCGCCGACAGGGCCATCGCTCTCTGTCGCGCTGCTGCTGCTCCCGAAGCGCACGATCGTGCGCTTCGTCCAGTCGATCACCGGATCATGCCGTGCAAGCCACGGCATGCCCAACACCATATCGAACTTATCGTCCAGTTCCAGGACGATAAGCTCGTCGACGAACTCCTTCTCTTGATAAGAGAAGCGTACGCGTACGATACGCTTCTCGGTTCTAACAACGACACCCGTTGCTAGCCTCACTTCCAATAGACTTCGAGGTGTTTCCACCTCCTCGAAGTCAAGCCTTGGAAGGCTCTGCAGTCGAACAAAGTTGTTCGACGCTCCACAGTCCACTAGAGCACGAAGAGACTTCTCTCTCTTCGAGCTTACCTTCAGGATGACAAGGTTCGGCTTGTCATCTTGCTTCTTGCAGTGAGATTGACTCTCACTGGGGGCAGCGATCTTCATTGCAGCGTGTCCGATGTCGACACGCTCGATCGCATCACCAGCAGGGCGCCCCGCGCCTGCTGGTCCCTTTAGTTTTTTTATTGCCCGTGACGATACCCAGTATCGCCACGACGGCTCCTCGCCGCGTGCACAGGTGCTGTGCACTCGCGGGCATAGTGACCGATGTTTCCGCAGCGGAAACAACGCACATTCGTTGATCCACGACGCTGCTGGGAACCAGCAGCGGTCGCACTCGAGAGGTCCATTCCTTTGGGACCTCCCGACGGCCTTACCACCGGTCGTGGCATCAGCCGTGGGGCGTTCACATGCAGTTTAGCCTGCCGCAGGCTAAACTCTTCTTGCATTGCAAGCGCAATTGCAGCCTCGAGAGTATTTGGATACTCTCGGAAGAGATAGGTCTTCACAGGCCCATCTCTAAGGCCCTTCATGAACGTGACGACCTTTGTCGCCTCGTCGATCGGGTTGGTCACGATGTTCGAGACCAAGTACCGTGCTCTTTGGGCGTAAGCATGCACGTCATGATTGCCCTGTTGCAGATCGAGGAACTCCGCCCTCGATCGGAACTCGTTCTGCGGGGGCTCAAACGCTTGTTTGAGCTCCTCCTTGAACTCTTCGTACGTGCTAAAGCACGTAGGGTCTGTGAGTCGGCGTCCGTACGCCCAACTCCTCGCTCGTCCGCCAAGAAATGACATGGCGAACGCAACCTTCGACAACGGGTCGACGATACGTCGAGCCGTAATGGCAGTGTCGACCTCGACAAGCCAACGGAGGAGAGGTTCGCCCTCTCTTCCAACGTAGCTGCTTACGTGGAGTTTTAATGACTCCACGCGCGGTGTGGCCGATGGCGACACCGAAGTTCGAGCAGCGGTTTCACGCTGTTCCTTCACGATGAAACCCAGAGCAACACCGTGTTGCTCCGTCGGTGATAGCGTTCGCAACATCGTTGCTACCGCCGCTTCCCCAATGACTGTTGACAGTCGTTGGAGGGCCTCCCACTCTGGTTCCGACAGGTGGGGGCAGTCTGCACGCGCAACATGCGTTGCAGACGTGTTTGGGCTACCCACGGACATGTTACTGTCCGAGGGCAGGTTCTCAGCCCCGCGTTCGTATTCCATACGAACGTGTTTAGTCGGTCGTTGGACGGACTACAAAGTGCTACCAGGTGTAGTGGGTCTGCTTAGACCCACTACTTAAGCTTACACGTGTGCGCACGTGTATGAGGAAGCGTAGGAGTAGTATACTTAAGGTCAGTATACTTGTATCCACAAGTATACTTAAACCTAGATAAACGAACCAAACGAAGCTTTGGTGGTAAATGAGAACTGTATTGATTGTAAATGGGGTTTCCTCCTAAAACTGATATTTCTAATGAGAGGTTCTGCCATTGGATGGCTGGCAGAACCCCTATCTATTGAATGACTCTCATTGGTAGAAAGGTGTTACTTTCTACCAGTCATATGCCTTTTGCTATGAATGTGGACCACCCTGTGGAGTGGTCACCTGAATGTATGCCTTAGTGCATGTTGCACTAAGGTAGGAGGTGAACCGAATGTGTAGCCCCGCTACAAGTGGCGTTCGTTTATTCCAGGCTGGGAAGTATATTGGCCCTCCTGACGACTTCGGACTCACCTCGTCGCGCAAGGTAATCACACGGGAGCCCCTGGATCGCTTGGCCAGGTGCGCAACCACTTAACCCCCCCCAGAAGACCCCGCCATAGGAGGCGGCAAGCACGTAAAGGAACACACCCAAGGACACCCCCCACGCCGATCAAGCCCCACCAGGCCCCGATCGGCAGACCACCGACGACCGCGTGAAGAATACCCGCGTGGCCGTCACCCCCCAGTTCCCCGGAAGGAGCCGTCCAGCTCCCCACCCATCCTGGTAACCACCGACGCCTTCAGTGAACACCGGAAGAGCGTAACCCGCCCCGCCGTCGGGTACACAAGGTGAATACAAGGTTCCGATCGCGCCAGATCAACGGAGTACCCCCTCCGATAGTCGGCAGTCCGGGCGTACCGCTGGTAAGCCGGAGATCACGACAGCAATTTTCGTGATCCCGCTTCGCCACACAACCATGAGCGAGTTCTACAAGGGGCTTACCGGATCGCAGCGACAGACAGTGTGTACCTATCGCGCAAGAACAAGAACAAGGACAAGCTCGAAGAACTCTGCAAGACGACGGCAACTTCCCAGCTACGCAAGGTTCGTCTACGCGGAGTGGCTACATCGTGATGCGGAGGTACACATGGTGCAATGGATTAACACGTACCGTGTTCAGGGGCCGCCTGTCTCAAGCCTGATGCTGCACCGAAAGGCTCTGTCTATCGCTAAGGACATGGGTATTCCAAGGAACGTCTTCGCGGCGTCACGTGACTGGGCGACTGGATTCCTGCGAAGGCATCACCTAGCTTTCCGCGCAAAGACTCGGCAAGGACAGGTTAAACCGGACGATGCCGATGCCGCCCTCAATGCCTTCAATGCCCAGGTCTAGCAGAAGATGATCGAGCTAGGCGTGGACGTGGTCTACAATGCTGACCAGATACCAGTGTTCTTCAAGTACCTGCCCAAGTCTACCATCACGACGAAAGGGTGTGGGTGCGGTCGACAGGCAAAGAAAAGGAACGCCTTACCTGTATGTTCCTTGGGAACTCGCTCGGCCGCAAGTACCCGCCGTAATTAGTTCTGAAAGTGACACCGTCCAAAATAGTAGCCACACGTGCCAAGAACTACGCCAAGCGCCACGGCTTTGGGCGACTGCTCTGGAAGAAGCTGGCCCCGCTCCAAGCTCGACACAACGTCGTGATCTAAGGTAACAGTAGCGGCTGGTGGAATGAGGGGCTAACGATTGACTGGTTGCGCTTTAACTTCGGCTCGCGGACTGACATGGGCACCCCAGTGTTGCTACTGCTCGATGAATTTAGCGGTCATTGGAGATATCCGGTCCTCGCATGCGCCAGAGAGCTCAACGTTGAGCTGATGCCAGTTCCAGCAGGGTGTACAAGCGTTTTCCAGCGCGCTGACGTTGCCTGGAACCGCCCTATCAAGACTCGCCTTCGGACGCGCTGGATCGAGTATCTCGAGCGGCAGATGGCAGATCACGAGGCTTCTATTGTGGATGGCAAGACGTTCAAGATGATAGCGCCTTCCCGAGACGATGTGGTAGAGTGGGTTGCTAGTGCGTGGAGCGACCTGACGGCTGACACGATTGCGAACGGCTTCAAAGGGGTGCTCAAGGAGAGCAGCGAGAAGGACGATGAGGTAGCCTTGCTGCAGATTAACCACGTCGTCGAACGCTTAGACAACCTGGGACTGCTAGATAATGAGGTGGGCGAAGTGGCGGAGGACCAGGACTACGTTGACCGTGTTGTTAACAGCATTGAATACGCCGACGTTTAGTTTGATATCAACGTTGTCTAGCATTTGATGCTTCTCTACCCACGCGGGCGCATACATGCGCATGACTCGAACATTATCTTGTAGGATTTTGCTGGAATATTTTTGCGCAATGGGAGGGTTCTCGGGGTAAACTCCCCTCTTGAATTCAGTGATGCCATCTGATTTATTTCAAGTTGACCTTTTGTCCGCAATATATGTCCCATTCTATGACCATCATATGTCTGACCATTTCTCAAATCCGTTGCAAAATGTTATTATCATATATGACAGGATAATCATGCAGGCAAATATCCGTGAATTTGGCTGCTGGATATGCCACTTGCGATACGGTAGTATGGCAGCTAAATAGACCTCCACGGTACATATAAAAATACTTCTGAGAAGCAAAAGATCGGATTTGAGGAATTAGGACTCATACAAGGAGACTTTTGTACAACTACAGGCTTTGTACGACGGCGAATCAAGCCTTCTCCGTCAATACGTGCCCATGTATTGGTACTATCTGAGTTTTTGTTAAGTAGAGCTACGTCCTCGTACCCTTCAAAGAAGGTTGCAAAACTCATGCTATCGAATAACTCATCAGTAGGACGATTCATGTAAGCACGTTCGATGGGCTCAATTCTAATCGTACCAGGGTCAGTTGGCTCTGCAAGTGCAACTAGGTCGTCCATATCTGGTGGCTACACGCGATAATAACGCTGATGGTGACGTAGGACCTTTACTTTCTTGATTACTCGTGATTTTGAATGCATTGCCAAATATCAAAGCAAAATATAAATCGCCTCAGGCGCACCAACTTCTCGAACAGAGAGTGTGAAATTCGCTACCCGTTTTAAAATAGAGTGATATGGCAGGTTGGGGTCACTTCTTTGAATTGCTTCGGCAATGACTCTCCTGAAGCTCAACGTATCTGATTCTGCCTTACTGATATACGCACCAGCGTACTCAGCTGCGCCGTACGCATTTCCTATTGACTGTAAATCCATGTTTGTACGCCGGCAAGAGAGTAGGTGGGGATAGTAATTGTTTATCGTCGAAACTTTGCGTTTTCACTTCACTTTAAAAGACGGCGTGCCGTCAGTACTAACACCTGTTTCAACTATAGTTTTGTCTTGCAGATGTTTTGAGAACCCAAAGCGGCATTCATTTTGTTTCTTACGGCACGACGAATTGCCACTGCATATATGCTGTTGTACACGTTGTGCGACCCGATAAATCGCATTCCCATTCGGAACTTCCTACAACAGGGGGTCTGCGAGGATCAGTTTCATCATCCCGGTGTGTAGTGCATGTAGGACAGCAACATAATTCGAGTTCTTTGAGTGTTTTCGATAGCACTGATATGTGTTTGTCTATGAATGCAGCAAACTCCAACCGCCCTTCTTCTGTTTCGGACAGCTTGAGCACGTCCGGGGCATCTTTTATCCAAAGTAAGCAATGAATGTGTGGTGGCCCACGCTGCTGGAACTTTACTCTCCAGAAGTAATCAATGATCTCACCTAGAGGCTTAGCTTTTCCCATTAGTACCTTATCCAAAAAAGCTTTGAAACGTCTGCTGAAGTGCCGAGCACTCACATCCGGATTTTGGTTAAGGTATCTTCTCCTTTCTTCAAAACTGGGCTTTCGGCATTGCTCCATCGTTAGTGTAGGGTCACATACTCGGGCGAAATCCGGCCATATTGTGTCTGCAGCGCTTAAAGTAAGAAAAAAGGTAGGCCATCTAGTTGGCATGACGCGATTGCCGATCATTGACATCAAATCATCACGTGCATTAGACCAGTAGAGACCGCTGCCACGGACAACACGAAAATAAGGTTTCAGCGAGTATAATACTTGGATTGCGGCGCTCCGTTTTTCTTTTTTGTCTCTACTGTTTTCACGATCTGGAATTTGCATACCACATCCTGCAGCGTTTATTGCGCTAGCGCCACTCTCCGTAGCAGCAACTTTCTTAACAAGACCGTCAATTTGCCTTCGCTGAATTAAATTCAAACAGAAAAACTTAAAGTTACCATGAATTATAAATCGTCTGTCGTGCCATTTCATTAAATGTGCGCAGAAGTCTGACAATCCATGTCACGCTCCCTTCTTTCCCCTTCCAGTGGTTTGTATCCACCATAGCCATCGGGAAATAGCGTTGGAAAACAGAACTGCGTCATGTGCTTAGTTTGGTATTCGCTGATCCGATCACTACGACAACGCAGTTCGCCTGCCGGAATTTGCGATTGTGATGTCTACACGCCTAGCGACATCAACAAATAACTAGCAGCTAGTGCTGACGTACATTTATTGAACAAGAACAAGCAATCTATGTAGCGGGGCTACACATTCGGTTCACCTCCTACCTTAGTGCAACATGCACTAAGGGATACATTCAGGTGACCACTCCACAGGGTGGTCCACATTCATAGCAAAAGGCATATGACTGGTAGAAAGTAACACCTTTCTACCAATGAGAGTCATTCAATAGATAGGGGTTCTGCCATCCATCCAATGGCAGAACCTCTCATTAGAAATATCAGTTTTAGGAGGAAACCCCATTTACAATCAATACAGTTCTCATTTACCACCAAAGCTTTCGTTTGGTTCGTTTATCTAGGTTTTAAGTATACTTGCGGATACAAGTATACTGACCTTACGTATACTACTCCTACGCTTCCTCATACACGTGCGCACACGTGTAAGCTTAAGTAGTGGGTCTAAGCAGACCCACTACACCTGGTAGCACTTTGTAGTCCGTCCAACGACCGACTAAGAACACGTTCGTATGGAATACGAACGCGGGGCTGAGAACCTGCCCTCGGACAGTAACATGTCCGTGGGTAGCCCAAACACGTCTGCAACGCATGTTGCGCGTGCAGACTGCCCCCACCTGTCGGAACCAGAGTGGGAGGCCCTCCAACGACTGTCAACAGTCATTGGGGAAGCGGCGGTAGCAACGATGTTGCGAACGCTATCACCGACGGAGCAACACGGTGTTGCTCTGGGTTTCATCGTGAAGGAACAGCGTGAAACCGCTGCTCGAACTTCGGTGTCGCCATCGGCCACACCGCGCGTGGAGTCATTAAAACTCCACGTAAGCAGCTACGTTGGAAGAGAGGGCGAACCTCTCCTCCGTTGGCTTGTCGAGGTCGACACTGCCATTGCGGCTCGACGTATCGTCGACCCGTTGTCGAAGGTTGCGTTCGCCATGTCATGTCTTGGCGGACGAGCGAGGAGTTGGGCGTACGGACGCCGACTCACAGACCCTACGTGCTTTAGCACGTACGAAGAGTTCAAGGAGGAGCTCAAACTAGCGTTTGAGCCCCCGCAAAACGAGTTCCGATCGAGGGCGGAGTTCCTCGATCTGCAACAGGGCAAGCATGACGTGTATGCTTACGCCCAAAGAGCACGGTACTTGGTCTCGAACATCGTGACCAACCCGATTGACGAGGCGACAAAGGTCGTCACGTTCATGAAGGGCCTTAGGGATGGGCCTGTGAAGACCTATCTCTTCCGAGAGTATCCAAATACTCTCGAGGCTGCAATTGCGCTTGCAATGCAAGAAGAGTTTAGCCTGCGGCAGGCTAAACTGCATGTGAACGCCCCACGGCAAATGCCACGACCGGTGGCAAGGCCGTCGGGAGGTCCCGAACCAATGGACCTCTCGAGTGCGACAGCTGCTGGTTCCCAGCAGCGTCGTGGATCAACGAATGTGCGTTGTTTCCGCTGCGGAAACATCGGTCACTATGCCCGCGAGTGCACAGCACCTGTGCACGCGGCGAGGAGCCGTCGTGGCGATACTGGGTATCGTCACGGGCAATAAAAAAACTAAAGGGACCAGCAGGCGCGGGGCGCCCTGCTGGTGATGCGATCGAGCGTGTCGACATCGGACACGCTGCAATGAAGATCGCTGCCCCCAGTGAGAGTCAATCTCACTGCAAGAAGCAAGATGACAAGCCGAACCTTGTCATCCTGAAGGTAAGCTCGAAGAGAGAGAAGTCTCTTCGTGCTCTAGTGGACTGTGGAGCGTCGAACAACTTTGTTCGACTGCAGAGCCTTCCAAGGCTTGACTTCGAGGAGGTGGAAACACCTCGAAGTCTATTGGAAGTGAGGCTAGCAACGGGTGTCGTTGTTAGAACCGAGAAGCGTATCGTACGCGTACGCTTCTCTTATCAAGAGAAGGAGTTCGTCGACGAGCTTATCGTCCTGGAACTGGACGATAAGTTCGATATGGTGTTGGGCATGCCGTGGCTTGCACGGCATGATCCGGTGATCGACTGGACGAAGCGCACGATCGTGCGCTTCGGGAGCAGCAGCAGCGCGACAGAGAGCGATGGCCCTGTCGGCGCAGCACATGCATCACGCGGTGCATGCGGCCCTCCACTAGAGACAGCGCGGAATGCGGCTGTCTCCGGTCACCCCAAGCGAACGCCAACGACTGCGAGAGTCGTTGGGAGAAGATGTAAACCGAATCAGCAGGGCCTGGTTCAATCCGATTCGAGAGGGTCTCGAAGCGTCCGGAGCGACGCGGTAGTGTCGACAGGTAATGTCGACACACAATTGGTCGAAAGACACTCCGCCGTTAGGCGTAGAGGTAAAGAAGACGCGTCGGCTCTGGGAGCCGACGCTGCAAGCAGTGCGGACGGTTGCAAACGTCCCGCACCGGAAATGCTTGCGAGCTCGCGTGCAGCCGGGCTGCACGACGAAGCGGTGCGCGATCAAGCCGGGCTTGAACGCGTGCGCCCGCGGGTAAAACCCGCCGGCGAATACAAGGAACAACTGTCCACGGCCGGGCCTGGACAAGAAGAAACTCGCGGAGCCGGGCTCCGCACGAGAAGTGAACGGCGCAAGCGAGAAAAGCTGCGCAAGTCTCGGTCAGGGACCGAGACGCTACAAGCAGTGTCTGCCGGGCAGACACAGGAGTTGGAGACGACCGTCGAGACACTGAGTGTCTTGACGCGTACGAGTATTGGTCTCCAATACAAGAAGACGAGGCTGGATAATCCTCCGACGTTAGCGTCGGAGTTGATGTCGCTCCCAGTCACAAGCTGGAAGCGTTTCGCTCGCGAACTGCACGATGGACGCATCGAGCAGATCTGCATCCTCTCGGACGTCGAGAGGATGACGTGTGAAGCAGAAGAGCTGAATCAGCTCATCTCTGAGGGCGCGGACGCCCTCAGCGCGAAGTCGAAGAAGGAACGCTTCGACGAGCAAGGCTGGGACTCGCTCAAGGCGAGCCCCTTTTACAAGGTCTTGCGTGAGTACAAGGATGTACTCCCGGACGACATTCCTGCGGAGTTACCGCAGGACAAGGGTGTTCAGCACGAGATTGATCTCGTGCCGGGAACGAAGTACTGCGTCACGCGACAGTGGCCACTGCCGCGTGAGCAAGTCAAGGCAATCGACGACTTCTTTGAAAGTCGTCGCAATGCAGGACAAGTGCGGGAATCGAAGTCCCCGCACAGCGCGCCTACGTTCTGTGTGAAGAAACCACAGGGCGGGTGGCGCATCGTTCATGCGTACAACAAGCTGAACGATGCGACGGTACCGGCACAGACGCCGATACCTCGAAAAGATGTGATCATCGATTCGATGACCTCGAGTACTATCTTCAGTACTCTGGATCTGAGAGACGGGTTCTATCAGATCCTCATGCGTGAGAGTGATATCCCTCTCACAGCGGTAAGCACTCCGAGCGGCATGCTCTGGGAGTGGCTCGTGATGCCGCAGGGGCTGAAGAACGCCCCAGCGACGTTCAACAGGTGCGTCACGCACTTGTTGCGCTCGGTGCGCGACTTCGCACCGAGCTATTTCGACGACGTGTTCATTCACAGCCGGGCTGTGAATGGGAAATCGGATGTGGAGATGCATACAGAGCATCTCCGCAAGTTGCTTGAGCTCATGCGAAAGCACAAGCTCTACGCGAACCTGAAGAAGTGTATCTTCGGGGCGACCGAGATACCGTACTTGGGTGTCTCGTGGGGAAGAACGGCGTACGCCCTGACCCAGGAAAGGTCAGAGTGATCAATGAATGGCCTACGCCTTCAAACGTAAAGGAACTGCGGCAGTTCCTTGGACTCGCCACGTACTTGTGCAAGTACGTGAGCAACTACGCGGGCAAGATTCGCCCGCTGTCGCAGCTCTTAAAGAAAGAGGCTGCATGGGAATGGACTGCTGATTGTCAGCAGGCCTTCGAAGCAGTCAAGCAGGGCTTGACTGAGGCGCCGATCTTGGCGGTGGCCGACCAAGATCGCCCATTCCACGTTGTGTGCGATGCATCCGATTTCGCGATCGGATGCGCACTGATGCAACTCGATCACGAAGGTCGTGATCGTGTGGTTTACTACCAATCGCGTCAGCTGAAGCCAGCTGAGCGCAATTACCCGGTACATGACAAGGAACTCCTTGCCATGAAGTATGCACTCGCAAAGTTTCGAGTGTATCTACTTGGGAGTAGACCATTCGTGGTCTACACCGACCACGCATCGTTGCGTACGGCGATCAAGTCGCCGCACATATCACAAAGAATGGCACGGTGGCTGTCATTCTTTGCTGAATACAACTTCCAGGTTGAGTACAAACCTGGAAGGTTGAATGTCGTGGCCGACGCGCTTTCGCGTCGACCAGATTATGCGGTGCAAGAGGCCGACGCCAACACAGTTGGCGTCGTTAGGACGACTACACCCTCGTCGTCCTTGCTGGACGAAGTGAAGGCCGCATACGCACATGATGCGGATGCGAAGCAATTGGTGGAGTACTTCTCCACACCTTCTGACAAGTCTCGTCAGAAGCTGGCCAAACACCTTCGTGCCCGTGTACACCGTTATCGTGTACACAATGGTCTGCTGCTTTACAGCGCAGTCGACGACAACGCAGATCGCATTGTCGTGCCGGATGATCATGAGCTGAAGCTCAAGATCACGTATGAGTACCACGATGCCCCGACATCGGGACATCCTGGCCGTGAGAAGACATATTTGCTTCTCACGCGTGACTTCTATTGGAGTCACCAATACAAGTGGGTACGCAAGTACGTTCGTGCTTGCGAGGTATGCCAGCGCGTGAAGCCTGCGCCCAACTCGCAGGCTCCGCTTCAATCACTACCGACTCCGTCGGAGTGCTGGCAGTCCATTTCAATGGACTTTGTTTTTGGTCTTCCGCAAGACAACAAGCGGAGGACTGGTATTGTGGTCTTTGTTGACCGCTTCAGCAAGATGGTGCATCTTGCTGCAGTACCAGCCGAGGTGACAGCCAAACAGACGGCATGTCTGTTTGTCGACATGGTGTTTAGACACCATGGCATGCCACTCGACATCGTGTCGGATCGGGATCCGCGCTTTACAGCGCGATTCTGGCAAGAAGTGTTTACACTTCTTGGGACGCAGTTGTCCATGTCGACTGCGGATCACCCGCAGACCGACGGACAAACAGAGCGTGTCAACCGCGTGCTGGTTGACACCATGAAGAGCTACGCGCACTCGTTCCATCAATGGAGCGACTGCTTGCCGATGGCGGAGTTCGCCATCAACAACTCGGTGCATGTCTCGACAGGACACACACCGTTCTACGTGAATGCCATGAGGCACCCACGCGTACCGAGCGTACTCGGTGCGGTAGCTCCTTCCTTAAGTGGGGGAGGATATCCGGTTAATTCAAAACAACCGGATAAGCACGCTGATACAAGCAATGTATCAGCTGTGACGACTCGCGCACGTACTGCGCGCAGTCATGGCGACGACAAGACAGTGTCTACGACGGGCGTAAACACTTTAAACGACAACGAACATCACGCGCAGGCCGGGCCTGCTGCGAACAAGGAGCACGAACTGAACCAGGGGTTCAGCTCGGATGCAATGGACTTTGTCCAGCGTCGACAAGCCGTAATTCGGTTTGTCCAAGATGCAATAGCAGCTTCTGTCGATCGACAGAAGCTGAATGCCGATAACACCGGCAGAGGAAACACAAATGAATTTAAAATTGGTTCATTAGTTCTGTTAGCTACGCAGAACCTAGCTAAACATGCAGTTTCCGATTTCGGAGCAAGCAAGCTTGCTCCGCGTTTCATTGGGCCATTCACCGTGTTGGCGAAGCATGGCAACGCGTACACACTGGACATACCGTCCAGCATGCGCTTGCACCCAACGTTTTACGTTGGGCGACTGAAGCCGTACGTGCAGCACGAGTCACCTACGTCTGGTGACTCGCCAAAGCGCTCTCGAGCGCGGCGACGCGCTTCAAGGCGCCAGAGAGCCTCGTCCCGACCTCGACCTTTACGTTCGAGGTCGTCTGCGCAACCTCCGCGAGCTGAGCCTTCAACAAGCTCAGCTCCTGACGCAGAGCAGCGAACTGCGACGCTTGGAGACGCTCAACAGCCTCCAAGCGAGACTCAAAGTTTGGTTGACCAAACCCGGGGCGTCTTCCCGCCCCCCCCACCCCCGTTGCGAGACGCACGCGGGGCAACTCGCTGGATCGTCCAGCGAATTGTTGGTCATCGGAACCAGACCCAAGGTCCGGTTCATTTTCGTATTCGTTGGAGAGGATTTCCTCCCCAACACGATACGTGGGAATCACGGAATGTCCTGATGGAGGACATTCCGGAAATGGTGACGGCGTACGAAGGCCGCCACCGCCACCTCCGCCGAAGGGCGTAAAACTTGGGCGAGCGCTGTAGTCGCCTACAGCACTCGGATAAGTGCTGCGATTATCCGCAGCACTAGAAGACGCCTGCGCCTGAAAACTGGCGCGCAGGGTCTTGAGGTCGTCAGGTACACACATGGACGTGTACCCGTTGATGTCCCGTTCTGTGATGCGTACTGCTCCAGGGTAGCAGTACTCGCAAGCAGTGTCATAAGGCACTGCGCAAGGAAGTCCGATACCGACTGCACCATGGTGCAGTCGTTCAAGTTTACCACGCTTCGAGAACTTCTCGTAGCGCTCCCGCGCCTGGCTAATCCGGTCGCGATAGCCAGCGGGGTTCTTGTTGAAGTTTTCAACAAAGGCACTCCAACTTTGACAAAGTGCCTGCCACTCGGGCACTTTGCTTCTGCGAGAAGTCTTCTTGCTCGCAAACCATCGGAGCTCATGGAAGAGCCCGATGTAGTAGTCGCGCCTTTGATTCGTTAACGGATCAAAGTGTACTCGCTTCGCGACGTCATCGTCAACGATGGCGTTGCACGAATACAGCGCGTATAGATTCGGTGGCGCGGTCGCACCGAATCGGCTGCCGATCTCAGACTGAGACGGCATCCACGGCTCGCGCACTGGTTCAGTGCGCGAGGCCGCAACAACAGCGGATGGAGCAGAGTCATCTCCATCCCGCGGAGTCGTCAAGGCTCCAGCGGCAGCGAGCGGTGTTCCACTGCCGCTGCGCGAACGCTTCGAGCTCGAAGCGTTCGGGTCGTCCTCGCGTGGACGACGTAGACCCACATTGGGGTCAGTGTGGCCCGGAGACAAGGTGTCCTTGTCTCCTTCGAGTTCCCCCTCCTCGACTTCGCTTCCATAGTCAAGGGGAACTCCCTCTCCACCCGGAGAGTAGATACCCACTCCAGTTTCGACAGCAATGATCTTGCCTGTCTTGTTTCGGATGGCATGTTCCTCATGCCATCTCGAGTGGTATCCAGCAACAGAGAGGCGACTCTCTGTTGCCGCGCTTGTCGACATCGCCGTCGAGGCGATGCCAGTAGCGGTCGTGGCTGAGGCAGCGGCCGTCGTCGCCTTGGAAGCGACGACAGCACTTGCTGTTGCCGAAGCGGCCGGCGTCTTGGACGAAGACGTCGTTGGCGTGCTCATTGGGAATGAGCACGTGTTCTCCCGAAGAAAATACGGATTGACGTGTCGAGACCGGCACGTCAAATCCTAACGGGGGGATGGTGTAGCGGGGCTACACATTCGGTTCACCTCCTACCTTAGTGCAACATGCACTAAGGGATACATTCAGGTGACCACTCCACAGGGTGGTCCACATTCATAGCAAAAGGCATATGACTGGTAGAAAGTAACACCTTTCTACCAATGAGAGTCATTCAATAGATAGGGGTTCTGCCATCCATCCAATGGCAGAACCTCTCATTAGAAATATCAGTTTTAGGAGGAAACCCCATTTACAATCAATACAGTTCTCATTTACCACCAAAGCTTTCGTTTGGTTCGTTTATCTAGGTTTAAGTATACTTGTGGATACAAGTATACTGAACTTAAGTAAATTACTTCTACGCTTCCTCCTACACGTGCGCACACGTGTAAGCTTAAGTAGTGGGTCTAAGCAGACCCATTACAAAATGCCCGAAACCAGCTACCGTATCGCCTTGACGTGTCGATGTCATTACGGAAGATAAATGTTCTCTAGCTCGATATGACTGCGTTCGTTCGTTTGACTTACTGTATCGCTCCTGCCTTAAGCGAACGTGTTTCCTAGGCAAACGTTAATAATTGTCAATAGTAGCCACGTAATTATACAATATGCTACCTTCACAATCCCATTTCATGCACAACATGCAGCGAGCTAAACATATCCTAATTCCGCAAGAGCTTTACTTCTTGATGGTGGGCCAACGGAATAACCTTTCCATTATCCAAGTCCTTCATCGATGGACCGGCCTCGCACTACTGCGACAAGTAAATTCTTGATGCTAAACACTCGCTTCCCAGTGGATTACACCCACAAGCCTCGCATTCTCGATCGTCTTAACAAAGGCGCTATGGTGACCCAGGTAATACATGAATTCTAACCATCTATCACCAAGACAAATAAGAAGAGGAAGAAGATATCGAAATGGAAACATCAAACAGGTTTCATTTAGGACGTGTGTGATAGTGGCAAACGCCGCTTACTCAACTATCGCAGGCTTGGTGATGAGCTTATTCTATTTAGAGATGCTGCAGAGGACATGGTGCTGTGGCTGTATGCGAAAGGGAGGTTGTCCGGTGTCGACTGATGTGCTGGAGCTTAAAGCGCTAGCGGTAGTTGCAGACGAAAATTAAGCACAAGACTTTAGCGCGTCATATCCTAGAAGACGGTGCTTTATGATCAGTAACAACCTGTCTATACGAGCACGAACGCGTAAAGATTAATGAGCACTAGAAGATACAGCGGCTATTCGGGTCAATTTCCGGAGCGATAATAGAGGAGCCATTCTAAAACACAACATCACCAATGTGTTCAAGGCGGATCAGGAAGATAGACATCGTTAATTGGCAAAACGGTAGCGCAGTCTAATTTCAAACTGTGTCGGTATTTCGGCAGCTGTCTTAAGGGAGTACCCCCAACAAGACAATCACAACCCGTGGTTAAATGACGGTATGGGTGAAGTGCAGCTGTAAATATAAAAAAAATGAACAGCTGCTTTTAACAGATTGGCATGACACTAAGCGACCTCCTTTGCTAATCTTCAAGAGCGGTATCTGTCGCCATCAAAAGGTGCTATTCAATAACGTCTCGATCGGTCATGGATTCGGTATCCGTCTGTGGAAGGAAATATCCCGTCTTCAAGAACAACATGAATGCCAAATGTATGGGAATCCTACTTAGTGGTGGAACGCCTAAACCTCATATCGCTTCGGAAGCATGGTCAAATGGAGGATGGATTGCTACCACTTGTCGGGTTATTGGACCCAAGAAGTTATATAGTACGTCTCGTTTATTAACTTTGTGTTAATTAAGGTGCCACCACATTTCTCAGCTTGCCGAATTCGTGTGGAACCAACCCTTCCATACCCGCTTGTGCACCCGATTGGTAGACTGCCTTCGAGGTCCGACTCGTGGGCACCTCCCTATTGTCAAGGCTCGGAAAGCGAACCCCCAAACGATAGCAGCCCGAGTAGCTGATGTGGCTAGAAACGAAATACAAGAATGGGCACGAGTGGAAACTCAGGAGCTTCGACAAGAGCTACAGCACATAGCAACTGTACGAAGGGCTTGAGATGTTGATGTACAGGAGGCCTTGGCGATCTCGCAGCACCACACGCACAGCAACGCTTCATGAATCCAACAAGCCCGGTTCGGCAAATTCGTGGATATAGAGCTGCTGCTTGACGAGTGGGAGAGCTACTCGCTGTACAAGCGACTGGCATTACGGTGCTAAGGGTGGTGAAGTAGGTGGAACCTCGCCTATCGATGTCGGACAACCGTCAGTCAAAGTAAGAAAATGAATTGAGGAGAGCTGTTTATCCACCAAACAGATCGTTTGTAAGTAGTTGTGATAGATCGTGATGTGTTTCTGGGAAGTAGTGATAACGTTCCGTGTAAGGAAGGTACTATCGTACCAACATAAAGCTTTTGACAACGTCTTCTTTGCTACAACAACCAATGAATCATTGTACAGCGCTTGACAGAATCCAGACTTGGTTTTTATTCCGCTTGTCTTACTTTGGAGGCGAAACGTTGCATCCCGTGATGGGCTTGGATAATCCAGCACTTCCGCACCGACATAGAGCCGATAGCCGTCTTTTTTAATGTAACTTGCAGTATGTTACTTTGACATTTAATCAACCTGGTATCGTGATGCTGTTCGACACAAGTTCAAGTCTGTACATACCAAGCTGCTACGCATTTACAACGTGGAGACTACCACCATCTTCTCTATCACGCCAAAGCAAAGCCCGGCTCCGGTATCGATCTGATCCATACCTCGTGCGACTTCGAGCAAGTCACGATGAATGTAGTCAAAATTTAGTTACCAGAAGCCCACATTATCGGCCGCCTTTTACATTATGAGCAGGCCCTTCGTAGGAAATGCTAAAACTAGTAATCCTGGAAGCTGAATATGAAGTTGCCACCGTTGAGGGAGCTGTGGACAAACTTACCGTCATTTGGGGAGTTAAAATCCTGCGCTCTGGAGATCGGAATGTTAAGCAAACCATTCGTGAAGAATGCCAAGACAGGGGTATTTCTTACTCAAAAGAGACGCGAACCAAATTCTGGAAATATTTCGTTCAGACATGGGTGAAACAAATTGGGCCGGATTACTGGAACGTACACAGATTAGAGGGAAATATTATGACCGGCTTGAACGGTACTACCGCAAGATCGACGAGGCGTTCCTTGAAACTCGTCCAGATATTAATCAATTTATCGTCGTGCTTAACCGGGAAGGGCACCAATTCGTTGATATGTTGGCGGACTTTGCGAACCGCAGAATTCGCCCACCTAAGCGCGTAAGAGTTAGATTGAGTTGGGCAGAGCCATTTCAGCGGATTACAGCCAATAGTATGAGGAATTAGAAACAGATATTCCGTCACCACCAGAGTACAGAAACACGGTTTGTAGACGGACATAGCAGTACATATTTAAGCAAAGAAGAAATACGGTAATTCAGCAAATGAATGGATAAAATCCGCACCTCAATGGCGAAACCGGCGGCCAAGCGGGCAGAAGTACCCGTGTCTGAAGTGCAGTTCGATGGGTCATCGTGTAAGCGATTGCTCCGAAGTCTGATATAGCAAATCTCATTGCTAGATGGCAGGTCGAACACAGCACAGGAGATCCGGCACCGGGCCAAATGGCTCAGTGACACGAAGTGGCTGTAGATTTTCCAGCTGTCGTGCCCGATTGTCTGGTGGATTATATGAACTGGATGGGTAGAGACAGATACGTTGTGGTATATGGCAAGTGCCTGTTGGATGTGAAGTGGATTCGACGTGCAGCCAAGGATCGCAGGTCGGGAGGTATCCAACGGATGTAGCCTCATCTGGTGAGATTAGAATACACTATACCCGGGCGGAAAATGACGTAGGACACAAAAATACGACTCCATTTAATAACGTTTTTGTCGTCCATACATTATTTTTTAGCCAATCAAAGAGGTTGTGAATTAAAAAAAATGACTGGTGCTGGAAGATAGTCCGGTTTTAGGAAGCTCGGCCTGCTCTCATTTCCAAATAGGAAAGCAAGCTTCCTACATCTTCATGCAGAAGAGAGGCGCACTTGTATTAGTTCAGCAAGTGGGGGCTACACCGCCACCCGTCAACTCTGCTATCCCCGCCTTACCGTCGAAGACTGGTCGAAGCAGCGCAATAGCATCGCCGCCTTCAATGGATCGGCGAAGTCGAAGACGTTGAAGGGACAGAGAAGAAAAGAGATGGTATTTTTCTCCTCTGTCCTCGCCATGTACATGAAGAATCAGCGCCGCCAAGAAAACGTACGTCAAACAGATTTTACTTATTTATTTTGAGCACAACTTTAAAGTTTGTGACAATATCGCTCGTCATGGAGTTTATTCGATACAGCTTTCGAGCGCGGCTAGACGACTACTACACGACCAAGAAAAACGGTTTAAATAGCGTCAGTGCTCTGGAAAGTGTACAGTTTAGTACAAAGAACCTCGAAGAACTAAACAGGGGTTTTCGAACCGGAGTCAAACGGCGAACCAGTCATTCGCCGTATTGCCACCAAACGCTCAGAGCAGCACCGAGATCAGAGCCGAACCACAGCTCATGCCGCCGGTTCCGGCCGAATTAGTCGTCATGCCGCCGCCCTCAGCGACCGTTTCTATTCATCCGTACAGTTAGATGAAAGATTTTTACCCAATCAAATGCATAAAGTTGTTCTTTCATCCAATCAAATTTGATTGTATCCGCCAACGTTCCAAGATAGATTGTTTTCAACGAAATGTTTTGTCTCTTCGCATGCGTACAAGCAATGTGCGACCTTAGCGTCAGCTACTTCTATATCTTAACAGGCAGGACATCAAGCGCGTGGAGAAGTGCGAGAGGAATCAGAGGTAATACTGTGTTAGTAGTTGTATACTAACAATAATGTTAAGTAATACTATTATATATTTTATTTACTGCTAACTCAAATAGTAGTATAACTATATTAATAGTGATCACGTTAACATCTAACCTATATTAATAGTATTACTAATGAGACGATATCCATTTTACTACCAATCCCTGATTATGCAGCTTGTATTTTCAAGACGACATTTTTAGTATGGTGTCGCAAAGTCGACGATGCTATCCGCAGCACCAAGGACCTCGTGCAGGTGCTTCAATTCGGCCACGCATCAGAGACGATGTGTCTGCAGCAGGACGACATCATGTGTGGTGGAAATGCTGTCGTGAGGTTGTGCTCGTTTAAACGTCTCTATTATATGTAGCTGGCCAGGTGCCGCACCCGGCGCGAACGCGAGTTGTACTAAATGTCTCGCCGGTGTCTCGTTCGGGTGGAACAAGGCCCCACCTATTATCAGTAGTTTGTTGTTACGCTCACCCTTACCACGCTCTTCGTCAATTGTCATCACATGATACATTATCTGTCCATGCACGTGGAGCAACACACCGAACAGTCGAACACATAACAAGGGGGTGTTGCTTGAGGCACCTCCTGAAGTTCTGCTTCATGCGGAATACACCGATCATTCTTTGTGCAGTTGCGGGTGGGGGGGGCTTCTTATAGGAACACGAAAGACCCCGATCGACTTGTTAGTTTGGAGGCGAATTCCAGACTAAGTCTCTGGACGGTCAATGTATTCATGGGCTACTGTACCGGGCTAAAGCATACGCAAATCAAATCAAAAACCGGAGGATAGACCGCTGACCGGGATCAGCCATCTTAGGAATCCAGTGGCGTCCCGCGGTACTTCTGGAGCCAGCTCCTGGCGTGCTCCAGGTCGGGGGCGTGGAGCCAGCAGAGACTATGGCCATCATTGCGATGCTTGTCCTCGTCTACCGGTTCCAACACTTCTCCAGTGCAATAATAAGGAATGTAATTGTGGAGGCAAAATTTCTGCATTAAGGGGTGCAAAAAGAGTGGCAGCACGCATCGGTAGTTCACCTTCACTGTCCGATTGAAATGTCACAGTACAAACACATCTACACGGAGACTTATTATTAACGCGAGTTGTGGTCGAATCATGTGAGTGTATTCATACTAGGTGGAGGCATTGTGGGCGGTTATTGAAAAGAGCTTCCTTCACGCTCTGATTTGTGAATATTGGAGCGTCTTTTTCGTCGGGCTGTAGCCCCTGCACGTGTCGTTCTTGCGGTAAATGTGCTATTAATGCTTCGCAGTTGATCGAGTGCATAAGTGGTTGCCTACCCTTTCAACATTGTCGAAGTGTTGTAGCTTCGTCATAGACGAATTTTCATTATGATCCGATTTGGAATTTGAGTGGTAGATCTAGCTGCATCTATTTGACGGGAACGGGTTGTCGAAGGTGAGTAGTATAATAATTAGTTGCCACTGCGCTACGCATATAGGCGGTGTTCCAGGCACCAAAAACTACACAGTGGTGTCATATGACGACAAGCAAACGAAATCGCCTATCTTGACATACCCCGAGAATTAGGATTGTAGAGCGAGTTCATAAAAGGACGTTAAAAATCGTTTTCTTAATAATAATAATAGGCCGGTAAGCGACTGCAGGTCCATCTGAGATTACCATACCACGAAATTTGGCTGAATATTTGGTTACGACAAAGATTACCTCAGAGTCTGGCGAACATATCACGCTTTTTACTATTTTTGCCAAGACTACCACGGCGATAAATACCAATCGGTAGTGCTTGTGATGACTCAGCTGCTGGTACAGTAGGCCTGGATGGTATAACATAGTCAGTGGCACTGAGATCAAACTACCAGATTGCAGAGGAGATCACCACTTTTCTCGCAAGCTTTCATTTAGCTTTTGTCTGTAGTGTTCGTCAGATAGAATTTCCGTTGCCTTACAAAATACACTGGCCGAAAAGTGAATGGAGTTCATCACAACGGCTAAGGTGGATGCCAAAACGATTCGGACACGTATTATGTCGCCTGTGGCCGACAAACCAGAAGTCACGGCAAACCTTTCTCGCCCAAACTGACAGACATTGTAGCTATTCTAACCGCTCTAAATATGTGCTACAATTCTTTGTGGACACCTAAAACAAATTAGGGGTTGCTGTCATTTAAAAGCAAGCTGGAGTGCTGTGTCGGTAGAATTTCTACAGTGGCTACTGAATAATGTTGATCATGCGGAGGTGGGGACTCTGGCGTTTCCATCCAGCAAGCAATTATATCGATCTACTGGTGGCACACGTGAAACGTGTCTAAGCAAAAACGGGTATGGCATAAAGGCTATCAACCACTACAGTATAAGATTACACCACAATGTCGCTTCATTTCGGCTCACTAGATTGATATCTGCTAGTTATTATATCTCAGCAAGCTAGGCAGCTTCAAAATAAGCCCCAAACAAATTAATTATATGAAACGGAACGGTGATCTGTGGCAATCAGTGTGAAGGACACTACTTTGACCTCTCGAAATCATGAATGAGAAGTACATCACAATTTTAGCGCAGCTAGTTGAGTATAGCGTCATGTCTTCGTGAACGTTTTGGGTTTTACATATACGGAGCCTAATTTTCTCCCTCACCAGGAAAATGTATAATGTAAAAAATATCTAGCGCTGATTGCGGTATATTCTCTTCATCACCAATGGTTCTCTGTCTGCTGATTATACTTCAGCAGAAATCTTACGCCGAGAAGTGCCCCAGCATGTAATTCAACCTATGTGGAAGCCAGCATACGGTCACTATATAAAGCCTTCCTGGAAAGAGTGGGCTTGTTAGATTTATTTAGCTTTTATATCCTACGTCCACTAAACAGGTTATATAGAATGGAGATTTCCAGGCAGATCATTTCAGAGGTAATATGAACAATGGGATTTAAGTAGCTGGTAGAATAGGACGATCCGATTCGAAAACACTGAGGTCTCTGCTTGTTTCGGGAGCCTCTGAGAAAATCCCTTCGGATCCGTATGAGTCGGATCCCTATGAAATTCTGGCCAAGCTGCCCAAATAACAAAGCCCTTTGCGGAATGCGTGCATTGACCATAGTATTTTCCCTTGTTCATCGATCTGCCAAATGTAGCCAGACAATGCACTTGCTGCGATTTCCATGAAGAATTAATTGATGCTGCTGCATCGCAATAACAGCTACATTGGAGAGATCAGCTACCTCGGTGGCATTACAAGAAATGTCGTCTCGATTAGTTGGAGCTCTAACAGTTTGAAAGTTGGATCGAAAGATTATTGCAAGATCTTTCTCCATTTTGATCGGCACGGTAGCAGAACGAAGAACAAGTGGAGCACCAAAAGTTGTTAGCACCGGCGCATACATCATTTCAGGTTGGTAAGACAGTGCCGTCACGGTGAGATGAGCCTCGTCAATGAAAATTCTGTGTAACATCCCTCGTGCTTTCAGAAGAGTCAAGTACTGTCGAAAAATGTCCTGGTCAATGTGTCCAACAGCAGCAAACACCAAGCTAAATCGGGTACCAGATGCGTTAATATCCTTCGTGTATAAGCACGCAGAAATACGATGCAACTTTATCTTTACTACAGATTCGTTAAGAAGAGCGGCAGTTGGTACAATAATACATGAAGTCATCTCACTATATATATGTTGCCGGCGACACGCACGTGTCGCCCTGAAATGCTGTCCTCTTTTTGCCTCTATTCTGTTTTTTTTTTTGCTGTCCATTGCCCATGCGTAGTGCTGTCCTCTATCCCAAAACAGGTGAATTGGGCTCCACATAGACGTAGATTGGGTTGCTGAAAAGGAGACGTCTCGCGGGGTATACAGCCCGCTATGGCCACATAACGCCCGGACATAGCCGGACAAATGTGTTGCTATACATTCGGCACGGCTATTGTGGAATGATCAAGGTGGCAAAGACCAGGCGTCACATCAAGCCAACTAATCAGCGCTTCGAAACACCACAAGACCGTACAATCGACGGTGGAGGCACGTGCATGGACTCAATTGGCGGTTTCGATGCGGCGACAGATGCAAAAAACATACGGTGGGTATGTGGCTACCGTTTATGCAACCGCTGGGCACCAGTGTGCATCCCCCAGCAGTCGATTACGCTCGCATTCTGCTACGAATAGAGACTGACTTTACAAAGCCGGGTCGAGTCCGTTTCCGGGGTAGGTGTCGTCCCGTCGTGTGAATCGACGCACCGCATCGCATAGGTGCGATTTGCACCCGATTGCGACACAACGCTATCTATTGACCTCTGAGCGGCTCTCTCAACAGGCTGAATATGAGCACTTTTAAATCCCTTTTGCGTAGAAACTTGCTTGTTGTGGGGAAACGTGTCATTAGACGGCAAGTATCGGCCGGCCACTGCGACCCGTATGGTGCATGTAGACGCAGTGTGTGGAGTGGTTGCACGGATATGGCAGTGAAAAGAGTGAGGGTGAAATGAATGAGGAGTGTGTGTATGCAGAGATGAAGAGGTTGAGGATGGGTAGATGATGAGTGTGTTTATGTTGAGACGGAGGGGAAATAGTTGAGTGTTGATGAATGATGAGTGAGTGTGTATGAAGAAGAAAATGTTGAGGGTGGAAAGTATGAGCAACATGTGTGTGGAGCTGGAGGGGAAAGAGTTGAAGGTGGATGAATGAGGAGTGTGTGCGCGTGGAGAGCGGGTTAGTATAAATAGTACCTGTTGAGATGGGGTGGGGGTATATTTGAGGGTGGACAACTGAGGAGTTTACCCGTAAAGGATGAGGATAAAGAATTGAGAGTTGACAAGTATGAACAGTATGTATTAAAGGGGGGGGGGTATAGTTGATGTAGTTGAATGAGGAGTTCGTGTGAATATAGAGCGGAGAGGGTTGAGATAGACGAACGCCGCACATGTGTATGTGTGTGGAGAAAAAATAAAGAAGGTTATGGGTGGATACGTATGAGTAGCATGGGGTTCGATGGATGGATGGATGAATGAATGGAGTGTGTGTGTGTGTGTGGAGATGAAGGATAGAGTTGAAAGTAAAAAAAAGTATGAGTAGTAGGTGTTGAGATGAAGTGGACGTCATTTAAGGATAATGAATGAGGAGTGTGTGTCAGAAAGTAGAGGACGAAAAGTGATACTAGAAATGGAGAGTTTTAGGATGGATAAATAAGGAGAGTGTGTATGAAGGTTAAGGAGAAAACGTTGAGGGAGGATACATGAGGAGTGTGTGTGTACATACAGGGGAAATAGTTATTGGGTGTATGTGAGAAGATAGAGTAGAAATAGTTGAGGGTGCATTACTGAGGGGTAAATAAAAGAGTAGATTGTGGTAAAGTAACAGGAATAGTAGTATGAGAATGGTGAGGATGTGTGATGAAGAAGGCGAAAGAGTTGATAGAGGATGAGAAAGGTAAAAAAAGAGTTATTTGTGGAGAGGTAGGTGAAAGAGTAATAGTACGAGAATGGGGAAAGTGTGTGGGTAAGTAGGTACGTAAAGAAACAGTTTGTGGAGAAGTAGGTGAAAAGTAGGATTAGAATGAGGATAGTGTTAGTGAAATATTTTAGTGTTGATAAATTAGTTAGATTAGTGTGGATAAGAAAGAAGAAAGAAAAGTATGAACGTTGGAAGGGAATAGGGGCGAATGTATATGAAAGAGGAATACTATTATGGAAGTAGAAGGAAAATGTTAAATATGGTGTGTGTGTGAAGATAGAGATGATGAGCGTGCGAGAATGAGAGTGGATAAATGAGAAGAAAGTGTGTATGAATGCAGGTGTGAGGTTGTGGTTGTGTGTGTGTGTGTGTGTGTGTATATATAGAAGGAAATAATGAGGTAGGTTGAGTGTAGGAAATAAGATGAAGAGTTTGAAGGTGGATATATGAGGAGTGTGTATTAAAATGTTGTGGGTAAATGAATAAATAAAAGGGTAGGGCAGAAGGAGAAATAGTTAAGGTAGGATGAATTGGAATAAGATAAAGATATAATTTAAGGTGAAGAAGTTGGTTAAGGTTTGAAAGAAGAAAACATGTAAGAGTAAGTATAGAGAGTGTGAAAATGGTTTGTATGTGTATATGAAGAGTATGTAGAAGTAGAATGGGTAGTTATATATAGTAAGTGAATCAGGAAGAAGAATGGGGTGAGGTGGATGTGGTGGTTATAGAGAGTAAGAAAGGTGTTGATGTGGAGTGTGATGAAAGTAGAATTGGTGGCGATGTGATAATTGGGGAAAGTGTATGTAGGAGTATTGCATTTAAAGTGTGTAAAGATGAGGAAAAGTAGGAATTGAAGTGATATGGAGTTGGTAAAAATGTGGAGTATATGTGAAAGAGTGAAATATGTAGTGTAATGTGAGTAAGTAAAAGAAGAAAAAAAATGAATTGTTAATATTGGTGTTGATAAGATTTGGTAATTGTATTTTTTTTGTTGAAAATAGGGTTTGAAGAAAAATAGGATTTGAAGATATTGAGGGTTACCGGTTTGGTATCGGTTGTTGACCGTGAACCCGTTAACCCGAACCGGTCCAATCCGAACCCACGCCGATTACGCCACCGACGATTACGCCACTGTCGATTACGCCACCTGTGGGTACAAGATTGTAGGTACAAGATGGGCTTCGACGTGGCGCTCTCTCATTGGCTGAAGTAACTCAGTATCCAGTAAAGAATCAAGTAGTGTGTATCCAGTAGGTCTAGAGTAGCGAGAAGGCTAGCGAGCTAAAGACCTCAATCAATCACTTTCGAATCTTCGTTCTACCCCTCAAGTGGTTTCCAGTCTCCGCTCCGGTCTCGCCCCGAGTGCTGCCCTCCCTCCGCTCCGTCAAGCTTCGGTGTCAAGATCCATACCTTCCATCAGGTTATGAGCCCAAGCACCATGTCCTCTGCCCACGACGCCTCCACCAAGGTCTCCATCGACAAGTTCAACGGAGACAACTACGCGACGTGGAACCGCTACATGCGTGGCGTGTTCCTGACCAAGTCGGTGTGGCATGTCGTGAACCGAGAGACGACGCCGAGCTTCACGGACTCGCGGCCCAAGGACGAGTACGTCAAGTCGAGCAACATCGCGTTCGGACTGATGTTGCTCCACATGGACGCGGACTACCACCATGTGGTCGACGACTGCGAGGAAGCGTGGGTTGCGTGGACGCGCCTGAAGACGCTGTACGGTGGTTCGCAGAAGGCTGGTCGCATCTACCTGAAGCGCCAACTCTTCAGCATGGAGATGTCGGAAGGCGGGAACGTGTTGCATCACTGCAACGAGGTCCTCAACATCAGCGCCAAGCTCAGCAGCATCGGCGCCAAGATGGAGGACGAGGACGTGGCGATCTGCCTGTTGCGCAGTCTCCCCAAGAGCTACGAGAACGTCGTGCTGAACTTGGAGATGAGCAGCGCGGAGCTGCGATCGCAAGACGTCGTGAAGGTGCTGACGAATGAGCACATCAAGCGGCAAGGCGAGAAGACGGCGACGGTGAAGACGGAGGACGCGGCCAAGGCGTTCAACACCGACCGAGAGTCTCGCCAGTGCACGTACTGCGGGAAATTGGGGCACACGATCGACAAGTGCTGGACCAAGCAGAAGGACGAGAATCGGGGCCCAAGACGCGGCGGCAATGGCAATGGCCGTGGACGCGGGGCCAACAATGCCCAGTGGAGGAACGACGACGCCAGCTACGACTACGGCTACGGCTACGATCGAGTGGCGTTCGCAGTCTCACTGGAGTGTGGCATTTCGACGGGCAAGGATATGCTCGGCATGTGGGCGGTCGACAGCGGCGCAACGCACCACATCTGCAACGACAAGGCCAAGTTCGCCCATTTGATTGAGCGAAACGAGGGCGAACTTTCGGTGGCCGACGGCAACAAGGCGGCCATCATGGGTGTGGGAACCATCGTGGAACGAGTGGTTCTGCCCAACGGCGACGAGCGCGACATCGAGATCAAGAACGCGCTGTACGTGCCGAGCATGAGCAAGAATCTGCTCTCGGTGCCACAGATCAACAAGAGTGGTCTGTTCCAAGTCGTGTTCGACGGCACCCAGATGCGCGTTGCGCACAAGGCCTCCAAGCAAGTGGTGGCGGCGGCGAATCTCGTGGATGGCCTCTACTGGCTCCAGACGCCTCAGCGATCGGCGAATGCGGCGACCAGTGGGAAGACGGTCGACCTGCACGCGCGTATGGGTCACGCTCCGGTGGAGGTGCTTCGCAAGATGATCGACAACGACATGATCAAGGACGCGAAGGCACCTTCCAAGTCGAGTGGACCAAGCGTGTGTCGCGGCTGCCAGCAAGGCAAAATGGTCCAGAAGCCGTTCCCAAGCAACCGTGACAAGCGTCGCTACGACACGTTCGAGCTGCTCCACTTCGACATCTGCGGCCCCATGGAAGAAGAATCACTGGGTGGCAGCAAGTATCTGCTGCTGATCGTGGACGAAGCCAGCGGATGCATGAAGGGGTTCTGCCTGCGTGCCAAGTCGGAGAGCGAAGACTGCATCAAGACGTACGTCACGAAGGTGCAGACGCAGTTCGGCAAGAAGGTCAAGTTTGTGCGGCACGACGGAGCTCGTGAGTTCGCGACCAACTCGCTGAAGGCCTTCTACGAAGTCGAAGGCATCGAGCAGCAAACCACGGTTCCGTACGCGCACCAGACCAACGGCACGGCAGAACGCGCCATCCGGACCATCGTCACGATCGGCCGCAGCATGCTGCATCACGCCAAGTTGGACAAGTGTTTCTGGGCTGAGGCGGCCATGACGGCCATCTACGTGAAGAACCGCCTGCCGTCACCCAAGGTGGAGCACAAGACTCCATTCGAGATCGTGTACAAGTCCAAGCCAAGTGTCAAGCACATGCGTGTGTTCGGATGCCAGACGTACATCCTGACGCCGAAGGAAAAGCGGCGCAAGTGGGACCCCAAGGCTCGCGCCGGGTTGTTCCTCGGCTACGAAGAAGTGTCCAAGGCGTATCGACTTTATGACATCGAGGCGGGGCAGGTGGTTGTCAGTCGCGATGTCAACTTCGATGAGTCGGCCTTTGGACTTTCGACGCATACTTCGGATGAAGACGTCGATGATGCTGCGCTGGACCTGGACGCGCTGGACCTGGACGACAACGATGGACCGCGCCAAACGAGTTTCAAGCAGGCGGGGAAGCGCAAGAGCCGACCGAGTGGCGACGACGACACTGCCAGAAGATCGCGCCCCGTTCGCCACCGAGCTGGCTTAGAAGAAGCAAGTGCGCCGGACGTATCCTCCTCGCGCCGAGCTGAACCCGACGAAGAAGAAAAGTCTGGGGACCAAGATGAAGACGACGACTCGACGCCTCCAGTGTTTTGGCGTGCCAGTGCCAACGCTGTGGAAGCAGCAGCCGATCTATCGGAGCCGACGACGTTCCAAGAGGCTGTGAACGGTCCGGATCAAGTGCACTGGCGCAAGGCGATCCGCGCGGAGCTCAAGTCGATGCGACTGCGTGGTGTGTTTCGAGCTGCCAAGTTGCCCAGCGGCCAGCGTGCCATCGGCACCAAGTGGGTGTTCAAGATCAAGCGCAAAGCGGACGGCTCGATCGAGAAGTACAAGGCGCGCCTCGTGGCCAAGGGCTTCAAGCAGAAGTACGGCATCGACTACACGGAGACGTTCTCGCCCGTGGTCAAGTACGTGACGCTGCGCATGATCATCGCGATCGCCAAGTACTTCGACTGGCCTCTCGACCAACTCGACGTCGTGACAGCGTTCCTGTACGGGGTCATGAAGGAGGTGGTGTTCTGCGTGGTTCCCGAAGGCGTCGAACTGGATGGTGGCTTCGACTGCCTGGAACTGGTGAAGGCCATCTACGGTCTCAAGCAAGCTTCGCGCGTGTGGAACGAGACCTTCGACGAGTTCATGTGCTCTATCGGCTTCCAAGTGTCGGCCTTCGATCCGTGCCTCTACATCAAGGTGGTGAACGGTCACTGCGTGCTCGTGCTGGTGTACGTGGACGACGTGCTGATTACCGGGAGTTCGCCTGAGCTGATCTCGCGCACGAAGACGGACCTGAAGACGCGCTTCGAGATGACCGACAGCGGCAAGTGCGCGTTTGTTCTTGGGATCGAGCTGGTGGACGGCCCGGACGGCAGCGTGACCATGTGCCAGCGTCGCTACGTGGACGACATCCTGAAACGCTTCGCCATGGACGAGTGCAAGGCTGTGGTGAGTCCGGTGGACATGAGCACTCGACTGGTCCCAAGCGACGCGGCGACCAAGGTGAACGCTCCGTTTCGCGAAGCTGTTGGTGCGCTGATGCACCTGATGACCGCCACGCGCCCGGACATCGCGTACGCCGTTGGCTATGTGTCGCGCTTCATGGAGAACCCCCAAGAGGAACACTGGGTTGCGGTCAAGCGCATCTTTCGCTACCTGCAAGGCACCAAGACGCATGGCATCTGCTTCAAGCCGGGCGACAAGATCGACTTTCGTGGCTACTCGGACGCGGACTGGGCCGGCGACCTCGCGGACCGCAAGTCCACTTCAGGCTACACGTTCATGCTGATGAGTGCGCCTGTGAGCTGGGGAAGCAAGAAGCAGTCAAGTGTGTCGCTGTCTACGAGCGAAGCGGAGTACATCGCGCTCAGTCTGGCTATCCAAGAGGGCAAGTGGATCCATCGCCTGCTGTGCGAGATTCTGGCGGCTGCCAACGAGACGGGACCCGAGCTCATGATCCGCGAAGACAACCAGTCGTGCATCAAGATGACCAAGAACCCGGTGAACCACGGCCGCGCCAAGCACATCGACATCAAGTACCACCACATCCGCGACGAAGTGAAACGCGGTGAAGTGAAGCTCGAGTATTGCGAGACTTCTGTGATGCTGGCGGACATCATGACCAAGGCGCTTGCGGGACCACGCCACACGGAACTGACGGCGGCTCTCGGCATTCATGGGACTTCGCATTGAGGGGGCGTATTGAGGGTTACCGGTTTGGTATCGGTTGTTGACCGTGAACCCGTTAACCCGAACCGGTCCAATCCGAACCCACGCCGATTACGCCACCGACGATTACGCCACTGTCGATTACGCCACCTGTGGGTACAAGATTGTAGGTACAAGATGGGCTTCGACGTGGCGCTCTCTCATTGGCTGAAGTAACTCAGTATCCAGTAAAGAATCAAGTAGTGTGTATCCAGTAGGTCTAGAGTAGCGAGAAGGCTAGCGAGCTAAAGACCTCAATCAATCACTTTCGAATCTTCGTTCTACCCCTCAAGTGGTTTCCAGTCTCCGCTCCGGTCTCGCCCCGAGTGCTGCCCTCCCTCCGCTCCGTCAAGCTTCGGTGTCAAGATCCATACCTTCCATCAGAAGAAAATAAGGTTTAGGGTTTAGGGTCCCTATACACGAGAGGACAGTATAGTGAAATCAAGACAAACCGGAGAAGGGTAGGCCGGTGCTCCGTGTCCTCCATTTATTGGCTCGGCTTTCCTATATGAACGCTCCGGGTCTTCTCCGAGGTGAGTGTCCTCCCATTTTTGGCTCGGGTTTCCTATATGAAAACTCCGCGGCCATTTTCGGTCAATTTATCATGTTCGGGGGGCCATACAAACTCGAAGTCATGCATAGAAATCCAAGTCATTCAGGGTTAGTGCATAAACCTCGACAGCACAGCTTCCTAGCCAATCAGGAGATAGAAAAACTACCATCGTCAGGAGTAGCTGAAAACTTGGGAATCCATGTTTATACATATGACAAATTGAATGCGCCGACTCGCGTGTGTCAAAGACTTGCCTCTTTGTACTTTGGAGGGGGAATAGTTGAGTGTTGATGAATTATGTGTGTGTGTGTGTATGGAGAAGAAAATGTGGAGGGTGGAAAAGTATGAGCGGCACGTATGTGGAGATGGGGGGAGAAGTTGAAGGCGGATGAGTGAGAAGTGTGTATGGAGATGGAGGGAAAAGAGTTGAAGGTGGATGAATGAGGAGTGTGTGCGTGTGGAGAGTCGGTTCGTATACGTAGTACATGTTGAGATGGATGGGGTGGGGTGGGGTATAGTTGAGGGTGGACAAATGAGGAGTTTATCCGTAAAGGTCGAGGATAAAGAATTGAGCGTGGACAAGTATGAACAGTATGTGTTGAAGGGGGGGGGGGGGGTATAATTGATGTAGTTGAATGAGGGGTTCGTGTGAGGTAGAGGGGAGAGGGTTGAGGTAGATGAACGCCGTATATGTGTATGTTTGTGGAGAAAAAGAAGAAGGTTATGGGTGGATACGTATGAGTAGTGTGGGGTTCGATGGATGGATGGATGGATGGATGGATGGATGGATGGATGGATGGATGAATGAATGAATGAATGAATGGAGTGTGTGTGTGTGTGTGTGTGTGGAGATGAAGGATAGAGTTGAAAGTAAAATTAAAGGTATGAGTAGTATGTGTTGAGATGAAGTGGGCGTCATTTAAAGATAATGAATGGGGACTGTGTGTCAGAAAGTAAAGGAAGAAGAGTAATACTGGAAATGGAGAGTTTTAGGGTGAATACATAAGGAGAGTGTGTATGAAGGTTAAGGGGAAAACGTTGAGGGAGGATAAATGAGGAGTGTGTGTGTAGATGCAGGGGAAATAGTTAATGGGGGTATGTGAGAATATAGGGTTGCATAGTTTAGGGTGCATTAGGGAGGGATAAATAAAAGAGTAGATTGTGGTAAAGTAACAGGAATAGTAGTATGAGAATGGTGAGGATGTGTGAGGAAGAAGGCGAAAGAGTTGATAGAGGATGAGAAAGGTAAAAAAAGAGTTATTTGTGGAGAGGTAGGTGAAAGAGTAATAGTATGAGAATGGGGAAAGTGTGTGGATAAGTAGGTACGTAAAGAAACAGTTTGTGGAGAAGTAGGTGACAAGTAGGATTAGAATGAGGATAGTGTTAGTGAAAGGTGTTAGTGTTGATAAATTAGTTGGATTAGTGTGGATAAGAAAGAAGAGAGACAATTATGAATGTTAGATTGGGGGGAATAGAGGTGAATGTACATGAAGGAGGGATATTATTATGGAAGAAGAAGGAAACAAGTTGAAGATGGAGTGTGTGTGAAGATAGAGATGATGAGCGTGCGAGAATGAGAGTGGATAAATGAGAAGAAAGTGTGTATGAATGCAGGTGTGAGGTTGTGGTTGTGTGTGTGTGTGTATGTATATAGAAGGAAATAATGAGGTAGGTTGAGTGTAGGAAAAAAAGATGAAGAGTTTGAAGGTGGATATATGAGGAGTGTGTATTAAAATGTTGTGGGTAGATGAATAAATAAAAGGGTGGGGGAGGAGGAGAAATAGTTAAGGTAGGATGAATTGGAATAAGATAAAGATATAATTTAAGGTGAAGAAGTTGGTTAAGGTTTGAAAGAAGGAAATAAGTAAGAGTAAATATAGAGTGTGTGAAAATGGTTTGTATGTGTATATGAAGAGTATGTAGAAGTAGAATGGGTAGATATATAGTAAGTGAATGCGAAAGAAGTATGGGGTGAGGTGGATGTGGTGGTTATAGAGAGTAAGAAAGGTGTTGATGTGCAGTGTGATGAAAGTAGAATTGGTGGCGATGTGATAATTGGGGAAAGTGTATGTAGGAGTATTGCATTTAAAGTGTGTAAAGATGAGGAAAAGTAGGAATTGAAGTGATATGGAGTTGGTAAAAATGTGGAGTATATGTGAAAGAGTGAAATATGTAGTGTAATGTGAGTAAGTAAAAGAAGAAAAAAAATGAATTGTTAATATTGGTGTTGATAAGATTTGGTAATTGTATTTTTTTTGTTGAAAATAGGGTTTGAAGAAAAATAGGATTTGAAGATATTGAGGGTTACCGGTTTGGTATCGGTTGTTGACCGTGAACCCGTTAACCCGAACCGGTCCAATCCGAACCCACGCCGATTACGCCACCGACGATTACGCCACTGTCGATTACGCCACCTGTGGGTACAAGATTGTAGGTACAAGATGGGCTTCGACGTGGCGCTCTCTCATTGGCTGAAGTAACTCAGTATCCAGTAAAGAATCAAGTAGTGTGTATCCAGTAGGTCTAGAGTAGCGAGAAGGCTAGCGAGCTAAAGACCTCAATCAATCACTTTCGAATCTTCGTTCTACCCCTCAAGTGGTTTCCAGTCTCCGCTCCGGTCTCGCCCCGAGTGCTGCCCTCCCTCCGCTCCGTCAAGCTTCGGTGTCAAGATCCATACCTTCCATCAGAAGAAAATAAGGTTTAGGGTTTAGGGTCCCTATACACGAGAGGACAGTATAGTGAAATCAAGACAAACCGGAGAAGGGTAGGCCGGTGCTCCGTGTCCTCCATTTATTGGCTCGGCTTTCCTATATGAACGCTCCGGGTCTTCTCCGAGGTGAGTGTCCTCCCATTTTTGGCTCGGGTTTCCTATATGAAAACTCCGCGGCCATTTTCGGTCAATTTATCATGTTCGGGGGGCCATACAAACTCGAAGTCATGCATAGAAATCCAAGTCATTCAGGGTTAGTGCATAAACCTCGACAGCACAGCTTCCTAGCCAATCAGGAGATAGAAAAACTACCATCGTCAGGAGTAGCTGAAAACTTGGGAATCCATGTTTATACATATGACAAATTGAATGCGCCGACTCGCGTGTGTCAAAGACTTGCCTCTTTGTACTTTGGAGGGGGAATAGTTGAGTGTTGATGAATTATGTGTGTGTGTGTGTATGGAGAAGAAAATGTGGAGGGTGGAAAAGTATGAGCGGCACGTATGTGGAGATGGGGGGAGAAGTTGAAGGCGGATGAGTGAGAAGTGTGTATGGAGATGGAGGGAAAAGAGTTGAAGGTGGATGAATGAGGAGTGTGTGCGTGTGGAGAGTCGGTTCGTATACGTAGTACATGTTGAGATGGATGGGGTGGGGTGGGGTATAGTTGAGGGTGGACAAATGAGGAGTTTATCCGTAAAGGTCGAGGATAAAGAATTGAGCGTGGACAAGTATGAACAGTATGTGTTGAAGGGGGGGGGGGGGGGGGGTATAATTGATGTAGTTGAATGAGGGGTTCGTGTGAGGTAGAGGGGAGAGGGTTGAGGTAGATGAACGCCGTATATGTGTATGTTTGTGGAGAAAAAGAAGAAGGTTATGGGTGGATACGTATGAGTAGTGTGGGGTTCGATGGATGGATGGATGGATGAATGAATGAATGAATGAATGGAGTGTGTGTGTGTGTGTGTGTGT
The DNA here is from genome assembly GCF_020800215.1 of Phytophthora ramorum. Lineage (NCBI taxonomy): Eukaryota > Oomycota > Peronosporomycetes > Peronosporales > Peronosporaceae > Phytophthora > Phytophthora ramorum. The sequence continues at coordinate 1,185,503 of NW_027150659.1, forward strand.
GGAGATGAAGGATAGAGTTGAAAGTAAAATTAAAGGTATGAGTAGTATGTGTTGAGATGAAGTGGGCGTCATTTAAAGATAATGAATGGGGACTGTGTGTCAGAAAGTAAAGGAAGAAGAGTAATACTGGAAATGGAGAGTTTTAGGGTGAATACATAAGGAGAGTGTGTATGAAGGTTAAGGGGAAAACGTTGAGGGAGGATAAATGAGGAGTGTGTGTGTAGATGCAGGGGAAATAGTTAATGGGGGTATGTGAGAATATAGGGTTGCATAGTTTAGGGTGCATTAGGGAGGGATAAATAAAAGAGTAGATTGTGGTAAAGTAACAGGAATAGTAGTATGAGAATGGTGAGGATGTGTGAGGAAGAAGGCGAAAGAGTTGATAGAGGATGAGAAAGGTAAAAAAAGAGTTATTTGTGGAGAGGTAGGTGAAAGAGTAATAGTATGAGAATGGGGAAAGTGTGTGGATAAGTAGGTACGTAAAGAAACAGTTTGTGGAGAAGTAGGTGACAAGTAGGATTAGAATGAGGATAGTGTTAGTGAAAGGTGTTAGTGTTGATAAATTAGTTGGATTAGTGTGGATAAGAAAGAAGAGAGACAATTATGAATGTTAGATTGGGGGGAATAGAGGTGAATGTACATGAAGGAGGGATATTATTATGGAAGAAGAAGGAAACAAGTTGAAGATGGAGTGTGTGTGAAGATAGAGATGATGAGCGTGCGAGAATGAGAGTGGATAAATGAGAAGAAAGTGTGTATGAATGCAGGTGTGAGGTTGTGGTTGTGTGTGTGTGTGTATGTATATAGAAGGAAATAATGAGGTAGGTTGAGTGTAGGAAAAAAAGATGAAGAGTTTGAAGGTGGATATATGAGGAGTGTGTATTAAAATGTTGTGGGTAGATGAATAAATAAAAGGGTGGGGGAGGAGGAGAAATAGTTAAGGTAGGATGAATTGGAATAAGATAAAGATATAATTTAAGGTGAAGAAGTTGGTTAAGGTTTGAAAGAAGGAAATAAGTAAGAGTAAATATAGAGTGTGTGAAAATGGTTTGTATGTGTATATGAAGAGTATGTAGAAGTAG